>NC_137791.1:36537361-37137361 GCF_963383645.1 Muscardinus avellanarius
AGGATTGTACAGGTTTGAAGCCAGGTGTACTGGTTTAAGAGACCCTGTTTCCAAATAAAACAATTATAAAATAGGTTTGGGAGTGTAGCCCAGAGGTAGAAGGGCTTCCAGGAACCCAGTACTACGAAAATAAATAAATAAATAAAATATAAATAATAAGAACTGAAGTAAAGATAAATACAAATTTTTGTAAGCAATATAGTATTCCACCAAAACCAGTACTGCATTTTATAATGTAAAAATAAAAGCTGTGCAGGTAAAATAGTAAAGTTATTTTTCTTTTGGCTGCTCACTCAATCCATTTTTAAACACCATGTTCTCAGTTTTTAGGATTTATTTCAAATTTTCTTTACTTAAATATTGGTGTATTGTATTTATAAATCTTAATGAAGTACAAGAAAATAGAGGCATACATGCAAACATCACTTTTTAGCCCTTCCTCAATTTCTACCCTATTCTCCCTCCCTTCTTTGTTTTAGTTATAAACTTTGATTTTTTTTTTAATTCTTCACTTCTTCCTTTTTACTCTTGAGTACAATGCTCTATATTATTCTTTCTGGAGAAATGTAACATATTTCTAATTTAGTTCTTAGATTATATATTTGATGATGTACCATTTTTAAATCAAAGCATCTACTGTATTTCTATCTTTGTAATAATATACTCATTTAAATTTTCAGCAAGATTATGGACTAGTGATATATCTATTTCTAGTTCTGAACAAGAACCCGCAGCTATGGGGAACGGTTTCTGGGAGTCTAAAATGGTGCAGGAACAGTTCCCCAAACCTTAACAAAACACATGACAAAAATAATAAAATGAGCTGGGCATTGTGGCACATGCTTGTAATCCTAGCATTTGGGAGGCTGAGACCAGAGAACCATGGTTTGCAGACAGTCTCAGATACTTAGTGAGGCCCTCTGTAACTTAGTGAGACTCTGTTTCAAAATAAAGAATAAAAAACAGGGCAAGGGTGTAGCTCAGAGGTCAAATGCCCCTGGATTCAATTCTCAGAACAGAAAAGAAAAAGAAAACAATAAGTACATCATATGCATATGAAGGACAACTTCACTGTAATTAATTTATCATTGTAACCAATTATATTGTTGTAATCAATTTAAAGCAAATTTGTTGCACTTTTAAATATCTTTAACCTAAAAGGCTTAATGTATTATTATTTTTATGTAATTTTATTCAAATTTACACACCTCTTTAGTTTTTTTTTCACATTATTAATGTTATCCTCAGTGTGTGCCTGAGGTGTTCTGGTAATATTTATTATCACCTTATAGTAGCTTAGGTTAGAACAGTAGGCAAATGCGATGAAAGCCCAATGAGTATCATAAAATGTTTATAAGTCAAAGGTAAAGAAACATGAATAACATTTGCTTATATAGAAAAAAGTAGGTCCCTTGCTTTCTCTCTTTTACTGTCTTTTCTTTTTTTTTATTTTGTTTTTATGTGGATCATATTGAAAATGGCATACATTGTTGGATGTGATGGTGCACGCTTGTAATCCCAGCACTTGGGATGCTGAGACAGGAGGATCACATAGGTTTGAAGCCAGCCTCAGCTATTTAGTGAAGCTCTCAGCAACTTAGTAAGACCCTGTTTCCAAATAAAGTATAAAAAAGTTCTGGGAGTATAGTCTGGAGGTATAAGAGCCCTGGGTTCCACCCCCAGTACCACAAAAAAAAAAAAAAGAAAGAAAGAAAATGGCAGACATTCACACAGTGCTTATTGCCCTTCTTCCACCCCACTTCCTTTTAACTCCCTCCCACCAATTGAGTTACCATGTTGACTATACTACATTAACACTTAGACACATATTCAAATGTAGCTCTTCCATTAATGAACCTCAGCCTTCTTCTTCTCCTACCCTTCCTTTAGAGCTCTGCTGAGGTTTTTTTCCCTCTATTATCTGGACTCCTGCTGGTATCCCTAATTTGGCTATATTAGAGAAAACATAAGTCCCATCTTTTTCTGTGGTTTGCTGGTCTTATTTAACATAATGTTCTTTAGGTCTTTTCATCTTCCTGCAAATGACATAATTTTGTTCTTTATTGGGGAGTAGAATTCCATTGTGTGTATTTCCCATAATTTTGCAATCTATTCATCTGTTGATTGAGATCTAGGTTGCTTTCATATTTTGGCTATTACAAATTGTGCTTCTATGAACATGGGTATGCCTATGTTATTGTAGTTTTCTGATTTTAACCTTTTTGGAAAGATACCCAAGAGTGGTATAGCCAGATTATATGGTGACCTTTAAAAGGGAATAAGAAAAAATAACTCTTTGTTTCTTGTTTTCTTTGTTTTAATTTTTTATTTGTGAATTCTAGCCATATATCTTAATGGGATACAAGATGTGTAAATATACATGTACACATGACCCAATTAGCCCTTACCCAGTTTCCTCCTCATTTCCTCCCCATGTCTTCTTCTCATGCTTGGCCTAGTGATTGACTTTGATATGTTTGTTAAAGTACATAATATGCATTAGAGGATGTCCCTCTTCCCCACTACCATCCTCTTAGTTAGATCACCTTATTTGCTTATATATGGACTCTCCTTCTTCATTTAGAGTTCCTTCTATGACAAATTTCTCACTAGCTTTCACATATTAGGGAGAGCATCTGATTTATTATTTTTGTGACTGTCTGATCTCACTTAGCATAATGTCCTCCAGTTCCATTAATTTCCCTGAAAATGATGTAATTGTGTTTTTCTTTATGGCTGAGTAAAATTTCATTGTATACATATCCAACAGTTTTGTAATCCATTCATCTGTTGATGGACATCTTGGCTGGTTCCATAGTTTGGCAATGGTGAATTGTGCAGCTGTGAACATAGATGTGTATGCATTAGTTTGGTAGTTTGGTTTTCTTTCTTTTGGGTAGATACCCATAAGTGGTATTGCTGGATCATATTTTAAGTTCATTTCCATTCTTCTGAGAATCCTCTATATTGTTTTCCAAAGTGGTTGCACTAATGTGCAATCCCACCAACAAGATTTTAGAGTTCCCACTTCTCCACATCCTCACCAGCATTTGTTGTTATTTGTGTTTTGAATGATGTCCATTCAATGTGGAGTTAGGTGAAATCTCAGGGTAGTTTTGATTTGCATCTCTCTGATTGCTAATGATGTTGAGAATTTTTTCATGCATTTATTGGCCATTTGAATTTCTTCTTTTGTGAAGTGTCTATGAAGTTCACTTGCCCATTTTTTATTGGGTTATTTGTTTTTTTGGTGCTGAGTTTCTTGAGTTCTCTGTGTATTCTAAATATCAGTCCTCTTATCTGAGGAGTAGGTGGCAAAAATCTCACATTTTGTTGGTTCTTGATAGTTTCCTTTGCTGTACAGAAGCTCTTAAATTTTATGTAATGACATGTATTGATCCTCCTTTTAGTTTCTTGTGCCTTTGGGGTCTTGTTGAGAAAGTTTTTAGCTGTGCCTATATGTTGCAGTGTTGGACCTGTGCCCTCTTCAAAAAGCATCAAGATCTCTTATCTAATTTCCAAGTTTGTGATCCACCTTGAATGAACTCTTGTACAGAATGAGAACATGGGATTTATTAAGTTTTGCCAACACCATTTGTTGAACTTTAATTGGCTATAAGGGTGTGGATTTGTTTCCGAATCTTATATTCTGCTCCATTGGTCTATGTATCTGTTTTTGTGCCAGTATTATTCTGTTTTTATTACTATGGCTTTGTAGTATAATTTAAAGTCAGATACTGTGGTTCCTCTTGCATGTTTTTTTTTTTTGTGAGAAGTACTTTGGATACTCTTTTGTTGTTGTTGTTGTTGTTGTTGTTGTTGTTGTTGTTTCAAATGAATTTAAGGACTGATGTTTCTATGTTGATGAGGAATGATATTGGTAATTTAATGGGCATTGCATTGAATCTGTAGATCATTTTGAAAGTATGGCCATTTTGATGATATTTATTCTGCCAATCCATCCAAATGGAAGATCTTTTCATCTTCTAAAGTCTTTTTCAAATTTTTTTGAATGTTTTATAATTTTCTTTGTAGTGTCTTTTACCTTCTTGGTTAAGTTTATTCCTAAGGATTTTATTTTTTTGTGGGAAATCCTGAATGGAAGTGTTTTCTGGATTTTTTTTTTTCAGTGAATTTATAGTTGGTGTACAGAAAGCTTTGGTTTTTTTTAAGATTGATTTTGTATCCAGACACATTGCTGAATTCGTTCATCAATTCTAAGAGCCTTTTGTTTGAGTTTATTGAGTCTTCTAGGTACAGTATCATGTCATCTGCAAATAGTGAAAGTTTGAATTCTTCTTTTCCTGATTGTACTCCGTTGATTTTCTTTTCTTGCTTTACTGCTCTGGCTTGTCTCAAGTACTACATTGAAGAGATGTGGTGATAATGGACATCCTTGTCTTATTCCTGATTTTAGGGAAAATTCTCAATATTATTTTGCATTTATTGTTGGCTGTGAGTATATTGTAGATTGCCTTTATGATGTTGAGATATGTTTTTTATTGTGATTCTCTGCAGTGCTTTTAGCATAAATGAATGTTTGGTTTTATCAAATGCTTTTTTTACATTTATTAAAATAATCATGTAGCTGGGTGTGGTGGCGCACGCTTGTAATCCCCAAGCTTGGGAGGCTGAGACAGGAGGATCGCGCAGGTTCAAAGCCAGCTGTGCTGGCTTAAGAGACCCTGTTTCCAAATAAAAATATAAAATAGGTCTGGGAGTGTAGCCCAGGAGTAGAAGGGCTTCCAGGAACCCCAGTACCACCACCCCCAAAAAAATGATCATGTGATTTTTGTATTTGGTTCTCTTTTATTTTATTTTATTTATTTATTTATTTATTTATTTTTTTGGTACTGGGAATAGAACCCAGGGGCATTTTACCTCCGAGCTACACCTCAGCTCCAATTTTTTATTCTTTATTTTAAACAGTCTCACTGAGTTGCAAAGGGCCTCACTGTGTAGCTGAGGCTGTCTTAGAACTGTGATCCTCCTGTCTCAGCTTCCAAAATGCGAGATTACAATTGTGTGCCACCAAGCCCAGCTTCTCTTTGGTTCTCTTTGTATAATGAATTACATGGATTGATTTTTGTATGTTGAACCAGCCTTGCATGTTTGGGATGAACCCTACCTTGTTATGGTTTATGATTTTCTTGATGTGGTTTTGAATGCATGTTGCTAGTATTTTGTTTAGCAATTTTGCATTCAAGTTCATAAAAATCATGGGCCTGTAGTTTTCCTTACTTGAGCTTCCTTTGTTTGGTGTTAATTTTAATTTGATGTTGGTTTCATAGTTTATGTGGGACAGTCCCATTTTTTTTATTTTATGAAATAGATTGAGGAGTATTGGAATTGGCTCTTTTATAAAAGTTTTATAAAATGTACTTGGAAACCACCTGATCCTGGGCTTTTCTTTGATAGTAAGCTCTTTATTGTTGTTTTAATCTCTTTGACTGCTATTGGTTGGTGTAAATTTTCTATGAATTTTTGACTCAGTTTAGGCAGGTTGTATTTTTCCAGAAAGTTGTCAATTTTCTCTAGGTTTTCCATTTTGTTGAAATATAAATTTTCAAAGTAGTGTCTGATAATCTTTTGGATTTCTACACTGTCAGTATAATGATATCTCTTTTTTCATCTCTTATCTTTATAACCTGGGTCTATTCTCTCTTTTATTTGTTTTGGGTTGGCTAGTGGTTTATCTATATTTTTTTTAAGAAACCAGCTTGCTTTTGGTTTTGTTGATTTTTCTATTTTTTTTTTTATTCTCTACATAATTGAGGAAGAGAGAAGAGAGAAAAAAATAGAAAAGGTAGAGAAGAGAGTAGGTTTGTAAAAGGGAAGAAGCTTGGGAGAAGATTTGGAAAGAGTTAAAATAGACAGGCATACACATGCACATAAACAAAAAAGACCAAAAATCCCAATCAACTCCAAGAACAAATTAATGCTACTCTACAAATAAATGACTATTCATCAGATAGGAACGCTACAGTCTTTGTGCTGCTACCAAGTGCAACTGGCGCTTTTCCTTTTGTAAGCCTGGTTCTCTGAGTCTTTCTCAGTCTATGCAGATGGTCAGTATCAATGGGACAGAATCTACTGTTAAGCATAAGCCACGCTCCACACTTTTCTCCCTGCTTCCATAAGTGATGTAAGCATCTTAGACCAAACTCAATGTAAGAGTCTCTGTTCTCCACAGCTAGGGATGAACTGGTCTGACTTTTCCCAGTTCACCATTATTGGGTAATCTGTGGTGATGCCAGATGGGTCTAGTGTTAAGCATTGGTCTCCACCCAGACTTTTCATTGATCAGATCCTGAGTCTGTTTGAGCCTCTGCTATGTCCAACAGCTGACTCTATCCCCATCTTCTCCAGGTTGAACTGCAAAGTCTCAGATCCAGGGAGTTTATTGCAGCTGGGTGAGTCGCTGGGGCTACTATGCTAGGTATTCTTCCTTGGGGATCTGTGAATTCACTTACAGTGTTATTGAGCACTGCTCTGGATCTCTGAAGGGTGTGGTGAGCTTTCCTGACACAGCTGCAAGTTGTAGACCCCACTCCCTTCTTTACTGTGTTGAAATGTAAAGTCTCAGACCCAGGGAGTTTATCATGGCTGTGTGAGTCCCTGGGGATACTACGTTGGGTGCTGTCCTGTGGGAACAGTGGCTTCACTTACAGTTTTGGCACACTCTGGTCTGGATTTCCAGAGGGCATGATGGGCTTCCCTGACACTACTGCAAGTTGTAGTTGGTGCTTGCACAGGAGAATCTGAGGACTAATAATTCTGATTTTCTGTAGCTGCTTACTTCAGGTTTTTGGATGTTTTCTTGATCCCTGGAGTCAGGCGCAGTGGGGCAACATGTTGCAACCATAGTGCCCTTGGACACAAGGCGGGTGCATTTTTTTTTTTTTTTTTTTCTGTTGAGCTCTGCTCTGTGTTCCTGGAGGGCATGGTGAGCTTGGCTACTACTACTGGAAGTTGTAGCCAGTGTTTTCACAGGAAGAACTAATGGCTTACAAAGCAGATGATCTGCAGCTGCTCACCTTCAGTCTCTGGCTGTTTTCCTTTTCATCTTTGGAGTCCAGTGCTGTGAGGCAAGATGGTGCCACTGTGGCACCCACCACTGCAAGGCAAGTGGATTTATTTTAGGTTCTTTTATTGGACTTCTAATCTTATTTTACCCTATGCCTTGTATCTATCATTTTTATTCTTCTACTGATATTATTTTCTGACTGCTTAGAACACTGTTTTTGAGGCAATAGAGAACAGGTGTGAGCAAAACTGGTCTAATTTTTTTACTTTATAAACTGGAATGTAGCTCAGTGGCAAAGTGTTTGCCTGGCAAGTGCACTGCCCTGAGTTTGATTCCCCTTCCAAAAAGACACACACACACACACACACACACACACACACACACACACACACACACATCCCCTTTAAATTTACATTGAAAATCTCACATATGAACATGTCAGTGCAAGTGTTTTCTTTATTAACTCTCCCTCTCCCCCTCCATCCCCCAAACTGCTTACCTTTCCTAGTGCAGTTTTTGTTCCATTACTGAATTTTTTTTATATTCAATTACTTCCTAGCTTCCAAATATCAGAGAAAACACATAACTCTCACTAACAAAATGTTCCCAGGTCCTTTCATTTTACTAAAACTTACATAATTTTCTTCTTCTTTATTGCTGAGTAAAATTTTATAGTGTGCATATTGCATAATTTTGTGATCAATTCATCTGTTGATTTTATGATTTGGTTATTGTGAATTGTGCTGTTATAAACATAGATATACATGTATTAATATAATATTCTGGTTTCAGTTTCTTTGGAAAGAAACCCAGGTATAGTTGTACCTCCAAATAAGCCCCCAAGTCAATGGCTTATATAAATTAAATTTTTCTTTCAAACCTCAAATATCATATATTTTCCCCTAAAATATAAGTACTTCCTCTGGAGACAGGTAAATATCTCTAGAGTTCTCACACTATTCATAAAATTATAAATAATTCCCTATAGTTTCCCATACCTAAATATTCCAATTATTCAGCAAAATTATATTCAGACAGTCCTACTTCTGCAGAAATACAAAAATATTTCCTCTTCAACCCACATATTTTTAAGTAACAGCTCCAGTTTTTTTTTAATATTCCTATTTTAAGGGAAAATAAATGCACATCATTCAAACAGCCAAACATATGAAAAAATGCTCTATGGAAAGGTCTTTCATATCTCTCTTCATCTTACTGGATTCTCCCTCAATACTCCATATGTAAGCATTTTTATGTTTCTTTTCAGAATGTTTTTATTGACACAGTCATTATATTAATTTTATGACATCTGTGTGTCATCAGTTTTGGCAAAGCACAATAGAAATTATCTGTGCTGGATGATAACTGGAGCATCAGCATCCATTGAAGGAGTATTTATACTTTTGTATTCTGGGGGAAAAAAATCCCTTCACCTTCAAATTTAGTCCTAAGATTTAAATGACTCAATAGTAGGACTACTACTAAGCACAAATAGCTATAAATTTACACAATGTGTTCAGAGTCATTGGTCTTTATTAGGGCATCTTATGCCTCCAAAAATATGTTCTAGAAAACAAAGTGTAAGCAAAATTCTCTCTCAAGACCCACCTTGCAATGTGATGAGTAGTTACCTACAGAGCAAAAAGTAAAAATTCCAGGTTATTTTGTTTGATAATTATTAATAATTTTATGACTAAAATGATAGTTCGATGAACCAAGCAAGGGATAATTTAAAACAAGAACTTTGTTCCACATCCAGCTTGCCTGCTCATGAATTTCACAAAGCTGGCCTTTGGTCACTGGCAACATTCTGACATTATGTATATTTATTAACTGAGTTATAAGCCTACCAAACTTCAAAGAGAGAACAAATGTGCTATATTCATTGAATATTTTTAGGCTACTTGTTAAAAAAATTAAAAACATTATACATGTTAATAACTTTACATAATAAATCTTAAAATTTTGACTATTTCCTTATTTTAAGTTTATTTTTTTACATAGGTGGGTCATATTACATTATACAAACTAAATGACAATTTATCCAATAACCTTATTTAATGAATAGTCATATTTTATTCTTTCTTTTGTTAAAACAAAAATAGTTAAAATAATTCTAATACATTCACTTTTTTTTTTTGCCTCTCTTCTTCTTTGTGTTTTCTCTAGTCCTGGCTTGGTAGGAATAAATTCCTTTAGCTTCTGCTTTTCTTGGAACATTTTAATTTATTGATCAATTTTGAATAAGAGCTTTGTTTATTATACCAGTCTTGGTTAGAAGTTGCTTATTTTTTCAGAGTCTGGAGTAGATCATACCCATCCCTCCTATCTTTCATAACTTAAGTTGAGAAGTTTGGAGTAATTTTTATTGTTTTATTCCCTGATTTCACTGGTTTTTTTGTTCTTGTTGCTTTTTATATTTTCTCTGTGGCTTCAGTGTTAATCATGTTGATTATTATTTGGCATGGGTAATTCCTTTTATTTTATTTTAATGGTGATCTATGTCTTTTTTCTATGTTTAGAAATTTCTCTGAAATTATTTATCTGAAGAGGTTTCTGATACCCTTTGTGCTTTTAAACCTTTCTCAATGACTTTTATCTCTATGCTAATACATTTCATATAGTCCCATATTTCTTGGATATTCAGATTGTGTTATTGTGTTGTCTTTTCTATATTGTTGACTGTGTTTTTAGTTTTGAATGAACTGTATTTCAAGAGTGATACTATATTTTCCATGTGGCCCCTATACTAGAGGTGGTTTCTATTGAGGTCTTTAATTCATTTATTGATTTCTTTCTTTTGTTCAAAGTATCTTTTTGGTTTTTTCTTTGGACCTCAATTTCTTCAATAATTTTCTGTACATTTCTTTGACGCCTTTCATCTAACTGAAGATCAAAATTCAAAATTCTTCTTCTTTCACTTCCTGCAGATCAGTATTAATACTTTCATGCCGAGTTGTGGGAATTTATTGTTTCCTTGCTTTCTTCATTCTCATATTTTCAGAGTTCTCAGGTTTGTATTTCTTTTGTCTTGGCATCTTCTTCATATTTGTGTGTAGGTCCTGTGTGTATATATTATGCCTTTATTATAAGGTCTATGCTGGAAGTATATATTTGCTTTTTTTCAACCTTCTCATACAATCAAACTTTTGAGTGTGTTTCGCAGAGCCTCTTTAACTAGATATAGTTATTAATGCAGACAAACAAAAGTCTCTAATTAGCTGCAAGCCAAAGTGCTCTTCAGGTCCAAATTCTGTACTGCCATAGAATATGTGGTGTTCTGTTCAGAGTCTGCAGCCTGCTGATAGAAATTTAATGCCTCATAGACACTAGAGCTGCTCTGCTTATTTTGAGCCCATAAAACCACAGAGTGCTGATCTCTGGTCTCTGTGGCCACTGGGCTTAAGATCAGCAATGCCAGTGATTGTTATATTTCATGATTTTGGCCTGGCTGGCTGAGGTTTGATGGCCCTTGAGACACTGCCCTTGATCTGCTTGTTACAATCATATAGAATACTATCATCACTGGTATACATATCTGTTAGGCAGAAACTCTGTTGGCAGAGTGAGTGTTGATTTTCCATATTGTAGCTTTAATCAAGTGAAACTCTGCTGGGCTCCTGGCTTTCTGAATTTTAGAACCCAAGCTGTGGCAGGGAGAGATTGTATAGTTCTAAGTCTGAGGTTTCATTTGCTCAGTTATTTTGCCCCAGAGACAAGACTGCTATTCTGCTTGGTTGCAAAAACATGAGCACTTTTTCTCCTCTGGTGTTGGTGCCTATAATGTATAAACATGGCCAAGCTTAAGTTTATGGCTTTCTATACCTGCAACTTGGTAGGCTGAGTTATTTTTCTTCTCCCAGACATCATTGTTGGATGTCATGTGATGATCCCTGGAGATCCTTGCAAGGGCTTGTTAAACTGACTCTAATGCCTTTCTGTCAGAATGTCCCTAAATGTTGTCTGCTAATTCAAATTTCTGCTATGTTTAAAAGCAGCCCCACCCTGCCTCTGTAGGGGTAATTTGCAATGTCACAGATCTGGAAAGTCTATTCCCTGCCATGAAAGTTCCTGTAACCTTACAGGGCAGTTTCATACCAGGACAACTTTTTAAGTCACAGTCTTGATCAGCCCTGCTCCAGGTCTTGGCAGGCAGATATAAGTTCAGCTGCAATTGCAGGTTTTAGCTGGGCCATATGGGTGGTCAGGTCTTTGTTGAACTTGAAGAGAAGAGTCTTCTGCTTTGTGTGTGTGTGTGTGTGTGTGTGTGTGTGTGTACTTGGAAAGGAGTCATCTGCTGTGTGTGTGTGTGTGTGTGTGTGTGTGTGTGTGTGTGTGTGGTACTGTGGGTGGAACCCAGGGGCTTTCTAACTCTGGGCTATACTCGCAGACTCATCATATATATATATATATATATATTTTTTTTTTTTTTTTGAAACAGGGTCACACTAAGTTGCTGAGAGCCTCACTAAGTAGCTGAGGCTGGCTTCAAACCTGTGTGATCCTCCTGTCTTACAAGCATGCACCACCATGCCCAGCGAGTCATCTGCTTTTGATGATGGTATCTAGTTGTTGGTTTTACAATTTAACTGCTTTTGATGATGATTTCTAGTTTCTGCTTCATTGCTGGAGGTCCCTGGGGGCTTTGATAATTGAAGTATTTGCTGAGGTGGATGGCAAAGATGGCACTGCTTTTACTCTCTGTTCACAAGGTGAGATGCATGGAGCTCTTTAATATCTACTACTATATCTCTTTTGGTTCTGATTTTGTCGTGTGTCAATTGTTGTTTTGTTGAGTTTTCCACTGCTGTTTTTTCCATTTTTTTTCATTTTCAATGAATATTTTTTCCTGGTGGTTGTGTTCCAACTCTCAGAAACATACTATCTTTTTCTATAACCCCATTGTTAATCCTCCACTTTTAATTAAAAAAAGTAAATGTGATAAATATATAAAAATAAAAATACATTTTAAAAATTGTAGAGTTGTATAAATTAAGTTTCAAAAGCTGATCCTAATATTGAATACTTAATTTATTGACAATATAAAGATATCTTATTCCTGGTGTGTGTGTGTGTGTGTGTGTGTGTGTGTGTGTGTGTGTGTGTGATACTAGGGATTCAGCCCAAGCCTATTCCACCTGTTTTATTTTATATTTTGAAAATAGTCTCACTAAGATGTTGAAGCCAGCCTTGATCTTGTTATTGTGTCTCAGCCTACCAAATTTTGGTATTACTGGTGTGTACAACCACACCCACCTTATTTTTAAGATTTTATTTATTGATTGATTGATTTTTGTGGTACTGGAGGTGAAACCCAGAGGCTTTCTACCTCCAGACTATACTCCCAGCCCTATTTTATATTTTATTTTGAAACAGGGTCTCACTTAGTTGCTGAAAGCCTCACTAGGTAGCTGAGGCTGGCTTTGAACCTGCGCCATCCTCCTGTCTCAGCCTCCCAAGTGCAGGGATTACAAGTATGAGTCACCACACCCAGCTATTTTTAATATTTTAAATACTAGAATAAAATGTTAGAATAAAGTTCAAATCCTATGTTTTTATTGGTTTTCTTCATAATTTATTGTTATCATACAATGTATTTTATTTGATAGTTTTAAGAATGAAAATAAAATGTTTCTTAAATAAAAAAGCTTCAATTTTGTTAAATTCTATCTTAATAATTATAAAATATTATAGGCTAAATGTAATTTTGTTTTTTTGATGAGTGTAGAACCCAGGGACGTTTCTACCTCCAGGCTATACTCCCAGACCTATTTTATACTTTATTTGGAAACAGGGTCTCACTAAGTTGCTGAGAGCCTCACTCAGAAGCTGAGGCTGATTTAAAACCTGTGCAATCCTCCTATCTCAGCCTACCAAGCATGGGGATTTCAAGTGTGCGTCTCCATGCCCCACTGAATGTAATTTAAAAACATTTTATATTTACTTTTAGGATCATTTCTTTAACTTTATTATTTTTATAATTTCTTTTGGTGGTACTGGGGTTCCTGGAAACCCTTCTCTGGGCTACACTCCCAGACCTATTTTATATATTTTTATTGGAAACAGGGCCTCTTAAGCCAGTGCAGCTGGCTTAGAACCAAGCACGAGGATTACAAGCGTACACCACCACACCCGGCTATAATTATTATTTACATAATAGTTATACACATTAACAGGTATATTTTGACCTGTTACTGTTCTTTGATCATTTTTATCCTCTCTTCTATCCTTTCTTGTCTTCCTCTCTCTTCCTTTCTGAATCTTTTTCTTCTATTATTAATCTTCTACTCTTTCAGATAAACTTTTTTTCAGTCATTTTTTAATGAGAAAAATATAAAATACTTTGAGTGTCTTTATGTGTATGGAGTATTTTACCTAACAATTTTTTCCTGTTTCATTCATTTTCCTACAAATGATATGACATAATTTTTTTCATTATTAATTTATTCCATAGTTTTTATTAATTAGGCATTTTATGTATTCCTAAGCTGACTGTATATTTTCACTATTTTGAATAGACTCCCTCAAAGTATGAGTATGCAGGCATCTCTTTTGTATTCTGACTTCACTCCTTTCAGATATATCTAAAAGTGGCATAATTGTATATATTTGTGGAGTACAAAGTTCTAATTCAACATGTATACTTTATAAAATGTATACTTTATAAACTGTACACTTTATAAAATGATTTAGACAGAGTAAGTAGTATACACATTACCTCAAATAATTAGAATTGTTTAATAATAAAATTCTCTCTTTAAGCCAATTTGAAACATAGGATAAAAATACTAAATATAACACAATACTAGCCACCCTTTAAATATAAGAAATTCTGTCATTTGGAAAACACAGATGAAGCTTCAGCCCATTATGTTAGATATTATACTCCAGATATAAAAAACTAGTACCACATGCTCTAACTCATAGGAGAAATCTAAAAATGTTGATGTCACAGAAGTAGAGAGTAGCTTGGTGGTTACCAGAAGCTTGTGGGGCAAGGTAAAAAAAAAAGTGTAAATATTGGTCACAATCTCACAGGTACAACTAAATCTGGTGTTCTACTACATAGCAAATAACTACAAACAATAGACTACTTATTAGTGGAATCAGATTCTTTACAGCTTAATTCAGTGCTATTTTATTAATATGTATTCCAAAATTTTTTCATAATTCTGAAAAGATAATTTCAAAATTCTGCTGGCTATGGTCCTGCACTCACTCCTGTAATCTAAAGACTTGAGAGGATAAGTGAGGAGGCTTACAGATTTGAGAACAGCCTTAGCAACTTCCAAAAACTTGTTTCACAATTTAAAACATAAACAAATAAAAAATAAAAAGCACTTGTAGAATGCCCCTGGATTAAAGCCTGTCTTGGTCAACAGTCTTACTGCTGGAATCTAAAACAAATGACCACACAATTTATATGGGCAAAGATTTATTCTGAGGTGAAAATAGTAAGGCTGGGGTCTGTGGATCTCAGGCATGACAGCAGGAATCAGAAAGGAGGGAGGAGGAGCAAGGGCTCTGCTTTCCCTTCTAGAGGAAGTAACCAGAGAGCAGGTAAGCAAGGGAACTTAAAGACAAAAATACTGTAAGGTCACACCTCCAAGGGACCAGCATTTATAGCCACACCTGCCTCAGTTATCACCCAGTAAATCCATTACAATAGATCTACCCACTTATGAGATCACAACCATGTAAACATTAATACTCTACACAACTCTAACATTACAACTCTAAACATTAATACATAAACTCTTCAGGAGACATCATATATTTGATCATAACAAACCTTTAGTACAAAAAAGAAAAAAGACTCAAAATTTCATAAAAATCTTTAAATTGTTTTATTTTTATGAACATTTTGGTCATCCTTTACCCATATTTTTGATTCAAATTTATTCAAACACTATCAACTTTTACTTTTTTAAAGAAAAATCACCATGTACATGCCATTTTCTCATAAATTACCAATTAATCTCAATAATTATTTAAGTCCATGACCTTTAGCTATCAGTTCTGACAAAGGATGATGATAATATATGACACTGAGATATTTGGCATGTAATAAAAGTGGTCCTGTTTAATTAAAATGTAAGTTATTGTTAGAAGAAAAGGTCATACTAAGAAAATGTCATTTCAGAAGTATATTAGCAAGCACCCTCCAGTTTTTGTTCAATATAAAAAAATACAGTTAGTACTTGACATTTAGAAAGAAAATTGGAACTATTCATGATGTAAACTTGAACATTTTGTGTTTTTTGTGTTGCATTTGCACACCTCATTCACATTTTTAATTAGTATAGCACTGCTTATATTTTGTCTTTGGTACACAAATACTTTAGTGATAAAATTGATTTAAAAAAAAATTAAGATACATATAACATAACCTGTTGAAATAATGAAATAGCAATTATTTGTATCTTTTAACATTCTTATTACAAAATTAACATATTGTAACAAATGTGTTACATGTAAATGTGTGTATGGTGACCCTTGTAAAGTGGTATAAGATTTAAAGAAAACAAAAAGTGGATGTTCTGGAGTCTGCAAATATATAAGCAATGCATTTTCAACCATGATACAAATTAATAATCTTTACATTGTAAGAAATTATCTTTTTCTAAGTTATACTTTTTTCTAAGAAAGTATTATCTGTGCCTTATTCTCATCACCATGTACTCCACTGAATCACAAGGACATAGACTAAATTGGTTTCTGAACTTTTGGTTTACTAAAGAGACTATAACCTTTAATTTGATTCTTCAGTTTTTACTCTATTCTAAATTATGAAGTTTAACTATCACTTTTAAAATACCATTTTCTATAGCTAGGCATGGTTGCACAAGCACAGTACTTTTGTGGCTGAGAAAAGAGGATTTCAGATTTGTAGTTAGTATCAGTAACTTAGTGAGATCCTATGTATCACAGTGTGGCTCTATTTCAAAAAATAAAATATATTAAGATAAAATCAAAATTAGGGTGTAGCTTAGAGGTAGAGTAATGCCCCTGGTTTTAATCCCCAGAACTACAATCAAACTTTTTTATTTTTTTAAATTTCAGTCATTTTGATAAGAAATTAGAAATTTGCTGCCCCAGATAATCTAGTTTTTTTTCCCCTAAAGCTCTATTATACCTTGACATTATGAAACTTTAATTAGTAATAAAAAGGAAACAGTAAAATGTACAAGTTTTGATAAGTATTTTATCTATGACTTTAATAAATGTCCAATATACCTTTCAATATTATTTTTTCACATTTTTATTTTATGTTTTTAAATATTATTTTATTGGTGCACTATTCTCTAACATCATAATGTGGATCATGTTGATAATGGCAAATATTCACACAAGAATGGTGCCCTAACCCCTCACTTTTTCTTTTTTCTTTCTCTCAATGCTGAGGGTCCAGATTAACAATGTTATTATGTTCACATGTATACACATATTTGAATATAGCTTTTTAATTGGTTAACCTCACCCTTTTCCCTCTCCTATCCCTTCTTTCTGGCTTTGCTGAGGTTTCTCTTTCATTATAAGGATTCCCTCTGGTATTCCTAATACTCCCTAGCTTGGGCTTAATAAAGACACATTGAAGAATTTAATGTTCTGACAAAAAGAGAAAAAAATGTGCTTTTTATTTTAAAATTATAACTATAAAGTATGTAATCTTTATTTAGGCAGACTACAATTCTATAAACTTATAGAAAAAAGAAGTAGGAGAATAAATGATTTATTTAGTCAATCTTATTAAGATGAATCAAGATTTATGAGTAGTAAGAAAACAATTAATGGACATGCAACACATTGGCACAGATAAAAACTTTTTCAACATGACCTAAAAGGCACAAGAAACTAAAAGGCTGATAAATATGTGGGATCCTATGAAGAACTTCTGTACAGCAAAAGAAACTATCAAGAACCTCAACCAAGAACCAATAGAATAGGAGAAAATTTTTGCCACTTACTCCTTTAATAGAGGACAAAAATATAGAATATACAGAGAGCTCAAGAAACTCAGCACTAAGAAAACAAATAATCGAATAAAAAATGAGCAAGGGAACTAAATAGACCATTCACAAAAGAAGAAATTCAAATGGTCAATAAATGCATGTAAAAAAAGCTCAACACTATTAGCAATCACAGAGATGCAAATCAAAACTACCCTGAGATTTCACCTAACTCTAACTAGAATAGCAATCATTCAAAAACACAAACAACAAATGCTGCTGAGTATTTGGAGAAGTGGAAACGCTAATACATTGTTTGTGGTATTGCAAATTAGTGAAACCACTTTGGAAAACAGTATGAAGGACCCTCAGAAGAATGGGAAAGAACTTACCATATGATCTAGCAATACCACTTTTGGATATCTACCAAAAAGAATGGAAACCAAACTACCAAACTAATGCATGCACATCTATGTTCACAGCTGCACAATTCGCCGTTGCCAAACTATGGAATCAACCCAAGAAGTCTATCAACAGATGAATTGATTTCAAAACTATGGGATATGCACACAATGAACTTTTTACTCAGCCATAAAGAAAAATACAATTATATCATTTACAGGGAAATGGATGGAATTGGAAGATATTATGCTAAGTGAGATTATTCAATCACAAAAAATAAGAAATCAGATTATCTCCTTAATATGCAGAAGCTAGAAAGAAAATGAATCATAGGAGGTACTCTAGAAGAAAAGGGAGAAACTATAGATGAGCAAATAAGATGACCTGAGGGAATTAGAAGGGGGGAAAGGGAAATTATCTAATGCACATGATGTACTTTAACAAACATATCAATGTCAATCACTAAGCCAAGCATGAGGAGAGAGGGGGAGAAACTGAGGCAGAAATTGAGTAAGGGCTACTTGGGTGAGGTGTGCATGTATGTCTCCACTGTACACAATTAAGATGTGTGGCTATAATGCACTAATAAAAATTTAAAAAACAGTTAATAGATAAGTATTAATGTTACAGATACAATATTGTCATAATTTTTCACACAGAAATAGTTCAAACGAGGCAAAATTTTTACCTATAAGATAATTATATGTCCCTGGACTTAAATTATATAAAAATAACAAAATATGTTTTTAAATATTCTACTAGAAGGATCATATTTTAAAAAAATAATATAAAATATTAGTACCTTAAGCATATATTGACTACTTATCTAATATTTGTACTGTTCTAAGCATTAAGGAACCAAAACTCCCATAGGTAAAATCCATAGATTAACTATATCTCTTCCTTATTTTATATAAATGAAACTATATTTATACAGTTTGCATCTATATTACTGTTTCAATGTAACGCTTTCTTGATATATCCATGTCATTTATATAGAAATAGTCTTTTTTTGTCTATTGCATGAATATAGTAAAATTTGTATTTACCTGTAAATGAACATTTGTATCATTTTTAGTTTTGGGCATAATATTTTGTGTTTTTGTTTGTTTGTTTTCTGATACTTGGGATTGAATATAGGAGTTCTCTACCCCAAGGTATACCTCAGTGTTATTTGTATTTTTTTTTAAGTTTTAACAAAGTTGCTTAGTCTGTTCATGAATATGAAATTATTCCTTTTAAGCCTGGTAAATATTCAGATTACAGGCCTTTGCCACCAAACTTTGCTTGAGATAATGTTATAAATAAAATATATTACAAACCTTATCATAAAACAGAAGAATAAGTCCAGAGTTAGGTCCACCCATATATGCCTGGAGAGTTTGAACCGATATCTCCCCCATGTCTTAAAATCTTGGTCTCTATTCTATGGTGCTAGTAGTGGAACTTTAAAAAAATGGCTCCTAGTTGATGAAAGTTGGTTAACCAAGGATATGTCATTGGAAGAAATAATGTGATTTTAGCCATTTTCCTCCCTTGTGTGGCTTTCCCACCTCCATGGATTAAAAGTTGTGTTCTATCAAATTCTCATAGCTTTGATATACTGGTTTTTCCCAGGCAAACTGTATAAATATAGTTTCATGATGTGCATTAGGTATTCCCTTATTTCCCCTATCTCTCTCAGTTTGGTAACATTCTTTACTCATTTAAGGTTTTTCTTTTTGTCTGGGGTTCCTCTTATCTTCCAATTTTGCCCTAGCTTCCACATATTAGAAAGAACATCTGACTTTTCACTTTTTGTGGCTGACTAACATCACTTAGAATAATGTTCTCTATGTTCTGATTTTTCTAAAAACAACATAAATTTGTTCTTCTTTATGGCTGAGCAAAATTTCACTGTGTACATATTCCATAGTTTTGTAATCCATTTATCTGTTGATGGACATCTTGGCTCGTTTCATAGTTTGACATTTGTAAATTGTGTGGCTATAAACATAGATATGCATGCATTAGTCTATTAGTTTGGATTTCATTCTTTTGGATTTTTACCCAGAAGCGGCATTTCTAGGTCATATGGTAGGTTCTTTTTCACTTTTCTTTCTTTCTTTTCTTCTTTTTTTTTTTTTTTTTTTTTTTGGTGGTAATGGGGTTCCTGGAAACCCTTCTGCTTCCAGGCTACACTCCCAGACCTATTTTTATACTTTTTTATTTGGAAATATGGTCTCTTAAGCCAGCGCGGCTGGCTTCAAACCTGCGCTATCCTCCAGTCTCTGCTTCCCAAGCGCGGGGATTACAAGCGTGCGCCACCACCCCGCTCATTTTTCACTTTTTTCTCTTTCTTAACTTCTTTCTTTCTTTCTTAATTTCTTCCCTTCAAGCCACACCCCCAGCCCTATTTTTTAGTCTCTTTATTATTTTTTTGTTTTGAAACAAGATCTCACTGAGTTGCAAAGGGCCTCACTGAGTAGCTAAGGCTGTCTGGGAACCTCAGTCCTTCACTGCCTCCCAAATACTGGGATTACACGTGTGCATCACACACCTGGTTTTATTCCCATTTTTCTGAGGATTCTCTATACATTTTTTTTAAAAGTGGTTGCAATCCCACCAAAATTGTTTTAGAGCTTCAAATTCTCTATACCCTCATACCCTCAACAACGTTTTTTTATTTATTTATTTATTTATTTTTTAATGATTTCCATTCTATTTGGTGTTAGATAATATTATAGCTTCGTTTTGATTTGCATCCCTCTGATTGCTAATGATGATGAACATTTCTAGATAAAATTATTTACCATTGAGTTCTTCTTTTGTGAAGTATCAACATAGTTCACTTGGCAATTTTTTATTAGATTTTTTTAGTTTTATTTAGAAGTTATTCCTTAACTGATGGAGTGGCTGGAAAATTTTTTCCTTATTTTGTCAGTTCTCTGTTAAGGTTCTTGATAGTTTTTTTGTTTGTTTGTTTGTTTTTGTTTTTGTTTTTGTTTTCTGTACTGAGGATTGAATGTGGAACATTCTACCTCCAAGCTACACCTCCAACCCTATTTTTTATTCTTTATTTTGAAACAAGGTCTCACTAAGTTGAAAAAGGCCTCATTAAGAAGCTGAGGCCATTTGGGAACTGGGATCATTTTGTCTTAGCCTCCCAATTACTGGGATTACAAGCATACAGCACCACACCTGACTTTACTTATTAGCACCACACTTGATGTATTTGAGAGTTCTTTTTCTTTCTATTTTATGGGAAAGTTTGAGGATTATTGGAAATAGCTCTTATATAAAGTTTGTATAAAATTCACATGGAAATCTATCCAGTCCTGGGCTTTTCTTTGATATTAGGCTATTTATTACTGCTTTAAACACTTTGATTGCTATTGGACATTTAAAAATTTTATATCTTCTTGAATCAATTTAGGAAGGTTTTAATGTGTCTAGAAATTTGTCAGTTTCTCCTATTTTTTCATGTTGTTGTAGTATAGTTTTTCACAATAGTCTTTAAAAATTTCTGGATTCCCTGGCTCTTCTTGGTAATATCATCATTTTATTCTCTTATTTTAGCAATCTGTGTATTTTTTTTTTTGTTAGATTGGCTTGTGCTTTATATAACTTGTTTAACATTTTTTTTGAGAAACCAGCTTTTGGTTTGTTTATTTTTTGTATTTAAAACTCTATTTCATTAATTTTTGCTCTGATTTTAATATTTTTTCTGTTTTCTACTGGCATTGGGATTAGACTATTACTGTCTTTTAAGGTATTTTAGGTGTATCATTAGATTATTTATTTAGTAATTTTTGTTCTTATGTGAACACTTATTGGTATCTTTTTCCCTAATACTTCCTTTAAGGTGTTTCAGAAGTTTTGTTAAATTGTGTCTCTATTTTCACTTGTTTCTAGAATTTCTTAATTTTTCCTTATACCTTCTATTTCCCATTCCTCAGTCAGTCTTCTTGTATTTATGTGGTTACTCTGGACTTTCTTTTTTGTGTGTGGGGGTGTGGGGAGGAAACGCAGGGGCATTTGACCTCTGAGCTACACCCCCTGCCCTATTTTTTAATTCTTTATTTTGAAACATGGTCTCACTAAGTTGCTAAGAGCCTCACTGAGCAGTTGAGGCTGTCCGCAAACTGCAATCCTCTGGTCTCTGCCTTTGGAATGCTGGGATTACAAGCATCTGCCACCATGCTTTGCTTACTATGGACTTTCTTATAGTTGATTGCTACTTTTATTTGACTGTGAGCTAAAGAAACACAGGCAATTTTTTTTACATTTTTAAAAATTTGCTAGTGTTTACTTTGTGGCCCAGGATGTGGTCTATTTTGAAGAAGTTTCCATGAGCAACAAAAATATGTAAATTTAGCTGTAGTTGGGTAGAATATTCGGTATGTGTCTAATAGGTCCATTTGATTTATGGTGTTCTATAGGTCTGAGGAGGCATCTTTACAGATTTTTTGTCTAAAAGATTGGTCTAATGATGTGAGAGATATTTTGATGTCTCCAAATATTATTGTATTGAGATCTACGTGTGACTTAATGTCATGAAAAGTTTAATTAAAGTAGTTTCACCTAAATTTGAGGTGTAAATGTGAACTATTTTTACATTTTTTGCTGTTTCCCATTTTCTTCAGAGACTATGCTCAGCCATTGGAGAGATTTATAGGTAATCATAATTGTGGCAAACTGTGAGCTATGATCTCAGAGTCTAATTGATTTTATGGAAGAGGTGGAAAAATACTGAGTTACACAGAAGTTAAAGAATTTTATCAAATAATAGAGAACCTAATATTATAATTTTATAATTTATAATATTATATATCTTATATATATTTTATAATTTATATTATAATATTATAATTTAAAATGTCTAAATATTTTAGGCCAAAAATGGCACTTCAAGAAAAGTAGTATTCATCCTAAAATTTACACAATGGCACTTCAAGAAAAGTAGTATTGATCCTAAAATTTACACAAGTATTAAAAAACTATGTCAGAAAAATATTTAAATCTACATGATTAAGATTTAGTCTTTAAATCTTAATTTAATTCTTAATTTAAAGATTTAGTCTTTAAATCTTAGCATGAAAATTTCAATGGACATAAAATACACTTGTATACATGCCCACAAATAATTAAACAGTTTTACAACAGTTTTACAACAGTTTTCAAAGCTATTATTCAGAATGCCAGAATAAATTTCCTGATATCCATCGCTATTTGCTTTACAAACAGTACAATGGGCCATAACCTTGAGTATGTGAATAACATTAAAAATAAAAAAAATGCAAATATTTTTTTTTTTTTGAGATCACACGTAGATCTCAAATGGATATTATTATTGTGGAAGAGCTGACTACACATTCTTTATTTTAAAAAGTAACTGTACATTTTTGAAACATTAATAGAGGAACTAAGGTTATAAAATCACTATACTTTGTATAAGAATATACTAATTGGAATACAAAGACAAACCATAATCAACCATTTTAACCCATGAAAAAAGTATAATGACAAAAACTAAACTCTAAACATTTTCTTGGATTTTTGTTGATGTTCCCTTTATTTTTTTCAAAAAACAAGTAGAGTTCTTGAAAAATGCTTGGATAAAAGAAAATTTAATTAATCAATGCAGAGGCCAAATATTTGCCCTTAACATAATGTACTGAAAATTTAAATGTACAACCTCTGTAGATTAAATTCAAAATTTAAAAAAATACCTTGTACACTCTCTCAGAAGATGTGAATTTTATAATAAATTAAATATATAATTACAATTATTAATTATTTGATTATAAAACATATTTATGCTAGTAGCACAAGTAGCTTTTTATAAATTTTATAAAAGAGTATAAAAGCACAAGGAATCAGTTATCCACAACACTTGCTTTTGAAGTTATACTTAATAGACAGAAGACAGTCTTTGTAGATGGGGTTTTAGGCTTCAAACATTCCTCTGGAAGAAAATGGACTTAAGGATCTGGGAATGTCAGACAACAGGGCCCCAACCCTAGGCTCATTACACTGGGGAAGACCCTCTGTGGCACATTTCACCTCTGCTGTTTTCACAGGAAGAGTAACACATGTAATCCAGGAAATGTGCCTTCCAACACCTATCCTTAACCCTCTTCTATATCCCAGTTTAGATACCCAGGATTCTTTATTTTCCTGCTCTAGTTACCTAGATCTCACTTTCATAGACTTATGAATCATTCTCTAAATCCTAATAAAAGAAAATCATACTAAAAGTATGTATGTCTTTAGACAACAGGCATGATTAAGGAGTGGATGTTTCTGTGAGATAACAGAGAGCTTGCATATGTATATTAAATTTTATACTCACTTGTACCAAATCCTTGTGGCATAGGGTGAAATCAGATTGCATAAGTAAGAATAGGGAGTTGTCATCCTGTGGCCTCAATCCTTTCTACTTTCTCATAGTCACTATGTCTATGTAGACATATAAGAATTATTCTGCTTTTGTTCACTGAGTCCTCTAGAAATATTGTTTACATAAAGTTGGCTGATGATATTACTAAAATCTATTCTTGTACAAAAAAACTTGCTTTGTAAGTTGAGAAAGGGATACTGAATTCCCACAATAAGTTAACATTTTTTAATCAATTTTTGCAATTCCGTCAAATTTTTCTTTAGGTATTTGAAAACAGTTTTTTCACATACCTAAACATTTAAAAATTTTATAAGTTCTTGATTCTTCATTATTGATAATATGTGTTTCTTTAAAATAAAACTTTTTGATGTCTCATAGCTTTACAAATTTTGTTTTAAGTAACGTGTCATATTTGAAGGAGGAGAACAGTAAAATACCCCACCCTATAATGTGCCTCTCTGTTCCCAAAATGTAACTAAGAAAACCTCAGGAGTGAATCTCGGTCAGAATGTCCAGATACATATTATCTTGAAGGACACTGGCTTTCTCTCATTTATGTTGGCATTTACAGCAAGTTAGTGCCATCTGTACATAGTTGATTTTTTGCATGAATGCCATCAAGTTTCTTGGAATGCTTGCCACATAGGAACAATAAAAACCAAGCTAGTGATAACATACTGTTAGTAGCTTAGATTACAAAACTCATTGACTGTGGAAACTGTCATAGATCAGGGAACCATGGAGAGAAAAAGTACTTGTCTGGGAAGCTGCACCTGGACAAAGTATTATCAAGATAGAATATACTATCTTCTGACAATGAAATGTGAACACCATGAGCAATAGTGGTGTCCATTTGTAGCCAGTTGCCATTGAGCATCCTGGCAAAGCACCCATCCACCGCATTGCCACTGGAACTTGCCTCTGTGCATTTTTCAAATAACCTATGTCTCAGTCCCATCTCTGGGTGTTTTCTTGGTCTCTTGGCAACCTGACCCATTGCTCAAGACAACAGAGTTGTGAAAAGTAAAAATGTTAACTTAAAAAAAGTCCATCTCTTCACTTTTTAAATTTTTTTTAATGGTGTATTATATTCATATATCATATTGGGGTAAAAAACTTGTAATCTCTTCACTTTTAACAAACTTTTGTCTTGACATTTAACTTAGTTTGCTTCTAGGTATTCTTTTTTTTTTTTTTTTTTTTGCGGGTCTGGGGATGGAACCCAGGGGCATTTGACCTCTGAGCTACACCCCCTGCCCTATTTTTTATTCTTTATTTTAAACCGGGTCTCACTGAGTTGCAGAGGGCCTCACTAAGTAGCTGAGGCTGTCTGCGAACTGGGATCCTCCAGGTCTCAGCTTCCCGAATGCTGGGATTACAAGCGTGCGCCACCACCCCCAGCTTGCTTCTAGGTATTTTATAGTTTAATTTTTAATGCATGCAATCATATGTGCTTTCTAAATTAGGTTGTTAGGTTGTTCAGGTCAATGAGATCATAATTTTTAATAATGACATCAAATATGCCATGATAAGTCATTGTATATTTCTAATATCTGTTTCTTGTTGCTTTTATTCTCTCTGTTTTCTTCAGGATTGAGTATTTTTATGTTCTTTATTACAATATTCACTAAAACTCTTTTATTTGTATTTCTGTGGTTTTTTTTAAAGTCAATAACACCTATGTTTAACTTTGATAGTATATTTTCAAGAGATACTGTGTCATTTTATGTATCCTTTAAGTATTTTAATGCTTTATATGTCCTTTTTAACTTTCCTGCTCTCCTGCTCTTCTGCAGTTATTATGTTCTCTTTCCTCTCCCCCCTCTCTCCATATATATACATACATGTATACATATACATATACATATATGTATATATATATACACACACATATATATACATATATATGTATATATGCATATATATTAGAGTTGTAGAAAGTAATATATATATATATACAGATATATATATATATATATATATATATATATACAGATATATATATATATATACAGAGAGAGAAATATATATATATTCCATATATAGAAATATATATTCTCATGTTTTTGTTTTAAACAGTTAATGCCATTTAATTAAGAGAAAAAGTTAAATACTTTCAAATAGATTTAAAAATAATACTTAAAATTGACTCATTTCATTAATACTTTAGTGTTCTTATTTTTTATTTTGAAATGCTAAAACTTAATTTTAAATTATTTAAAGATAGTATAATACTAGCACAACCTTTAGGTTGCATTTTAATTTTTCTTCCATAAAATTATCTAAGAAGAAATAATATATGAATTCATCTTGAGTAAAATAGAGTTGTAGAAAGTAATATGTCTTTTACTTAAGATTTTAACTCGGAAGTTTGTCCTGTTTAATTTTTAATATTTTATTTTACATTTAGTTTTTATTTATTTTTAAGGATAAAGAATTAAAATAGGTTTTGAGATTTAAAAAATCAGAGATGTGTCCACTAAAAAAGGTTCTAATATACAAAATTGTAATTATAGGTAATCAATTTTATTGTAGCACTGCATTTACTCATGATAATTCATATAATAATCCTGCTATGAGACAAAAAACACAACTATTTTTTGTGTTCTATTTTTTTTTTTTTTTTTGCAGTAATAGGGATGGAGTCCAGGGGCTTTTGACATATTAGGTACACCCCAAACTCTATTTTGTATTCTTTATTTTGAAACAGGGTTTCAATAAGTAGCTGAGGCTTTCCACAAACAACGATCCTCCAGTCTCAGCCTCCCAAATGCTGGGATTACAACTGTGTGTGCCACCATGCCAAGCTTTCCTATGTTCGTAATTCTTCCTGGAGATATTGAGTCACACTTGTTGTCATATGCTTTTTGTCTGAAAGACTTACTTTAATACTGATTTTACTGCAATTCGGTGGTCATAGATTATTTTGGGATTTTTATGTCTCAAAGTCATTATTTCACCTTAATTTTTGAAGATTTGTTTAATATAATTTTATTTTACCATTTATTTTAAAGAAATATAAGCTGAGTGTGCTGGTCCATGCTTGTAATCTCAGTACTCGGAAAGCTAACATAGGAAGAACACAGGGTAGAGGATGCTTTCAAAGTAGTGAGACTCTCATCAACCTAACAAGATGTTTCCAAAAAAGAAATGAATTGGTCTGGGGGTGTAGCTTGAAGGTAGAATGGCTCTAGGTTGAATTCCCAGTACCACAAATGACACTACTTTGAAATGCTAAGAAAGATTTTCCTCTCACAGAAACTGAAGGGTAATATGTTTTCTCTCATATATAAAAAGTATGGAAAAATTAGTAGACAAAAATGACTTCAGATAAAGGAAGTGAAACTCCAGTCGAATGATGGAGGAGGTAGATGTAATGAAAGAAACATTTCTACTGACTATATATATATATATATATATATATATATATATAATATAATACTTATATATAATATAATATAATATATACTATATAATTATATAATATTGAATATATTATATTTATATTATATATTAATATTATATATTAATATAATAAATATATAATATATAATTATGTTATTATATATACTATATAATATATAATATATAATTATATAATATTAAATGTAATATATATTAGACATTATCAGCATTAATCTTAATCTATATTATGTATGAGGAAAAGGATGGGAACTGGAGGGGAGCTCAAAAAGCACTGTGTGCAGGTTTTTTCGAACAATGTAAATTTCATTATGATGTGTGATTGCAATGTACCAATAAAAATTTACAAATAAAATGATATACATTTTTAGCATGTGTGCATAAATAAACAATGTATAATTTACATATTAGACTACCATAAATAATTGTAAAAGATATTTTAGGTAATATTTTAATAAGTAAAAAGATAAAAATAATACCTAAAAAGTGTGAAATATAATGCATTTTTATTTCTTTTCTGAATATAATGTGTTTTTTTTCTTTTCGATAATTTATAAATGTTCTTTTTGTAATTTATTTTAAGAAATTTATTTGAAATTTGCATTATGTTTTTTGATGTTTCTTATATTTTAGATTGTCACACATGTTTGAATTTACATGTTGTAGCAATTTAAGACTATAATTATTTAAACTTTACTTAGTCAAATAAATACTTTCCTATCAGGCCACTCTAAATTACCCCACAACTCAAAGCCATGTTCATTTTTATTTCATTAGTTTTCTTCTCTCTTTTACCTAACAAAACATTTATTATTATTAAATATTATACTCTATTATATTTAATATTATGTATTAATATATTTATTATTTAATAGTTACTTGCTTTTCTGCGGTTTCTATTTGGCTGTTAATTCCACCCAATAAAATTTTAATCTCAGAGATTGTATTCTTCATCTGTAGATTTCTGAATTAGTTCTTTTTATTCTTTTTACTTTTATTTATTTATTTATTGTGGTACTGGGGATGAAACCCAGGGGCATTCAACCTCTGAAGTACACCCCTAGTACTATATTTTAGTCTTTATAGTTTTTGAAACAGGGTCTCAAAGAGTTGTGAGGGGCCTTGAGAGGTAGTTGAGGCTGTCCTCGAACCGTGATCCTCTGGTCTTTGCCTCCCAAATGCTGGAATTAGAAGTGTGTGCCACCATGCCTGGCTGGTTATTTTTTAAAATAAATATTTTTAGCTGGGCATTGTGGCATATGCTTGTAACCCATGGTTCAAAGCCATCCTCAACAAATTAGAGAGTCCCTCCAACATTACTGAGACCTTGTTTCCAAATAACTAATACAATTGGACTGGGGTTTAGCTCAGAGGAAAAATGCTTCTGGGTTGAATCCTCAGTGTCACAAAAAATAAAAATAAAAAGATAAAATATATAATTTCCACATTGCTAGTAAATATGGCAAATCTTATATCATGTTAAAAATATAATGTAGGTTTTAAATTTTTTAGGTGTTCTTATCTACTTAGTCCATCACTGTCATTTTGTCATTTTCTAGTTTATTTTCTGTTGATTGATGTTGTCTTAACTAGGAGTTCATAATTTTCTAATTTTTGCACATATAAGAACCTTTCATTTAAACTAGGCAAGAATTTTTTTCATCAGGCATGGTGGTGCACACTTGTAATCCCCAAACTTGGGAGGCAAAGACAGGAGGATCGCACAGGTTCAAAGCCATCCTTGCTGACTTAAGAGACCTGGTTTCCAAATAAAATATAAAATAGGTCTGGAAGTGTAACCTGGAGGTAGAAGGGTTTTCAGGAACCCCAGTACCACACACACACACACACACACACACAAAAAAAAAAAAAAAAAAAAAAAAAAATTAAATAAATAAAAAAAAAATAAACCAGGCAAGAATTCTTCTGCAATATTTTTTTCCTCACAACTGAAGAAATACTTTTAAATTGTGAGATCTTGTGCCAGGTGTGGTGATGCACACTTGTAATCCCATCATTCAGGAGGCTGAGACTGGAGAATCAAGGTTCACGGACAGCCTCAGCTACTTAGTGAGGCCCTCTGAAAATAGTGAGGCATTGTTTCAAAATAATGAATAAGAAATAGGGTAGGGAGTGTAGCTCAGAGGTCAAATGCCCCTAGATTTTATCCATTAAAAAAAAAAAAAGTGGGGGAAGATGGTGACTGTGGGACGCAGCACATCTGAGTAGCTGAATCAAATAAAGTACAACTACTGAGAAGGTAGCATCTTGACAAACAAAATAATTAAAACTCATAAACCAAAAGTGAACCAGGTACCATGGCAGAAGAAATCCAGTACTCCAAACTACAAGGTCCACTACAAAAAGCCCAGGCATGGAACTGACCTGCTGCAGACATGGCCCAGCCACCAGCTCCTTTGTGGGCCATGGGCCGCCAGCCCAAATCACCAGTCTCAGCTTTAGCCAAAATGGCAGCCCCAAGAAATCCAGAAAAATAATCCAAGAACTTGAAAGCGGCTACAGAGCTCCAACATCTTAAGCAGCTGGCATCACGTTTCTGGAGTGCAGAAGAAGATTCAAAAGCCCATGCATTCAACCAGTGGTAGCATCCACAGTGGCTCAATGAACCATCCAGAGACCTGGCAGCAGGACCAGGTAACCACTTGTATTACTCCATACTCAGAGGAAAAGTGCACAGAGAAGCTGTGAGACCCAGAGTGCTAGTCAAGAAAGGTGCTCACAATTACCTGCACTGGGTCACAGGGGGTTGCTCCAAGACTATGCTGGACACCCTCCACAGGTGTGGGTAGGGTAGTGCAGGTGCAGAGCAGGGGGCCTGAGCCCTGGGTGGAGAGCACAGAGGCCCAAGGGTGCACATGGAACACAGGGTGGAAAAACACAGAAATCTGGACTTATACAGAACTCAGAAACAGTGACACCTGATGCCCTGACACCTAAACACAAAGTTATCAGAGGCAAGAGATGGGCACAAATACTCAGAGAATGGGTTCAAAGGCTAGCAATAGGTTTCAGAACAAATAAGAGATAATGGAATATACTTAAGAATCTACCACAGTGAAGAGAAATACAGATATTATATGGCCCCGGACCTATATTTGTAAATTAGTAGGAGAGGGTTTTTTTTTTTCTCTTTTGTTTATTTTTTTGTTTTGCTTTGTTTTTCTCTCACACTGTTGCTAGTTTTTTTTTTTAAATCTTATTTTTGTTCTTTATTTTTATTTCTTTTTTCTCTTTCTTATTCCTTTTTTATCTTTTGGTTCCTTTTGTCTTTGATCTATAATTGTTAGTTTTTGTAACTTGTTTTATTACTTCATTCGTGTTTTTTTTTGTTCCTTCACCCCCCATTTCTTTTACAAAATCCCCCACTCTAGTCTATCTACACTATTCTTTCAAAACTTTTAATTTTTTCTCTTATTGTAGCTCCTTGTTTTATATTCAAGGTATTTGAAATCTCCATATTTAAATACTCTATTAAATACAAGAGTCCTAATATATAACCTTCTCTCATTCTTAACCAAATACTACCTTATTATACTTAAATTCTTATAAAATCTAATCATATCCTCTATTTTACCTGACTCCTGTACCAATCACCCCAGCTTCTCCCCCATTATCCAACCCTTCACAATTGAAAAAAACACTGCTTACATGCTGATATTGGAGCTAATTAACCAAATTCAGGAAAGTCTCAGGATACAAAATAAATCTAAAAATTTAGTTGCTTTTCTATATGTCAACAGTGAATCCACAATGAAAGAAATAAAGAAAACAATTTTATTAACTATAACATAAAAAACCAAGAAAATACCTAGGAATAAACTTATCCAAAAATGTAAAAGACCTCTACACTAAAAACTTTAAAACATTAAAGAAAGAAATTGAAGAAGACCTTGGAAGATGAAAAGATCTCCCTTGCTCAGGAATAGGCAGAATAAATAGCATCAAAATGGCCATTCTGACAAATATGATTTACATATTCAATACAATTCCTATAAAAATACCAATGATATTCTCCATAGAACTAGAAAAAATCAGTCTTGAATTTTATAGAGAGAAAGAAAATACCAGAATAGCAAAAGCAATCCTCAGCAGTAATAACCAGGAAGGAGGCATCACAATCTCTGACTTCAAATTGTACTATAGAGCAATAGTAATAAAATTAGCATGGTATTGGCACAACAGCAAGCCCACAGACCAGGAGAACAGAATAGAAGATTCAGAAACAAACTGACACACCTATAGTCAATTAGTCTTTGACAAAGGGGCCAAACTCTTACACTGAAGAAAAAACAGTCTTTTTAACAAATGGTTCTGGAAGAACTGAGTATCCATTTGTAGAAAGATGGAACTAAATCCTTATCTCTCACCATGCACAGGAATCAACTCAAGATGAATCAAATACTTAGAAATTAGACCAGAGACTGTGAAGCACTTAGAGGAGGTCATCGGCTCAACACCCCAACATATTGGCACAGGCAGTAATTTTCCCAACAAGACCTCCAAAGCACAGGAAATTAAAGTAATAATTAACAAATGGAATGGCATCAAACTAAAAAGTTTCTGTTCATCAAAGGAAACCATCAAGAACCTAAAGAGAGAGCCTAAAGAATGGAATAAGAGCTTTACCAGCCACCATTCCGATAGAGGGCTAATATCCGGAATATACAAAGAGCTCAAAAGACTCTGTATTAGCAAAGAAAATACCCCAATCAAGGAATTGGCAACTGAATTGAAAAGACAGTTCACAAAAGAAGACATACAAATGCCAATAGACACATGAAAAAAGGTTCAACATCATTAGCCATCAGGGAGATACAAATCAAAACTACGCTGAGATTCTCTCTAACCTCAGTCAGAGTGGCAAGCATAAATAAATCAAATAACAATAAGTGTGAGGATGTGGCAAAAAAGAAACTCTTTTGCACTGTTGGTGAGAGTGCAAACTATTTTAGCCACTATGGAGATCAGTATGGATATTCCTTAAAAAACGGAAAGATCCACCATATGATCTGGCTTTACCACTCCTGGGTTTCTTTCAAAAGGCATTGAAACCAAGGAACAACAGTAACATGCATACCCATGTTCATAGCAGCACAATTTGTAATTGCCAAAATATGGAACCAACCTAGGTCTTCATCAACAGATGAATGGATGGCAAAATTACGAGAAATACACACAATGGAATTCTACTCAGCTATAAAGAAAAACAAAATCATGTCATTTGCACAAAGGTGGAAAGACCTGGAGAACATTATGTTAAGTGATATCAGCCAAGCACAGAAAGAGAAGGGACATATGTTTTTTTTTTCTGATATGCCCAAAGTAGGGAGTATTAGAAATACCAGTGGGACTCCAGGTAATGGAGGGGAAATCTCAGCAAAGGTAGAATGGAAGTGTAGGAGAGGAAGAAGTCTGAGGTTGATTAATGAAAGAGCTACATCCAAATATGTGTAAAATTATGAATGTAGCATGGTTAACCTGGACCCTTATTGTTGGGAGGGGTGAAAGAGAAGGGGGGGAGAGGGCACCACACACAGTCTGAATGTACACCATTTTCAATATGATCCTTATAAAAAATAAAAAATATTATGAGATCTTCCACCATGCCTGGTTGGAGAAAATACTATTCCTGTGTTTTTGTCACTGACAGTAATTATTTTCTTTGCCTTTTTGATGTTGTTCATCTTAGTCTTAGTCTTTTTATATTCATGCATCCATTTGTTTGAATATTCTATTATTCTCATTTATTTTTTCTCTCCTGCTCTCCCTCTTTATTTTTCTTCCTAGTTTTTTTTTGTTGTTGTTCTCTAGTGCTATGTTTTGTCAACTATAAAACTCTAATCTTCTCCAGACTCAAGATTCAATTTATTTAGATCAGAGAGAACATAATGACTTTCTTCCCTTTTTGGCAACTCAATACTTTATCTAGGTCAAAAGTTAGTATTTTGTTGGTTTTGCCTAATTTATTTATCTCTTACTTTCTGAGCTACCTAATATGTAACACATATATTTAAATTTAAATAGCTTTTGGGCAATTAAAAAAAAAAGTAGAAGGTTAAACTGGTTGTTACTACTCTACCCTATTAGAATAAAAGGTTTCTAAAATTTTATATTTCTGTATTTCTAAAATTTTAATTTTGAATTTTAAAAATATTTTAACATATTAATCTTGTAGAAATTTCTTTCCATGCTAATCTGCTATCTTTACTTTCTTTCATCTTTCTTTTGTCTCTTCCTTTCTTTCATATATATGTCCATGGGGGGATACATATAATAATTTGTATAGAAGTTTAATAAAACTGTGTTTTGAAAAATCAGTGATCATATAAAGCAAGGAAAATATGTAGTATATATGCCACGATTCACTTACCACTAAGAATGAATCATCCTCCAATGACAAAGACTTTTATGTACTCTTTTCTTGCCAATAGAAAACACTTATATTGGTATGTAATTGTACTTACAGCACTGATATGGCTCAAAATATATATACAGGAATTCTAGGGATATTGTGACTGAGGGAAGCAACACTTATCAGTTCCTGATGACACTCAATCTATATTACTATAAAAGAGCATTTTGACAAAAGAAAGAAATCAACACTAACTTGAACAGAGAACTGACAAGTAAAAGGCAGCAAAAAAAATGCTAGAAGGCAGATCAGAAAGCAGAAAATTACCCCATTTGACTCCAATTCCTGCAGCTGTGGGCACCACAGTAGCACCTTCTTACCTCAGCACCCAGGACTGCCAGCATTGCAGCTTCCATAGACCGCCCCCCAGCAAAAATGTCAGTGACTTTTAATGAAATATGTGGCTGCAGCTCATTTGAATTGTAAGCTGTTAGATTCTTGCAGAAGCAGAGAACACCCTCACTTTGCTCTCCAGTGATCCGGAGTGGTGCTCAACAATACTGTAAGTGAACCTGCCATCCTCTCAGAGGACCACCCAACATGACCAGGAACTCATGCATTTATCAAAATACTTGCAGGTTCTGTGACTTTGCAGTTCAATTCATCAACAAGGAGTTGGATTTGAGTTTGCTGTTGGACATAGCAGTGGCTTGGATTAGCAGATAGCCCCCAGGGCTAATAAGGAAAAAAGGCCTATAGTCCCCAGGGCTCAGAACCTCTGTAGGACCTTTGGAGATCATCACAGTTCATCTAATTGTGGTGACCAGAGAGAATTCAGACAACCCAGCTACATATACAGTGTATATTATCTTAAAAATACACTGAGTTTGGTCCTAGAGGAATCCTCCAACTAAAAAGGCAGGGGGAGACTCAGCATTGGTGGAAATTGTTGAGGGAGACGTATGCTTAACACTAGATCCAGTCTCATTGGTACCAGCCACCTGCACAAACTGACAGAGTCTCGGAGACCCAGGCTTGCTGCCAAGAAGGTGCTGGTGGCATTCATCACTTGTACAAAGAGAGACTGCAGAAGCCAAGTCTGCACAGTATTCATATATTTGTAGGGTCACATTATCTTATTGTTGTTTTATTTTTTTTTTTTTTTTTTTTTTTTTTTTTTTTTTTTATTATTTTTTTTATTTTTTTTTATTTATTTATTTATTTATTTTTTTTTAACAATTTTTTTTATTGAACATAAATAGTATACATTTACACTATATTTGGTGCCCTCTCCCCCCGCCCCCGTTTTCTCCCCCCCCCCCACCAATGGTTGGCCAGGTTAACCATGTCTTATTCATAATTTTACACATGTTCAGGTGAAGATGCTCCTTAATCAAGATCGGCCTTTCTCCTCTCCTATCTTTCCATTAAAACTTAGCTAGTATTTCCCCTCTAATATCTGGGGTCCTACTGGTATCCTTTGTGTTTTCTAGTTTGGGCATATTAGAGGAAACATGTGTATCTTCTCCTTCTGTGCTTGGCTGATCTCACTTAACATGATGCTTTCCAGGGCTTTCCATCTTCTTGCAAATGATAAAATTTTGTTCTTCTTTATGGCTGAATAGAATTCCATTGTGTGTATTTCCCACAGTTTTGCTATCCATTCATCTGTTGATGGTGATCTGGGTTGGATCCATATTTTGGCTATTACAAATTGTGCTGCTATGAACATAGGTATGCATATGTTGCTGTATTTCTCTGAATTCAACCCTTTTGGAAAGATACCCAGGAGTGGTATAGCTGGATCATATGGTGGATCTATTCCCACCTTTCTTAGGAATCTCCACACAGATCTCCATAGTGGCTGAACTAGTTTGCACTCCCACCAACAGTGTAAAAGAGTTCCTCTTTCCCCACATCCTCGCCAGCATTTGTTGTTGTTTGATTTCTTTATGCTTGCTACTCTCACTGGGGTTAGATGGAATCTCAGTGTAGTTTTGATTTGCATCTCCCTGATGGCCAGTGATGAAGAACATCTTTTCATGTATCTATTAGCCCTTTGTATCTCTTCTTTTGTGAAGTGTCTATTTAGTTCATTTGCCCATTTCTTGATTGGGTTGTTTGTTTTGTTGGTGTAGAGCCTTTTGAGCTCTTTGTATACTCTGGATATTAGCCCCCTATCAGAATGGTGGCTGGTAAAGATCCTTTCCCATTCTGTAGGCTTCCTCTTTAGGTTATTGATAGTTTCCTTTGATGAGAAGAAACTTTTTAGTTTAATGTTATCCCACTTGTTTATTCTTGCTTTAATTTCCTGAGCTTTGGAGGTTTTGTTGAGAAAGTTACTGCCTGTGCCAATATGTTGTAGTGTTGAACCTATGTTCTCCTCTACTAACTTCACCGTCTCAGGTCTAATTTCTAAGTCTTTGATCCATCTTGAGTTGATTCCTGTGTTAGGTGAGATATAGGGGTTTAGATTCATCTTTTTACAAATGGCTAGCCAGTTCTCCCAGCACCACTTGTTGAAAAGGCTGTCTTTTCTCCAGCGTATGTGTTTGGCCCCTTTGTCAAAGATTAATTGACTAAAGATGTGTGGGTTTGTTTCTGTATCTTCTATTCTAATCCACTGGTCAGTATATCTGTTTTTGTGCCAGTACCATGCTGTTTTTACTACTATTGCTCTATAGTATAGTTTGAAGTCTGGGATTGTAATGCCTCCTGCGTGTTTCTTGTTATTGAGAATTGCTTTGGCTATTCTAGGTCTTTTCTTTCTCCATATGAAGTTCATGATTGATTTTTCTAGGTCTCTGAAGAATGTCACTGGTATTTTAATGGGAATTGCATTGAACCTATAGATCAGTTTTGGCAGAATGGCCATTTTGATGATATTTATTCTGCCTATCCATGAGCACGGGAGATCTTTCCATCTTCCAAGGTCTTCTTCTATTTCTTTCTTTAATGTTTTATAGTTTTTGTTGTAGAGGTCTTTTACATCTTGGGTTAGGTTTATTCCTAGGTATTTTATTGGTTTTGAGGTTATAGTGAATGGAATTGTTGTTTTTGTTTCCTTCATTGTGGATTCGTTGTTGGCATAAAGAAAGGCCACTGATTTCTTTAGGTTGATTTTGTAACCTGCGACTTTGCCGAATTTGTCGATCAGCTCCAGAAGTCTTTTGGTTGAGTTCTTTGGGTCTTCCAGGTAAAGGATCATGTCATCTGCGAATAAGGATAATTTCACTTCCTCTCTTCCTATGTGGATTCCTTTGATTTCCTTCTCTTGTCTGATTGCTGCAGCAAGAGTCTCAAGGACTATATTGAAAAGGAGAGGTGAAAGTGGGCATCCTTGTCTTGTTCCTGACTGTAGCGGAAATTCTTGCAGTTTTTCCCCATTCAATATAATGTTGGCTTTGGGTTTGCAGTATATTGCCTTGATGATGTTGAAGTACTTTCCTTCTATCCCAATTTTTTGCAGTGTTTTTAACATAAATGGGTTTTGGATTTTGTCGAATGCTTTTTCAGCATCTATTGCTATGATGATGTGGTTTTTGTTCTTGGTTCTATTTATGTGGTGAATAACATGTATTGATTTGCGTATGTTGAACCAGCCTTGTTTTTCTGGGATGAAACCGACTTGGTCGTGATGAATTATTCTCTTGATATAGTTTTGAATGCGTATAGCTAGTATTTTGTTTAGAATTTTTGCATCTATGTTCATTAAGGATATTGGTCTGTAGTTTTCCTTTCTTGAGGTATCTTTATTTGGTTTGGGGATTAATGTGATACTGGCCTCATAGAAGGAATTTGGAAGAGTTCCATCTCTTTCAATTTCCCGGAACGTGTTATGAAGTATTGGTATTAGTTGTTCACTGAAGGTTTTGTAGAATTCAGCTGGGAACCCATCTGGGCCTGGGCTTTTCTTTGGTGGAAGAATTTTTATTGCCGTTTCTATTTCTTTGGTTGTTATTGGTTGGTTTAGGCTTGCTATGTCCTCTTGGTTGAGTGTAGGAAGGTTAACTGTGTTTAGAAATCTGTCAATTTCATCCAGGTTTTCAAATCTATTGGAGTATAAATTTTTAAAGTAGTTTCTGATAATGTTTTGAATTTCTTCACTATCAGTGGTGATATCTCCTTTTTCATTTCTAATTTTGGTAATTTGAGTTGATTCTCTTTTTCTTTTGGTTAGGTTGGCCAGGGGTTTATCAATTCTATTAATCTTTTCAAAGAACCAACTTTTTGTTTTATTGATTCTTTGAATTGTTTTTTTGTTCTCTATTTCATTTATTTCTGCTCTAATTTTGATGATTTCTCGTCTTCTGCTGGCTTTGGGAATGGATTGTTGCAGAATTTCTAGATCCTTGAGTTGTTTCATTAGGTTCTTTACTTGGTGGTTCTCCATCCTTTTTATGTGGGCACTCAATGCGATAAACTTTCCTCTTAGTACTGCCTTCATGGTGTCCCATAGGTTTTGGTGGGTTGTGTCTCTGTTTTCGTTTGTTTCCATAAATTTCTTTATTTCTTCCCTAATTTCTGCTCTTACCCATTCGTCATTTAGTAGTGTATCATTCATTCTCCATGAATTTGAATACTTTCTTTCGAGTTTCCTGTTGTTGATTTCTACTTTTATTCCATTGTGGTCTGAAAAGATGCATGGGATTATATTACATTTTTTGAATTTGCTGGTATTTTCTTTGTGTCCCAGGATGTGATCTATTTTGGAGAAGGTTCCATGGGCTGCTGAGAAGAAAGTGTATTCTGTAGTTCCTGGTTGAAATACTCTGAAAACGTCTATTAGGTCCATTTGGTTTATGGTTTCCTTTAGTTCTAAAGCATCTTTACTCATCTTTTGCCTCGAAGATCGATCCAGTGGTGTGAGAGGCGTATTAAAGTCTCCCAGAATTATTGTATTTGGGTCTACTTGGGATCTTATGTCCAGAAGGGTTTGTTTTACGAATGTGGTTGCACCCACATTTGGGGCATAAATATTTACTATCATTATATCTTCTTGGTGTATTGTTCCTTTTAATAAAAGGAAGTGCCCTGATTTGTCTCTTTTGATGTGTTTTATTTTAAAGTCTGTTTTGTTGGATATCAGGGTTGCTACCCCTGCTCTTTTTCGGTCACTGGTGGCATGGTATATCTTTTTCCATCCTTTCACCTTCAACCTGTGAATGTCTTTGGCTGTGAGGTGAGTTTCTTGCAGACAGCATATGTTTGGATTATGTTTCCTAATCCACATTGCCAGTCTATGTCTTTTGATTGGTGAGTTAAGTCCTTTGACATTAAGTGATATTATTGAAATATGCTTTTTGTTTTCTGCCATTTTGTGTTCTGTCTACTCTTGGGTGTTGTGATCTTTCTTCTTTACTTAAATGGCCCACTTATTAACTTCCTCTCTTCTCTGATTCTGGAGTCTGCTTCTTTTTTCTTCCTTATGATTTATTTCTTTAAGAATTTTCTCTAGTGTTGGCTTTGAATTCATGAATTTTTTGAGATTCTGTTTATCCTGAAAGACTTTGACTTCCCCATTGATCTTGAATAGTAGTTTTGCTGGATAGATTAATTTGGGCTGGAAGTTATGTTCTTCCAGGGTCTGAATCACGTCGTACCAGTCTCTCCTAGCATTCCTGACCTGGGTTGTATAGTCTGGGGTGATTCTTATTGTTTTGCCTCTATATGTCACCTGTCCTTTTGTTCTCACTGCTTTTAAGATTCCTTCCTTGGCCTCTATGCTGGTCAATTTGGTTATTATGTGGCGTGGAGTGGTTTTTCTTTGGTCCTGTCTCAGTGTAGTTCTGTATGCCTCCTGTACTTGAAGATTCAAGTCTCTTTCCATATTTGGAAAATTCTCTGAGATTATTTCCTTGAAGATATTACATATGCCCTTGGTCTGTACCTCTATCCCTTCCTCAATGCCTATTATCCGTAAATTAGGGCGCTTCATATTATCCCATAATTGCTGGATGTTTAGGTTTTGTTGCTGTAAAGATTTCTGTATATCGCTGACTGTGTTTTCGGTTTGGGATGTACTGTCTTCTAATATTGATATTCTGTTTTCCATTTCATCTAATCTTCCAGAGTTTCTTTCTATTGCTGTCTTCATTTCACTTATTGCCTCTTTCATTTCATTCCAGACCTCTTTCTGATTCTTTTTTAGTGTTTCTATTTCATCTTTAACCTCCTCTATACTTGTTTTAAAACCTTTCATCATATTGAACAACAAGATTCTGAACTCCCCTTCTTGCATTTCTAGTAGGTCAGTATTCGTGATTTCTGCTGTCTCTTCATAACTCCTGGTTCTCATATTTATAGTGTTCTCTGTCCTGTTTTTCTGATTTCTACCCATCGTTCGTGAGTAATGTGTTTAGTCAAATCTTAATATTAGGAGTTTAGGAGTATCGGCCAGTCAGCTGAGCCTTTCCAGTGTTGAAAGTGGGTGATGTGGGAGGAGCTGGGGTGATGGGTAAAGGAGTCAGATTAGGTGGAGGATATGTTAGGTTGAGAAGGACTTTAAGTATGATAAAGTAATAACTTGCTATGAATGAGAGAGAGTTAACTACTAGGACTCTTGTTGTTAGTAGAGTATTTATGGATATAAAAAATACTTTGAGTTTTAAACCATGAGGTATATTATGGGGAAAAGTTTTGGGGGGGAAATGTATGTAGGTTAGTGTGGGAAGGTTTGTAAATAGGGATGCTGGTAGGAGCAGACAGACATAAAAAAAAAAAAAAAAAAAAAAAAAAAAGAATCCCCTCAAGATACCAAGACTATTATGTAATCCAAGAAAAAGGAAGGTAAACCAATCAAAGGAGGAGAATGAAAGAAAAGGAAGGAAAAGGGAAGAGAGAGGAAAAAGGAAGAGGAATAAAATAAAAGGAACTAGCAGCCGTGTGAAATAAAAAAATAAGGCAAACTATCCAATGTATATATATATAAAACAACAAGTTAAAGTAAGAGAAGTTTGGATTAAAAGAAGAAAAAAAAAAAAAAAGAAAAAAAAGAAATCAGCAATAACCATACTAAAACAAAAGCACTTTAAAAGCAAAAGAAAACATAACATCCACATTAAAAGTAAAACAAACAGTCCTCCTTATTTACGCATATGGGGTCAGGTCCATATAATATGTGCGTATCTGATTGCTTGGTAGCTTTCAGGATACCGTCCAATGTCTCTTAGTTTTCTTTGTACTCTATTTTTATCTTCTTAAGTCACTCTGGGTGTTTGGACACCTTTTTCTCCTTTAGCTGCTTTAGGTTTATGTGTCCGGGTGTCTGGTTTCACTGTTATTTGATTCTGTACAGTTCACAGATTCTGCGAAATTCTAACCTGTGGTCAGCACATCTGCACTCACCACCCTCGCCTCCAGCCTGTGCTTCCCTACAGCAGGGGTGGAGAGTGACTAAAGTGTAATTGGAACTTCCCCCTGAGGTCCTGAGCAGATTTTGTGGCCCGATGGATTTTCTTGTGTCTCTGGAAATTCCAGCTGGGCTAGCCGGTGTGGTCCCAAGATGTGCCCTGGGCAAATGAATGCTGGTTCCTGGGTGGCCACACTTACTGCCAGAGCTCTGCCTATTCCAAGAGTGCAGGCTGGATGCACTGTTAATACTGGACCCTAGTGAGAGTGGGTGCAGCTGTCTATTGCTGCTGGTATGTTCTTCCAAGGTGTATTGAGCTGTGTTCTCACTTATAACTAAGCATCTGGCTACCAGGAGGTTGGGAATACCCCGTGGTGGGCCAGGGGTGCAGGGTAGGTGCTCAAGGGTCCAGTGTGCGGTGTCCAGCAATGGTCTCTGCGTCCCGCGGGACGTAGAGGCTGGGGGTGCCCCAAGGAGATTTCCGGGTCTCCCAGTGCTTTTGCAGCCTGGAGGGTAGGCTCTGGCAAGGTGGCAGGGGTTAGCCACAGAAGCAGGCTCCAATTTAGGAGGGCAGTGTACAGGCACTGATTACTAGTAGGGGACAGGCAGGATGCGCGAGGAGAGTGCTCTGAGGCTTGAGCCCGTGGTGGGGGGTTGAGACTGCGACTGCGCACACGCTAGGACCCCAGTTACTAGGGCGCCCTCAGGTACCTGTCTTGGTGCAGGAATCCGTGTGAGTCTCTGTGCCGATGTGATCCGGTCGCTGGTGGGCAGACAGAGTTCTGGTGGGTGCTGCTCGCTGCTTAGGATGCGGTCCTAAGTCCGTTTTTATTCCCGGATTATCTTGCCGTGGAAATATCGGGCAGGCAGCTCCTTGGACAGCTGCCAAAGCAGCCCGCGGCTCAGCGTTCTGGTCCGCGGTCAGATTGTATCTGCAGCAGGTCCCGTGTCCGATCTTTGTTCTTCTTGTTCAAGTTCAGGCCACTTAAGCTAATTTAAAGAGAAAGGATGCCGGGCGTGGTGGCGCACGCTTGTAATCCCAGCATTCGGGAGGCTCAGACAGAAGGATCGCGTTCGCGGACAGCCTCAGCTACTTAGTGAGGCCCTCCGCCACTCGGTGAGACCTGGTTTCAAAATAAAGAATAAAAAATAGGGCAGGGGGTGTAGCTTGGAGGTCAAATGCCCCTGGGTTCCATCCCCAGACCTGACAGGTCACCAAGCTGGCTGTGGTGGCTAGGTCAGTCTTCCCAAGTTTGCTGAGATTTCCCGCAGAGTTAAGCAATTAAATTCCTTCTTTTCCCATCTGGACTCTTCCCTCTCCAATCTTTTAGCTTACAGTCAACCACCTGAGCCGGGCTCCGCCCCCCTCTCCTCGCTGGAGGAGGCGGTGACCCTTCTCGGATCCGACCAGACGGTGTCTGAGGAGGCGGGAACGTCCAGACTGGCGTCTCCAAGATGGACTTCCTCCCCTTCTGCCCGCCCCTCCACCCGCCCCTCCTTTCGTCCCCCGGGTTCCGTCTGCCGGTTCGCCGCGGCTCTTGTTTTATTTTTATATGTATAAAAATAACTCAAAAGTCAGTTCATGATAGATCAAAGGCTTAAAAATCAGACTGTCGCGTCCCTCGACCAGCGAGTAAGACGCAACACGAAGCTCTTCTTGCAAGCCGTTTATTCAGGATACAAGTTGAAGAAAAATGGCGAAGATCTGCCTCACGCAGGGCATTATAAACATTAACTCTCCCAATCACTTCTTGCCACATCTCACTCACTCACTGGCTCACGCTCGTCAGGTCACCATCACGTCATGTATTATGTAACCCTAGCCTCCAAATATGGAGTTGCTTCCTGCACAGCCATGTGCCAATCAAGCTCAGAGGCAGGAAGCTGGCGCCATCTTTTAATGGCGGCTCACCACAATTCCCCCTTTTTGTTTTTATAGGCAACAGGTAAGAGCAGAGGTTTGACCCCTATTAATCACTGGCACCTTTTTCTAGGGACGGGTACTTGGGTGCCTAACCCGTGTGCAGTCAAGCGTACTCTTCCTGAGGACCAAACTTGTGCCCTCAGCTGCAGTGCTTTGCCTCGCAACCTGAGCCATTATGCCTTAGCTGCCGCGAGCCAGGCTTAGGGTGATTGTCCCGCCTCGATAGCCACACAGGCCTGTATAAACATGGCTGTATTATGATTAAAACTTTGGCGAAGACGAGCAATGCACCAGACACAAAACAACACAGCCACAACCAATAATCCCATCAAGGCCCCCAATCCAGCCCATTCCTTTAGATGATTCATGGCATGAGTTATCCAAGATGACAGTCCTTCGGCCAAACTAATGTCCACACGAGTCGAGTTGACGGTGACCATGGCAGTGCGTAATCTCTCTAGTTGGGTTTCAAATTCTCCCGTCCAGTTGCCTAAAAGATAAATTGACAACTCCCGAGACAGGTTAGCGGCTTTTGTAGAGTTTTCATATTGAACGCTGGTAACACAGAGACCAGGGTATCTCCATTCACATCCAAGCTGAGCAAGCTGCCATAATATCTCAACTTGTTCTTGTATTAAATCAATGCGCTGATTAACTACCATAAGGCCACCTTTAAGTTGACTATTCAGCATTGTTTGAGTATCTAAGGCCTGCACCACAGTGGAGGACATATTAATTAAAATCTCCGCTGTCTGTACTGTCTGAGTTAAGGCAATTGCAGCTGCAGTGCCCGCAGCAGCAGCGGCAGAAATCACGGCTACAATGGCAGCCGTGATGCCAAAATCTCGTTTAGACCTAAATAAAACCATGGAATTGGGAGCATCCACTGGGACTGGAACCCAGCGAGGAATTTGAGCAATCATAGCACGAGAAAAACTTCTATTATTCCAGTACAAACTATAAAAACAGCTATAATTATTACAAAAGGAAAAGCTATTATTACTCAATATAAAAATAAAAGGAGGATGAACACACACGCTAGCAGGGGAATAATGTTTAGTTTGTATAATTTTTGGTGTTAATTGACTACAAGAATAAGTGGAGGAGGAACTATATTCCTCATCACAATCTTTATTGACATCATTACCTTTTGTTGTGCAATTTGAATACGTTCGTAATTCAACATGTTCACAAGAGACATTCGCTACTCCGAAACTTCCTCCCTGAAGCATAACTAACGGAGAGGCATCCAGACAACTTCCATTTATACCACAAAGCATCCATTTATGAAAGGGATTATGGGCTAGATCTTGACTAAAGAGGCCATGTAAATCTTCTGAAGAACCAACAGCACCAGATGAGAAGGTAAAAAAAGGGATTATTATATATATGTCTAACCACACTGGATTGGCAATCAGTCCAGGGCCATTCTTCTCCCAGATTATAGGAACCACTACAATGAGGAGCCCATTTAGGCTGTCTTAAAGTAGAATTAGGCCTTTTTGCACAAAGTGGTCAGGTGCCATTTATCCAGATAACATTATCCGAAAATGGATTCTTTAGCTGTAGATAACCCTTCGGAGCAGTAACAGTATTATTTTGTCTTTGTTTTCCCCATTTTTGTTTGAGGGAAAACCAGCCTGATATTCCCTTTTGTAAGGGGGCTACAAGATTCGTTCTCCTGAGGAGATGAGGTAGTGAAACAGAGGCTGCCTAACTCCCTAAAAGTTTTATTAATCTCCAAAGGTGCCTATTCTTCATCTAACGGGAGGTAGGGCAGATTAATTTTCTTATTACTGGTAAATAATCGAGGAAAGACTTGAGCACTATGTCTCACTGGCATGGGTACTGGAAATGCCGATAGAATTCCCCATCTCCATTCCACCTGAACCGAGGTTATTAGGCGAAGCAGCATCCACAGCCGTAGGGGGTTTCTCATTTTCATGATTATTGCAGTGCCTAGTCAAGCGTTCTGGGAGCCACACCGGGTCCTGCTGATTCTGTGGAAAGACACAGACAGATCCTCTCGTCCAGGCCAACACTGGGTCTGGGTCATGCCAGAGTCCCATAATTACATCCTTCCATTTAACATATCCCTGACATGTAGGCTTATGTGTCATATGACGATCAGCCACAGATAATCCATTTAGATCCAGGTTTAAAAAATTTAGAGTAAAAAGAGCCAATGCCAATCACTGTTTAGGGGACCTGCCGTGGCCGATTCCCCCTTTTTGTTTAAGAAGACATTCTTTTAATGTTCTATGTGCACGCTCAACGATGCCCTGAGCTTGTGGATTATAGGGAAGGCCATGATTTAGAGAAATTCTATGTTAAAGGCCTTCCATTCCAAAAATTGTCCAGGGGTGAGGCACGCTCATGTTAATCCATTCCAGTCCCCTGGCGTCATGCAGTTTCTAGCCAGAGCTTCCACTTGGGCTAATGTAAAGGAAGCTGTAACCCCATACATGCAAACTGATTCTGCTAATGCCTCAATGACTTTAAAATCAAGGGGTTCATAAAAACAAGCGCCCTGTGTATTTTGAAAAATAGGAAAGGCCAACGGGAGCTCAGTTCTAACACGTGACCAAACTTGAGGGTAAAAGGAATTATGAGATCCCTGAGTGGAAGATGGTAAGGATGGTGGTGGCCCAGGAGGAGGATAACACGGGGGAGGAATTTCTTGTAAACCTGAGGGCATAGGAAAGTCTGGATCTAATTTAGGCAAACGGGATTTTTTTGAGGCTGAATGAATCGACACACATGCCATTTGTTTCTTTAATGAACCTTTTTCTTCATCAGAAGAATCAGAAGAGGAGTCTGGCTCTTTAAATTCAGATAAATTTGGATATAGTGAGGAACGGACAGGTTCCCCTGCTTCACTAACTGCCCGTTCTGACTTATGCTCCTCAGATTTCTGTTCTTTGAGTAATTCAAGGGCGGTTTGCCCTTCCTTAATAGCATCATGATATTTTTGATCTTCTAAACAACCTCTGACCAATTTCCAAATAGGTAGAACACAAGGATTAAGGCTTCCCTGTTGCTTGGCATATTCAAGATCTCGACCAAGCTTTTCCCAACTAGGAACTGTCAGGTTACCTGAGACAGCAAAACATGGAGCGGCGTGGTCACAACCATTTAAAATTTTTTCTAAGGTAGAATTTCTAAGTTTTAAACTTCTAGAATGAAGTAGCTCCTGAAGAGCCAAAAAAATTGGATGAGACTGCGAAGCCCCCATCCCAAAACTAAGCTCAAAATGAAACTCAAAAATGGTCCGCTTTGATCGCAGCTCTACCTTCGCGTTCCCGCATCCGCTTTGACCGCAGCTCCACTTTCACTTTTTCGCGTCTGCTTTGACCGCAGCTCTACTTTCACTTTCCCGCGTCTGCTTTGACCGCAGCTCTACTTTTACTTTCCCTCGTCTGATTTGATCGCAGCTCTACTTTTACTTTCCCGTGTCTGCTTTGATCGCAGCTCTACTTGATTTGCTCTCCCCTTATCCATGGGTGAGAGCGGTTACCCGCATTTTTCATGGACCCCCCAATCTACCAGGGGACTTACCGGTGCACCTTCCCTGACGACAGCAAGTTCTGAGCTTCACACACGGGAGCTGATTTCTCCCCGTACAGGCCACCAGTTGTCGCGTCCCTCGACCAGCGATTAAGACGCAACACGAAGCTCTTCTTGCAAGCCGTTTATTCAGGATACAAGTTGAAGAAAAATGGCGAAGATCTGCCTTGCGCAGGGCATTATAAACATTAACTCTCCCAATCACTTCTTGCCACATCTCACTCACTCACTGGCTCACGCTCGTCAGGTCACCACCACGTCATGTGTTACGTAACCCTAGCCTCCAAATATGGAGTTGCTTCCTACACAGCCATGTGCCAATCAAGCTCAGAGGCAGGAAGCCGGCATCATCTTTTAATGGCGGCTCACCACATCAGACCAGAGACCTTAGAGCTCCTTGAAAGGGCATAGTCCAATACTTCAATATATAGGGACAGATAAAAACTTTTCCAACAAGACCCCAAAAGCACAAGAAACTAAAAGGCAAATCAATATGCAGGAATGCATTAAACTAAATAACTTTTATACAGCTAAGGAAACTATCAAGAACCTCAACAAAAAGCCAACAGAATGAGAGAAAATTTTTGCTTAGATATCCCTCTGATAAAGGACCAGTATTTAGAATATTCAGAGAATTAAAAAAATTCAACACTAAGAAAACAAATAACCCAATCAAAAATGGGCAAGTGAAATAGATACTTCACAAAACAAAACAAAAAATTAAAATGGCCAATAAATGTATGAAAAAATGCTCAACATCATTAGTAATCACAAAGATACAGAACAAAACTACTCTAGATTTTACATTCTAGTTTCTAACTAGAATAGCAGTCATTCAAAAGGCAAACAACAAATGCTGGTGAAAATGTGGAGAAGAGGGAACTCTAATACATTATTGGTGTGATTGCAAATTAGTCAACCACTTTGTAGAACAGAATGTAAAATCCTCAGAAAAAAGGGTACAAATGGATCATATAATCCAGGTGTCTACCTAAAATAATAGAAACCAAACTACCAAATTAATGCATGCATATCTCTGTTCATACCTGCACAATTCACAATTGCTAAACTATGGATCCAGCTAAGATAACCGTCAACCGATAAATGGATTACAAAACTGGGATATGTACACAGTAGAATTTTACTCAGCCATTAAGAACAAAATCACATCATTTACCTGGAAATAGATGAAACTGAAGAATATTATGCTAAGTAAAATTAGTCACAAAAAATAAGATATTGGATGCTATCTCTGATATGAGGAAGCTAGGGAGAAAAAGAGTCATAGAAGAAACTAGACAAAAGAGGAGAAACCATAGATAAACAAATAAGAAGACCTAACTGAAGGTGATGGAGGAAAGAGGAAAATTCCCTCATGTACATGATGTGGATTTACAACATAGTAAAGTCAATCACTAAGCCAAACATGATAAACAGAGAAGGGTAAAGGGAATGGGGTAAAAATTGGGTAAGGGTTAATTTAGTGAAGTGTGCATATATGCTGTATGCTGCTACCATCTTGTAGTCCATTAATAGGAATGACTACAATGCAGCAATAAAAAAAGTAAAATGATAAAAAGAAAACTATGAAGTATAAAGGTATAAAACATGGGTGATCATATTCTCTTAGTATAGGAATAAAGAGGTTTACTACTGAGACTCAGTATTTGTGTAGGGTCCTTAGAATCAAGTCTTAGACAGTAGAAAAATGGTCTCTTCTTCATAGTAAGTAACTACTACCGGTTCTCTGAGGCCAAAATATGTGAACATGGAAGGGATAGATAAAACTTTTGATTTCTTTCTTTATCTTACTCCTTTTTTTTTTTTTTTGTGGTACTGGGGTTCCTGGAAGATTTCTACCTCCGGGCTACACTGCCAGACCTATTTTTTATATTTTTACTTGGAAACAGGGTCTCTTAAGCCAGCCCTGCTGGCTTCAAACCTGCGCGATCCTCCTGTCTCCACCTCCCAAGCGCGGAGATTACAAGTGTGCGCCACCACGCCTGGCTTTGTCTTACACTTGACTCAACATCTCCATCCATACTTCTTAGTATGTGCTTATTCTAGACATTTTTATACCATGGAGAGTATTTTTATCTCTCAATTTTAATAATCTTTTAGTACACTGTATATAAGGTTACAATTCTGTTTGGATTTTCTTCCTAGTTTTGATTATTACATCTCAATTTTTAATCTCTAAATCATCCACAGAATTTGCTTTCTAAAATGTGTCCATCTCTAAAGTTTTATCCATGGTTCTCTTTACTTCTTATTTGACATTTTTTCCCCGAGTGAGTTTTCCCAGGTTTTTTACTTTATTCATCACATATCAGTAATCATTCCAAAAGTATTTCTCAAATTTATATGACTTTCCTTATTTCATACGTGTGTGTGTGTGTGTGTGTGTGTGTGTGTTACTGGGGATAGAACCCTTCTACCTCCTGGCTATATTCCCAGATCTATTTTTTTATATATATTTTTATTTGGAAACAGGGTCTCCTCAAGCCAGCGCTGCTAGCTTTGAACCTGTGAGATCCTTCTGTCTCCGCCTCCCAAGCTTGGGGATTACAAGCATGCGCCACCACGCCCAGCTATTTCATACATTTCTAATTATCCACTAGACATGTTTTGTCCTGTCTTGTAGAAACCACAAATTCAATATATACAAATCATGATATGTTGTTTTGGTTTCTTCACATGCCTTCACTGTTAGGTTATATCTGAGATAATGGTAGAACAATCAACACAGTTTTTATTTTTATTTTGGTGGTACTGGGGTTCCTGGAAACCCTTCTACTTCTGGGTTACACTCCCGGACAACTATTTTTTATATTTTTATTTGGAAACAGGGTCTCTTAAGCCAGCGAGGCTGGTTTCGAACTTGCATGATCCTCCTGTCTTCATCTACCAAGCAGAAGGACTATAAGTCCACCACGCCCAGCTCAACACAGTTTTTAAAGTATAAATGTCAGATTTACTTTCAATCACATTATTTTTAAGATTTTTACATCACATTGGTCACTGTTATGAATTTAACTATCACATCAAAATATAATTAAATGTAACTTCTGTTACTAAAAAGTGAAATTTGAAAATAAATTAATTTGCATATATAATTAGTAAAATGTGATCATACTAGAGTATATACTAAATCTAATACAACTTCTATATCTTTAAATTTTATTGGTGCATTGTAATCATACAAGATAAGGAAACTCAGTGATAGAGACATACATGCATTTAGCACTTGTTGAGTTTCTTCCCAGCTCCCACTCCACTCTTTCTCTTTCCTATACATGATATTCAGATTGGCACTGATAATTTTGTATATCCTGTACCCCACCTGCCTCCTCTTGGCCCCCTCTATCACTCTACTGAGGTTTGCCTCCTTTGTCTGTACTCCCTTTTGAATCTCAATTTCTCCCTAGCTTCCAAATATGAGGAAAATATTTGATTCTTCAATTTCTTTTTGTGACTGGCTAATCTCAATTGGCAACAATATTCTCTAGTTGTGTTTATAAAAAGAGAAGAGACAGAGATACCAAGGGGGAAATCCCATGTAAAGAAATGCTAATTTTGAACTTATTTAGATATAAGCAAAATAAAATCAAGTACTGCCAGAAAATCACATAACCTAACAAAAGACATGGAAATATTTTTTTGTAAATCATTCAGAGAGACCATAATCATGATAACACTTTGATTTGTACTTTACACATTAGACAAATTAAACAATAAAGGTTGGTTATTTAAAATGTTCTGAATTTTACTGCTTTATTACTGAAAAAACAAGTTAGTTACCCTAATTTCTCTCTCTCTCTCTCTCTCTCTCTCTCTCTCTCTCTCTCTCTCTCTCTCTCTCTCTCATTTCTTTTGTGATACTGAGATTGAACCAGAGACAGTCTATCTCTGAGCTACACCTTCAACAAAATTTTATTTTTTACCTGAAATCAGTATTTAAGTTGCTGAGAACCTCACTAAGTTGCTGATCCAGCCTTTGAACTTGCAATCTTTCTGTCTCAGCCTCCCATGTACTGGGATTATAGGTATGTGCTTCCATGCTGGGCACTTGCAAAAGTAATTGTGTAGATTTTTTCTATGCCTTTATATTAAAGTCTCAAGATGCTTTGACTCAATATTTCAAAATATTTTATTAATAATTTTCCATACACATTCTCAATATAGCCAAAGTAATTTTACAAACATACAAATTTAATTTTGCCATTTACCTGCTTAAAATATTTCTGGTTTTTATTGAACATGGTATGGATTTGAGCCTTCTTAATATATCTTATGAGAATCACCAACTTTTATAGCTCATATTCCAGATTTGAACCTCATTCTATAAAAATCAGTTGATTCTAAGCTTTTTAAAAATATCCTTGAATTTTTAATTCTGCTTCAAACCTCAAAACAGCTGCAGGACACAATTCTATTTTCAGAAGGACTGACTGCAATCTTCATATGATAGCTGTTTTATATTTTAAGACTGAAGTAAAAAGTAAATTAATTTGTGAGAGTACCACAAATTATTTAACTAACCCTAACTCTAACCTTAATCCAAACACCAAATTCTAGACTAGTTTAGAATCCCTACATACATATTTGTAATATCAGGGGCATCTTCATATATGTTTTAATTATCTCTAAATATTTTTTCCATGATAGACTTGGACTGCTGTAAGGGTAAAAGTCATGCTTGTCTTTTCCAGTAATTAGGTCCTAGCAAGTAATTAGTACTGATTTTAAAAAAGTTAGTTATTTGATGATTTTCCTTTATCAGGTTGAAACATAACCTGACAGTCCTTTATGATAATGTCTGAATTATCATGCTAAAGTTACTGTTAGCTCTACATTTAACATATATAAGTCAAATATAAATGTTGCTTTTATATTAGAGCTTTTCTTGAAAGTATACTTTTTCTTGTTGTTCAACATAAAATAAAGTCAAAGTTCTTACAAACATTTTAGCTCAAAATGTAAAAACAATATAGTTTTACTATTTATTATTTTTATATTTTGCAGAACAGGGGATTGAATGCAGGGGTATTCTACTTCCAAGTTTCACTTTCAGACCTATTTTTAAATTCTTTATATTGAAATAAGGGCTCACTAAAATTTTGAAGCTGGCCACAAACCTGCAATCTTACTATCTCAGCCTCCCAAGTACTGGTATTAAAAGTGTGTACCACCACACCTAGCTTTATTTTTACTATTTATAGTATGGTTTCTATGTTGATGTGTATTTTATTACTAAGTTATTTTAAAATATTAGGTTTTGGAAAGAAATGCTTTTAAATTGTTACTGGTTGTGTTATTATATTTAAACTGTGATGTGAAAAATGTGACTTCCAGAAACAAGTTAACATTTTCCTTGGGAAGGTCTAAGGGTCATAGAAAGCCAAGATTTAGGCTGATGCATTAATAAAAGTCACCTGTTCCTCAGAGGTAAACATTTCTGCATCTTTTACCTATTCCTAAATATCCCACTTGACGAACACTGTCTCAAGGGTCTTCTTCACAGTCTAAGTGTTTTTATTGCTAACTGCTGTCTCAAAGACTTTCCATAATTGTTTTTGGTTTGATTTTAGATTTCCCCCCTCTGTCATTGCATGTCTACTAGTTAAACATGACTTTCCCAACTCTGCATGTATGCAACAATGTCCATACCTCAACCTCTCCCCTTTAGAATGACTAAAAGTTGTGGATCAGTGTCCAGTGAGGTGTTTACCTAAGAGTATGGTCCCCTGACCTGCCGTTTTCCATCTGCTCTTTGTCTGTGTCATTCTTTTTTCCTCAGGTACATTATGGGATGATAACCAACACTGTCATATTTTAAAAAAAAATAAGGCATCATATTGCTAATAATAATAAAATGAAGAAGACAAATTTTAATTAGGTGTGTGTGTTACTACTGATTGAATTCATAGATATTCTACCTCTGAGCCACACCCTTCTTTTTACTTTTTGCTTAAAAATAGTTTTTTTATGTTGCCGAGTGCCCTGCTAAGTAGCTGAGGCTGGTTTTAACTTCTGCTTCTCCTCTCTCAACCTCCCAATTATGGGGATTACAGTGTGCGCTACCATGCCTGGCTGAAATGGGAAACTGTTTCAGCACCAACCATGTTATTTGACATGTTTTAAAATCCAATCTATATTGAACTGTGTAAGAAATTAAAAAAAAATAACTGCAGAAATTCTGGGAAGAAGGCAACTAAAGGAAGCAGCAAATACCAGTCCTGCTGATGCCTGATCTACAGTGCCTTAAAAACAGTGTTCTTGGCTGGGTGTGGTGCACACTTTATAATCCCTGTGCTTGGGAGGCTGAGACAGGAGGATTGCTCAGGTTCAAAGTCAGCCTCATCTGGCTTAAGGAGCTGGAAGGCTCATGGATTCCATCCTCAGATCCCCAGTACCACCAAAAAAAAAAAAAAAAAAGCAGCGTTCTTGCAAAAGGCAGAAAACAACATAACCATAAAGAGAACATGAAAAGTAAAAGACAGTAGAAAAAAATGTGATCAGAGAATAGAAAAAATACCTGTCTGCCTCACAGCCACAGGAACCACCACAATGCCATCTTCCCTCACTGTACCCAACTCCAGAAATGAACAGGAATACAACCAAGGACTTGAAATAAGCAACAGCAGATCATCAGAATTTTAAGCTCTATTTGTTCCTGCTATGCAAACACCAGCTACAACTTGCATCAGTGGCAGCCCAATTCACCACACCCTCCAGATATCCATAGTGGTGCTCAACAACACCATAAGCTCCAGTTGTCAATGATAGAAGGGCCTGGAGTAGCATATTCAAAACTCTGAAAGAAAATAACTTGCAGGCAAAAATTGTCTATCAAGCAAAACTATCTCTCAAATTAAATGGAGAAATAAAAATCTTCAATGACAAACAGAATTTGATGAAATTTATGTCTTCCAAACCAGCACTAGAGAAAATACTAAAAGAGATTAATTGCAAAGAAAAAATAAATACTATATACCAGAACCAGAGTAATAAGGATTTCAAAGCAGCAATCAACTAAGTCAAAAGAACAAACACTACCTCAAACAAAAGTTAAATATCAATACATTAGATATTAAAGCCCTTTTCTCAATAATCACAGTGAACATAAATGTCCTCAACTCCCAAATAAAATGATATAAGGTGGTAAAATAGATTAAAAACCAGAATCCTTCTATATGTGGCCTATAAAAAACACACATAACAATTAAAGATAGTAACAAACTAAATGTAAAGAGCTGGATCAAGGAAACCCATGCCAAGAGAACTCAAAGAGAAGCAGGTATAGCAACTATGATATCAGACAAGTTAGACTTATTGAAAGAGACAAAGAAGGCCACATTTTGTTTGTAAAAGGAACATTCCAGCAGGAGGAAATATCAATAGTCAACATTTATTCCCCAAACATAGGTGCAGCTACTTTCATAAAACAAACTCTTTGTGACATTAAGGCACACATAAATTTACATACAATAATCCTGGGAGATTTTAACACCCATCTCACACCATTAGACTGATTTTCTACACAAAAGGTCAGTAAAGATGCCTCAGACCTAAAGAACACCATCAAACAAATGAAACTGTTAGACATATACAGAATATTCCATCCAACTACAGCAGAGTTCACTTTTTTTTCAGCTGTTCTCAAAACCTTCTACAAAGTAGATTACATCCTGGGCCACAAATTTAGCACTAGCAAATTAAAAAAAAAATGTGACATACTCTCCTGTGTCTTTTCAGATCATAATGGAATGAAATTAGAATTCAACTATAAGAAGACTCATAGAAACCACATAAACATGTGGAAACTGTACACCACACTGCTGAATGAAGAATGGTTCATAGAAGAAATAAGAGATGAACTCAAGAGATTTTTATAAACAAACAAATATAGAAATAAACATACCAAAAACTCAGGGTTACTTGGAAGGCAGTATTAAGAGAAAATTTCATAGCACTGTGTACCCACATAAGAACAGAAAAATCAGCAAATAAATAACCTAAAAACAAAACCAAAAGCTAGTTTATCAAGATAGATAAATTAACAAGATAGATAACCACTTGCCAACTTAGCCAATAAAGAGAGAATCAAGCCAAAATACAAAGATTAGAGATGAAAAAGTAGATATTAGCACCAACAGTGTAGCAATCCAAAAGATTATCAGAAACTACTTTGAAAAAATATACTGAAACAAAATAAAAATTCTGGAAGAAACTGACAACATTCTGGATAGGTACAACCTTCCTAAACTGAAGTAAGAAGATATAGAAAATTTAAGCCAGCTGATAGCAATCAAAGAGACTGAAACAGGAATAAAGTGCTTACCATTAAAGAAAATCATAGGAACAGATAGTTTCCCAAGTGAATTTTATACAACCTTTATAGAAGAGCTAATACTGATACTCCTCAATCTATTTCATAAAATTGAAAGAAAGAGGACTTTTCTTTTATGAAGCCATTATCACAATAATAGCAAAATAAATAAAGACAGCTCAAGGAAGAAAAACTGCAGGCCTATATCATTTATGAACTTGGATGTAAAACTGCCAAACAAAATACTAGCAACACACATACAAAACCACATCAAGAAAAGCATACACGAAGACCTAGTAGGGTTCATCCCAGGGATGCAAGGCTGGCTTTACATACAGAAATCAATTCATGTAATTCATTACATAAATAAAACTAAAGAGAAAAATTGCATGGTCATTTCAATAGATGCTGAAAAATAATTTGAAAAAAAAATCCAATATTTGCCAGGCGTGGTGGTGCACACTTGTAGTATCCATGCTTGGGAGGCTGAGAAAGGAGGATCATACAGGTTCAAAGTCAGTCTCGCTTAAGAGACTCTGTTTCCAAATAAAAATATAAAATAGGTCTGGAAGTGTAGCCCGAAGTTAGAAGCATTTCTAAAACATTAGTACCACCAAAAAAAAAAAAAAATTCCAATATTCATTTATGCTAAAAGTACTGCAGAGAATTGATTAAAAAACATATTTGAACATCATAAAGTCAAACTACAGTAGGCTCACAGTCAAAATTATATTAAATAAAAAAATGTGAGAATTTTCCCTAAAATAGGAAAAGACAAGAATGTCCATTATCATCACTTCTTTTCAATACAGTACCTGAGACTCTAGCCAGAGCAATAAGGCCAGAAAAGGAAATCAAAGTAGTACAAATGGGAAAAGAAGAACTCAAACTTTCACTATTTGCAGATATCATGATACTACACTTAAAAGACCAAGAAACTCAACCTAAAGGCTTATGAAACTGATCAATAAATTCATCATGGTGTATGAATACAAAAATCAATCTTAAGAAAATGGAAGCTTTTCTGTAAACCAACCATAAATCCACAGAAAATGAAATTCAGATAAAACTTCCTCTCAGGATAGCCCAGGAGTTTGGATAAAACTTCCTCTCAGGATAGCTCACAAAAATGTAAAAGATGATCCGGGCTTGGTGGCACAAGCTTGTAATTCTAGCATTCAGGAGGCTGAGACTGGAGGATCATGGTTTGCAGACAGCTTCAGCTACTTAGGCCATGTTTCAAATAAGAATAAAAAATAGGGCAGGGGATGTGGCTCAGAGGTCAAATGCCTCTGGGTTCAATCCCTAACACACACACACACAAAAAAAAAAAAAAAAAAAAGTAAAAGACTTAACTAATAAAAAATTTAACTAAAGAGATAAAACAACTCTGCAAAATATTATAAAAAATTGGAAAAAATTTCAAGAAGAACTTAGAAGATCAAAAAATTTTCCATGTTCATGCAAAGGCAGAAAAAAATTCATCAGAATGGCCATACTTCCAAAAGTAATATACATATTTAGTGCAATATCCATTAAATTACCAAGGTCATTCCTTACTGACATAGAAAAATAAATCCTTAAATTGATTTGGAGCAACAAAATCTCCATAAGAGCTAATGTAGTTTTCAGCAACAAAAGCTATTTTGGAGGAACCACAATACTTGACTTCACACTATACTACAAAACAATAGTAATGTAAACAGCATGGTACTGGCACAAAAAAGATACATTGACCAATAGAGCAGAATAGAAGACTCACAAACAAATCTACACATTTACAGCCAATTGATTTTTTATAAAAGAGGCCAAAAGCATACACTGGAAAAAAGATAGCCTATTCAACAAACAAAACTGGTTAACCATATGCATTAAAATGGAAATAAACCCCACCTTTTATCACCTTTCACAAGAGTCAATTCAAGATGAAAAAAAAAAAAAGACTTAGAAATTAGACCAGAGACCTTGAGGCTCTTTTAAGAGTGTATAGGTCCAATGCTGCAACACTTAGGCATAGGTAAAATATTGGTCAACAAGACCCCTAAGGCACAAGAAAACTAAAAGAAGAATCAATAGGTGGGGTTATATCAAACTGAAGAGCTTCTGTACAGCAAAGAAAACTATCAAAAAACTCAACAGAGAGCTGACAGAATGGGAAATTTTTTGTCACCTACTCTTCCAATAGAGGACTAATATCTAGAATATACAGAAAACTCAAAAAACTCAGCACTAAGCAAATGAATAACCCAGTCAAAAAGTGGGCAAGTGAACTAATTTCACAGAAGAAATTCAAATGGTCAATAAATGCATAAAAATGCTCATTAGGAATCAGAGAGATGCAAATCTAAACTACCCTGAGATTCCACCTAACTCCAACTAGAATGGCAATCATTCAAAACACAAACAAGAACAAATGCTGGCAAGAACGTCGAGAAGTAGGAATTATAATACATTATTGGTGGGATTGCAAATTAGTGCAACCACTTTGGAAAACAGAATGAAGGATCCTCAGAATTGGAACAAATACCATGTGATCCAGCAATACCACTTCTGTATATCTACCCCCCCAAAAAATACACACTACCAAACTAGTGTAGGCATATCTATTTTCATAGCTGCAGAATCACCATTGCCAAACTATCAAACCAGTCAAGATTTCCATCAACAAATGAATGGATTGCAAAACTGTGGGATATGTACACAATGGACTTTTATTCAGCTATAAAGAAAAATACAGTTACAACATTTACATTGAAGTAGATAGAACTGGATGGAGAACATTATGCTAAGTGAGTTTATTCAGTCACCAAAAATAAGAAATCAAATACTCTCTTAATATGCAAAACCTAGGGAGAAAATGAGTAATAGGAGGAATTCTTGTTGAAGAAGGAGATCATATAGATGAGCAAATAAGGCAACCTAACTGTGGGGACGGAAGGGGGGAATTTAAAAATTCTCTAATGTTCATGATGTACGTTAATAAACATATCAATGTCAATCACTAAGCCAAACATGAGAAGAAAGAAGGGAGGGGAAGAGAATAAGGTGGGAATTGGGTAAGGGCTAGTTGGATGATGTGTGCATGTATGACTCTTCCATCTTGTACTCCATTAATATGTATAATCACAATGCACCAATAATTTTTTTAAATCTCCATGGGGAAGAGATAAAATAGCATATTATTTATTTAAAATTTAGTTTTCTTGTCAAAAATATTCAGGCAAAAGAGAAAAATAAACTTTTATTATGACAAGTTATTAACTAAATTGAATAAAGATAATCATTACAAATGTTCTTCATTATTTTAGTAGTATTCCTAATGTGTCAGTTAACTTTCTGTTATGACAAAATACCTGAGATTTAACAACCTAAACAGAAGATTTATTTTGGCTCATGATTTCAAATTTTGTGGGGAGGGGTTGTTTTGTTTTTATGGTTGGTTGACCCTGCTACTTTGGGCCTATTGCAAAATGGTTACTCAATTCTGAAGTGGTGGCTGGTTGCAGATTAAATTTGTTCATTTAATGGTTCCTGGGAAGGAGAAAGAGGGAAAAACAAAGATCCCAACATCACATTTAAGGGACTATCTCCAAAGACCTAACTTACTTATACTAAACCCCACCACTTCCCAATATATGCACAATCTGGGGCTCAAGCCTTTATCATATAATGACTTTGGGGGTATTCAAGGTTAAAACAATAACATCTGGAAAATGTAGTTGAAAATTTGATATGCTTATTGCAATGAGTAATATAGATAAAACATCATAACCTCTTGTTTTTAATATTTATTATATATAATATCTCCTACATTATATTTAGCATGTTTTATATAAGACATATGTTGTTTTTAAAAATGCATATTTTTCACTCCATGCAATAATGTTTCTTATGGTCTTTTAAAAAGACTTTTGATTTTAGGTTATGAATAAGTATATATATATATATTTTTTATTACATGCTAAATTTGAGTCATTTCTTAAGGTACAGTGTAAGATTCAGGGGCTATTGTACTTCTAAAAAAATAATATCCCTGAAAGGTGCCGAGCAAATTAGTATTACAATTTAGAATATGTTATTTATTCCCTTTTCATTTCTATAATGAATCCATATTATTCCAATTATAAAATATTCCTAATACAAGATTAATTTTTAATAAAAATAAGTAATATGCTCATATGATCATCATCTTTGTTTGATGTCTAGTCTTTTCACAAAAAGAATTTAGTTTTCTAAGATAATTGCTTCCAAAACAATCAAGTCATTTGGGTTCATCTCTACTTTTGAAAAGGCTACTATGTAATGATTACAACCTTTCATCCCAGGATATGTCTACCTTGTGATGAAGAAACTCTGTCATTTTAATAATGCTCATTGCCACCTCAGAGTGCAAATAAAAACATAAATGGACAAGATATGTGTGTATGTATAAATAATATAAGAAGTATGGAAATTTGAAACTGTTTACTCATACAAAGCAGAATCTTCCTACATAAAATGTGTACAGAATGATCTCCACAAATATGTGCAGTCATAAACCACTGTGTAAATACATAAGTGCAAACCCATGGAAAAGTCAAGATGGTAATACACAACAACCTGTTGTATTAAAGTTGTTTTCAGAGTTGGTAATTAAATGAAAATATATAAATAAATAATAAATAAAAAGGGATGCCTACCACATCATTTGCTCTACAATGGCAGTGCTACATACTACAGAAAAAAAAATTTGAACTTGATAAATTGCAATCATTTATGAAATCCAGGGAAGAACAAAGTAATCTTATGTAGATCCAGCATAGTCTTTCAAAAATATATTGTAAATGGAGCACTAAAAGGAGAAAGTTAAAACTACAAAGTTTTTTTTTTTTTCCCCCTCAAACACAGGTCCAAACGTATTTTTCTTTTTGGATCCTGACATTAGAAACATAACAAATATCACAAACAGTTCAAACTAAAAAGTAACTTTGGGAGAATTTGTTTTGAAAATGTTTTTTGCTGATTACAAAACTGACTAGATAGCATGATTGCAACTATGATAAAATGAGTGCCCGTGAAAAAATATGGAAGATAATAAGCAGAAGCAGAAAGAATTTTGCAACTGTGGTAGGATTATATTTTTTTTCCCTTTGTGTATTGAACCCAAAGGCATTTTACCTCCAAGCTATACCAGCCTTTTTTAAAAAAAAATTTTGTTATTGGTGCATTGTAATCATACATCATATTAGAATACAAGACTTGAGAGGATATACAAGCACACATCATCCAATTAGCCCTCATCCACTCCCCATCCCATTCCCTCCCCCTCCCTCGATTGATCCCATGCTTGTTTGGTGATTAACTTTGATACATTTGTTTATGTACCTTCTGAGTTTTAAAGAGGATCCATCCTCCCATATTCCATACCCTCTGACTGGTCACCTTAATTGCTTCGCTCTAGTGCCCTTTCTATAACTCAAACTCTTACTGTTGCCTCTTTCCAACTAGTTATTGCTGATTAGGGGAAGCATCTTGTTTTTATTTTCTGCGATATTTCTTTGTGCATGCCGCGTTGCAAGTACTGATCCCACTCTTGACAGCCCCAGTAGTGGCCTGGCTACCCGTTGACTGATCCAGACCTCGCTGGCTCAAGCAGCAGCCTTGCCTCAAGGCAGGCTCCTTCCCAGCCTCACTCACCCTGGCACCGGCCTAACCCCTCAACAGACTCCTATCCTGGCCTTGGAGGCTCCAGCACCGGCCTTGCCTCACAGCAGGCTCCGATGATGGCCGCTGGCCCCGTCACTGGCCTACCCCTTAGCAGGCTCCGATCCCGGCCTCGGAGGCCCCAGCACCGGCCTTGCCTCATGGCAGGCTCCGATTCCAACCTTGCTGACCCCGGCACCAGCCTAACCCTTCGGCAAGCTCTAATCCTGGCCTCAGGGGCCCTAGCACCGGCCTTGCCTCCAGGCAGGCTCCAGTGCCGGCCGCTGGCCCCGGCACCAGCCTACCCCTCAGCAGGCTCCAATTCCAGTCTTGGAGGCCCCAGCACCAGTCTTGTCTCATGGCAGGCTCTGATCCCGGCCTTGCTGGCACCGGCACCGGCCTACCCTCTCAGCAGGCTCTGATCCCGGCCTCGGAGGCCTTAGTAGTGGCCGTGCCTCATGGTAGGCTCTGATCCCAGCCTCGCTGGCCGTGGCACCAGCCTTACCCCTCGGCAGGCTCCAAACCAGGCCTCAAGGGCCCCAGCACTGTCCATGCCTCACGGCAGACTCTGATCCCGGCCTCGCTTTCCCCAGCACCACCCTAACCCCTTGGCAGGCCCCAATCCCGACTTGAAGGCCTCAGTAACGGCCTTGCCTCAAGGCAGGCTCAGATCCCGGCCTCTCTGGCTCAGGCACCGGCCTACCCTCTCGGCAGGCTTTGATCCCAGCCTCGGAGGCCTTAGTAGCAGCTGTGCCTCATCGCAGGCTTCTATCCTGGCCTCGCTGGCCCTGGCATCGGCCTAACCCCTCGGCAGGCTCTGATCATGGCCTCGGAGGCCTCAGTAGTGGCCTTGCCTCACAGTAGGCTCCGATCCCAGCTTTGCTGTCTCCATCACTAGCCTCACCCCTCAGCAGGTTCCAACCCAAGCACCCGCTTTGCCCAGCAGGTTGTCCCACATTCTAGAGGGTGTGTGGTGGTAGCATTCTGCCTCTGGAGTTATTACTTCAAAAGTTCCAGGTGTCAGATCTCTGCCTTCCCTGAGTACTGGCCACTGCCACTGCCACTGCCTCCACCATTTCAAATCTTTCCCAAGCTCTTTTTCCACTCTGAATGTTGTCCAGTGTTCCCAAGCATGTGCGATGGTAGCATTCGACATTTGGTATAATTTCTCCAAAAAATAAGGTTGGTAGGATCAGATTTCTGCCTCTTCTGAATACAAGTCTCTACCACCATCGCAGAGACCGCTTCCAACACTGCCTTCCTCCAAGGTCTCTGCTAAACTCTCTCCTAATAGGTGATGTCCAAGATTCTTAAGAATGTAGAGAAGAAGCAGTCCTCCTTTGTGGGGAATTTTCCCAAAAGTTCCAGTTAATTTGGATGTTTTTCTGCATCTCCAGTATCCTGGCATTAGCCATGGCCTTCTTGACCCCTCTCTGATATTTTTCTTTTTTTCTTTTCCTTTTCCTTTTTTTTTTTTTTTTTTAAATAAGAGAAGACAGTATGTGTGGTTTGAGGAAGTTGTGGGATCAGGCACTCAGTAGCACTGTGACCCGGGCCCAGTTTCCCCAGGGGTCCAGTATGCTCCACATGACTCTTCCCGGGGCCCAGAGTTATGCGACCCAGTCCCCGGCTCTTCCGGGGGTTCCGGCGTGCCCTGCCTGACCCCCGCCCGGGGCCCAGGGCCTTGCGACCATGCCCCGGTTTCTCCGGGGGTCTGGTGTGCTCTGCGTGATCCTGCCTGGGGCCCAGAGTACTGCGACCTGGGCCTGGCTCTTCGGGGTCCGGCATGCCCCTACAAAGTATTTTATTTGATATGTGTTGTACATTTATTTATACAATGTAATTATACATCATAGTGAGATTCAAATTGATGCAAAAATACATGGACACAACACTTGTGATTTTCACCATAAAAATCATTGTCATCACATATTATAAAGTGAAATTTTATTTAAAAGATATATCTCACCTGGCATGGTGGCACATGCTTGTTCAAAGCCAGCCACGCTGGCTTAAGAGACCCTGTTTTCAAATAAAAACATATAAAATAGGTCTGGGAGTTTAGGTATGAGGTAGAAGGGATTCCAGGAACCCCAGTACCACCAAACAAATAAATAAATAAATAATAAAATAAAAGATATATCTCTAAAAAGGGCAAATATTTTAATGTGCATATCACAAAGCTCAAGGTAAGAAAGACAATTTGTCTACAATATTACCTTTTTATAGCATGGTAAAAATAATCATGCAAAAGACTTGTCTTTTTCAGCATGTCTTTCTCTGCTTCACTTTAGGTTGATGTTAATCTTCATCTTTAGAGAGTTCTACTGAATTCCTTTATATTCATCATTTATGTGTTTATTATAAGAGCAATTGATAAATGCAAAATGATAGACATATAAGCCAGATATAATTCAGATAGATTTATAAGCCAGATATAATTCCTTCCAAACAAACATTATCTCCTTAAAAATCAATGTAGAGGCTAGGGGTGTAGCTCAGTGGTAGCATGTATGAGGTAATAAGTTTCACACCCAGGCCAAAAAAAAAATTCCATATAAAATCATCTTACTTTTTAGCTAGGCACGGTGGCACACACTTGAAATCCCAGCATTTGGGAGGCTGAGACAGAAGGCTAGCCATTCAAGGACAGCCTCAGACACTTAGGACCTCCACAACTCAGTGCAACCCTGCCTCAAAATAAAGAATAAAAAATAGCTGGGTGTTGTGGTGCATGCTTTTAATCCCTGAGCTTGGGAGGCGAAGACAGGAAGATCGTGCTGGTTCGTAGCTAGCCTTGCTGGCTTAAGAGACCCTGTTTCCAAATTATAAAATACGAAATAGGGCTGGGAGTGGGCTTCCAGGAACCTCAGTACCACACACACAAAAAAAAAAAAAAAAAAAAAAAAATAGACCGGGCATGGTGGCGCACGCTTGTAATCTCTGCGCTTGGGAGGCAGAGACAGGAGGATCGCGCAGGTTCGAAGCCAGCTGCACTGACTTAAGAGACCGTGTTTCCAAACAAAAGTGTAGCCCGGAAGTAGAAGGACTTCCAGGAACCCCAGTACCACCTAAAATGAAGAAAGAAGGAAAGGAAGGAAGGAAGGAAGGAAGGAAGGAAGGAAGGAAGGAAGAAAGAAAGAAAGAAAGAAAGAAAGAAAGAAAGAAAGAAAGAAAGAAAGAAAAATATAGCTGGGGGTATAGCTCAAAGGTTGTCCCTGGGTTCCATCCCCAGTACTGCAAAAAAAAAATTATCTTACTTTTTAATGTACCTTTTTATATAATTTTTAAAATGGAAGAAAACAAGGAAAATCATTTGACACATGTTCTGCAAAAATACAAGTGATACTTTACTTTAAAAAAATCTTAAGAGATATGATTTAATGTTTTAAAGAACCCATGTGCAAAAATATTTTGGAGATTCTTCCAACAATTTATAATCAAATAATCTAAAAAGCTTAGCTAATATGAACAGATATTAAAATCTCACAATAAAATCTTATTTTCTAAAGTAGCCTTTTAGAATAATTTTTTAATATCAAATTAATTCCAAAATATTTTCAAGTTTCTGTTTTGTTGCTGCCAAGATCATGTGCTTAGTCTTTAATTTGGATAAGCCAATGATGATTAAGCAATTTCATAATATTGCTTTGTTGGATATTGAGAGTTGAGATACAATAATAAATTACTTAATAGATTTAAACTCTTAAAGTTATTTATACAAGATATAATTCTTAATCCAGAATTTTAAAAAAATGGAATCTTACAACATTCTGCAGAAAATTTCAAGGGATAGATAGAACATTGAAGTTTACCCAATGGTGGCTCTACTCTTGTTATATGCTACATTTTATATATGTACATTGTGTGTGTGTGTGTGTGTGTGTGTGTGTGTGTGTGTGTGTGGTAACTGAGGTTGGAAACCAGGGGATTTCTACCTCTGGGATATACTTCCAGGCCTATTTTATATTTTATTTGGAAAGAGGGTCTCATTAAGTTGTTGAGAAGCTCACTAAGTAACTGAGGCTGACTTTGAACCTGTGCGATCCTCCTGCCTCAGCCTCCCAAGCATGGGGATTACAAGCGTGTGCCATCACTCTTGGCTACAGGTATATTTTTAGAAGGGCATTTTATCTCTTGACATGAGGATGCCTCCATCACTTGCAAAATTAGCAGGTGGCATAAGTAAAATAGCTACAGGGGTTGGGCTACAGTCTCAGCAGAAGGGATTGAAATGTAAATTACTACTATTCCTTATTCTTGAGTACTGCATTGAGAGCCATCATCTGTTGCTCCAGCTTCTGCTGTCATCAGTGCAATCCATCCTGATGGATCATGATGGAGTAGACTTAGAGGTTTCTTACAGCTAATAAATGTGGGGACATTTATAACTAATGATAGCAAATAATTTCAAAGCTCTGAAAAGAAAGACTTGATGTATCTTACCTGGATAGACAAAGTACTGAGTATGATTTCTCACTGTCCCGTTTTCTCTCTCAAAGCCCTGGACAGAATTAAGATATCTCCATTATTAGTAATCCTCATAACTTAACAACACAGAGAAATAATTAAGATAGTCTATAAAAAAGATCTAAGCTATATCCCAGAAATAGTAATCAAGTGGTTTGGTGGGGATTCCAAGGGTTTGTTTTTAATGCATATTATAAATGGCGTGAGCACACATACACTCACACACACACACACACACACACACACACACACACACACAACATATATGAGTCTGATGTAAGTGGTCCATGGACTGATACTTGACAAACAGTTCTGTAGATATGAGACCAAGTAGTTGTTTCTGTGTTAAAATAAGCTTCAAAAGAAAACTAGAAAGGACATTTTAATATGTGTTTTGGTTTGAAAATGAGTCACAATCTGCTTACATTTAAATTCTAGGATCCAAAACATTATTGAAGAAAATGATACATTATTTCTCAGTCTTACTTTTATTTGCCAAATTAGCTACAATAAGGACATTACAAGACACATTGTAGAAAAAAAAACCTATCTACTCCAGTGAAGTTACTATAGAGACAGAACTATTTAATGAGGTATATATATATATATACATATATATATATATATATTTATACACTATACATATATCCGTTTGCTTATGTAAGAGAGAGAGATTTGTGGAGGAGAAAATTATATCTATTAAGGATTGCATGCTTTCAAAAGATATTTTTTCTTTTTTCTTTTTTTTTTTCTTGCAGGTTTGGGGATGGAACCCAGGAGCATTTGACCTCTGAGCTACACCCCTTGCCTACTTTTTATTCTTTATTTTGAAACAGGGTATCACTAAGTTACAGAGGTCCTCACTAACTAGCTGAGGCTGTCCGCGAACTGTGATCCTCCGGTCTCAGCCTCCCGAATGCTGGGATTACAAGAGTGTGCCACCATGCCTGGCTCAAAAGATATTTTTGAATTGTCTCTTCCTGTGGATCACTTAAGCACATAAGCAGTATGTATAAATTAATTTATTTCTGTAGAAATACCATAATTTTGGTTTAATAGTAAAAAAATTGTCATCAGAGTTAACAAGCAGACTATATAAGATTATTTATATATGGGGCAATTTGTCAAATGACTATCCCATAAGAATTTGAAAAAAGTATGATTATGTTGCATGAAAATAATAGCAGTTTCTTAGCATTTTTTTGTTTTGTTTTATTTTTGTTTTTGTTTTGGTGGTACTGGGGTTCCTGGAAACCCTTCTACCTCTGGGCTACACTCCCAGACCCATTTTTATATTTTTCTTTGGAAACAGGGTGTCTTAGGCCAGCGAGGCTGGCTTCGAACCTTCCTGATCCTTCTGTGTCTGCCTCCCAAGTGTGGGGATTACAAGTGTGCACCATCACGCCCGGTTCTTAGCATCTTTTAAATGCTAAGAAATCAATGTACACAACTTGCACATACAAAAATAATCTCAAACCTTCATTTAAAACTTTTAAGTTTTTTTTTTCAGTTTTATTCATGTGATGAAGTAAATAATTTTCAGCAAAGGCATGCATTCTGCTTACTGCCTTATTAGTGGTAGATTGTGATGCATATGCAAGCCCCCTTTCTAGCCCTTTGGCCATTGTTGCAGAGTATTTGATCACCATCTAGATTTTCATTTAGTCAGCTTACTGCCTGCTTCTGAGAAAGCTCAGAATGACTTTCATCACAGTGGGTGTAAGGAGGTTGCTTATAACCTGCTCAGTAAGAAAATTTTTGTGAATGCCTGGCTCCTTCTCCTCTCAGGGTCAGTTGTTATCCTCTACTGTGATCTATTTTGGCTACGAGGGCCAATAGGGGAGGAAGGCAGAGACAGTCTGTTCTATTTTGCACTCTGAGTGCAAGCAGCAGGGCGCTCTGCATATGGTACTTTTAAAGATTTTATGATTAGGATTTAGGTTCAGTCTGAGGCAAAGATTGATTGATTTTAGCATATTGGTGAACCCTTGCTTCAGGCTAGGAATAAAAACCTCACTTCTCAAGTCTGATGTTATTACTTTTCATTTGTTTTTATTGATTAGCTGTCAGTGATAAGATCTTGCCTCTCAAAATGAGACAGGTGCTGGCAGCCATTTTTTTCTTTTTTAAAAGCTTTTGTAGCATCAACTTATAAAAAATAAAAATAAAGGAGATAGAAATGAAAACAAATATCCATACCATTTTGAAAATAGAATGTTATTATAAAGTAATGAAATCTTAGAGTTTTACTGACTTAGTGAAATAAATTTAAGGCAAAATAATGAACTTGCTCTTCGTGGATGACTCATATCTTTTTTCTTACTTAAATATATTCACATATATTACAAAGAAAGTATATTATAAACTATATAAACACTCACAAAAACACAGGAATACATATATATATATATATATATATATATATATATATAGAGAGAGAGAGAGAGAGAGAGAGAGAGAGGGAATGTTTCTACGACCCTAACTCCATATCTAGAGTTTCCCAAAAAAGAGGAGCAGGATATATTTGATACTAGTTAGTAAACAATTTTTAATCAGGTTTTTCTATTAATAATCACACAATAAGACAGATAATGACAATAGATTTTTTTCATGTGAATTCAGTCACTAACAGAAAACTAAAACATGGGTAAACGTGATTACAAAAAGCCAACATTCTATCTCTAGAAAAATATTGCCCAAACACAGTTTTTATAGAGAAAATTAAAATTAGTTTGATTTCTTTTTGTCTACAATAGCAAATTCTGCCACTAGGTCTATATTACATTTTCGATTTGTAATTTAAAATGCAATTAAGTATTCCCAATTACTTGAGATATTCTCTCTATATATTAATTTTATCTAAAACACACACACACACACACACACATATATATATATATTGGATTTAACCAAGCTTTCTTAGTATGACGTCTATACTTCACCACATAGTTGAATAAGAAAAAATAAATAACATAATGGCTTATATTTTGAACAAAGTATATGACCTAAAGCACAAAAGTTAAATGCAATCCTATGCCATGATCAAATCACACATTTTAAAATGTTTAAAGACATAAGCCAATTGTACTTAAAGTTTTCTTGTTATATTAGTTCATCTTTTGCCTTGAAATACCATACTATAGGGTAAGATTTATGTAAAAATGGGTGACAAATTTTGTCTTTTTGTAATTCTATATTTTGTTAGACTAGCTTCATAAATATGAATTAATGCAAATGGCTATGATTTCATTCTTAACAATTGCATGGGAGTTAAATAATGGTGATTTCTTACACTGCAGAAAAGTGCTTGTACTGAAACATGATCACCCATTAACTAAAGGTCAAGCTTGCTCTTGTCACTCAGACAAGAGCAACTTTGAATGCTCTTGTCTAAGTGACTTTTAATCCTTACTGCTGGAGTTTGTAAATATGTATACATGCTTACTTAGGTTCTATTTATTACACTGTTACACACTACTTTATGGTTTACTGCTGCCAGGGTACCCATTTCAATTTAGAATAATGCTTCTATATTTGACATGTGTAAACATTAGAGAGAAAAGAAAGATACTGTACCGTGGTTCAAGAAGGCATAAGTAGAAAAAATAAGATAGAATTAAGAGAATGGCAAGTATCAAGAGAAATTGGCTTAGTTATTTTTTAGCTTTAACAGTAAAATTCCAAACGAAACAAGGGAAAAACTATTGTTTAAGATATTTGACCAAGACTACAAAAAAAAATCTATGGGGAATAAAATAAGTAAAGTTTAGCTTGAAGTGTAAAATTAAAGAAACAGATTTTAGTTTCTTTTTTTTTTTAGCCTGAAATCCTAAATCAGTGCTATCTATAAAATCAACAATAATTGAGCTCAAATATAGAAACACTTGTCATGAAAATAGAAAAGTATAATGCATAATGATATATACTTCCATCTTAAGAAGAAACATATTTTTAATTATAATGATTTAATTTATTTTCACAAATTTATGAGTTTGATTTATTGTTTCAGTTCAAACAGATAATATGAGTTGTATTCAAGGTCATCTGGAACTGAAGTAATATGAAAACTAAGTTTACATTTCTCAAAAGTTTCTTTTTAAAATTATATGGTCCTGTTCCTGTCTGTAGACTTATTTGAACCAATATTTCTGAAATTCATTTTGTATACACTGTCATATATCCCAAGGAAGCTCAATGCACTCTAAAATTTGAAAAGCATAAGACTACATACTAATATAAACTTTACCCTGAAAGTTCTACAGAAATTAGAATATGTTGAGCATCAGAGAGTAAAATTAATCAGTAAAGATTGATAGTCACATTGCTTATATGAATTTTGCATATTTGTATGTTACTAAAATATGCATGCTATGTTTAAATGTATAGAAGTTTCTGAATATGCCTACTTGATATATCTTTCTATATCTATATACATAGATATAATATAGTAGACATTTTGATACTAATCAAAATATCATATGGAAATAATTTTTAAGCATCTGTTTTACATATAAAATAATTTCTAGTTATTAAAACTTTTATTTGTGCCCTAATTAATATTATAATTTCTTATATATTATTTTAAAAGAAATTATGTACTTTAGTGGAAAATATTTCTTTATGATGCATCTTTTCTCCCATCATGTAACACTGAGTATCCTACTGAATATTCCATCAGGTCACAACAATTAACTAAACTGAAAACAATAACAAACCATGAGGTGGAAAAATAAAATCATAAAGCTATTACAAGATAATATATAAAATGCATGATTCTTAACATATGCACAAATGCACAAATCTTAACATATAACGATTCAAAAATACTAAGTATTATGAAACATGTGGGAGGAAAAAGCAAGTAACTTAAACTGCCAGTGAAAGTGATCACATTTTGAATTTATACCTAAAACATTTAAAGTAAATATTATAAATGTGTTTAAAGAACTAAAATAACTATGTTTAAAAAGTGAAGAGACATGATTAAAATGTCTCATTAAACACAGAATTTTTAAAAAATAGAAATTATGAAAAGGGACTAAATTAGAATTCTGGAATTAAAATATAATAAGTGAAGTTTAAAAAAAAAACTTCATGGCTTAACAGTAAATCTTAAACATGTAGGGGGAAGCAACTTTCTTTCTTTCTTTTCTTTTCTTTTTTTTTCTTTTTCTTTTTTTTTTTTTGGTGGTACTGGGGTTCCTGGAAGCCCTTCTACCTCCGGGCTACACTCCCAGACCTATTTTTACATTTTTATTTGAAAACAGGGTCTCCTAAGACTGCGCCCGCAGCTGGCTTTGAACCTGCCCGATCCTCCTGTCTCTGCCTCCCAAGCGCGGGGATTACAAGTGTATACCACCATGCCTGGCTTGGGAAGCAACTTTCTTAGATAGATCACAGATATTATGTATTTGAGAAGTAGAAAAAAAATGAAGAAAAATAAACAAAAACTCAACAAAATGCCAGACACTACTGGGTACAACAATATATAGAGAGTAGGAGGCCAGAAGTATAAGGGAGAGGAATATTTAAATAAATAATGCTGAAAGCTTCCAAAATTTTCTGAAAAAATATATATGGTTAGTAAATTAATCATAACCTGATTCAGAAAAAATATGAAATGATCTTCAAGTACTAAATTGTGAACAGCCCAAAACAAGAAATATTGAAAGTACTGAAAGAAGAATTATTACTTACAAGAGACCTCAAGAACATTAACAATGTACTTTTAATCAGAAATAATGAGCCGAGCAAATGGTGGCACGTTTGTAATCCCAGAATTTGGGAGGCTGAGACAGGAAGATCCAAGTTGTTTGTGGACAGTTCAACTACTTAGTGAGGCCCCTTACAACTGAGTGAGACCCTGTTTCAAAATAAAGAATAAAAATAGGGCTGGGGTGTAGCTCAGAGGTAGAATGCCCCTATGTTCCATTCCCAGTACTACAAATAATAATAATAATAATAATAATAATAATAATAATAATAATAATAATTAAAAGCAGTAAGATAACATAGTATTCCAGAAATACAAAATAAAAAATAAGCTTTTCCTACCAAAGTTTTTATATTCAGAAAAGCTATATTTTTAAAAATGTAAATGAAATAGAGACACTACAAGAAAAACAAAGAATTTGTAGTTAGAAAATCTGCTTTACAATAAATGAAAAGGGAAATTCTTCAAACTAATACCAAGTAACTCTATATATCAATTTTATTTCACATAAAAAAGCAAAAAGCACTCCTACAGATCACTATGCAATTAAAAATGGCAGTATAGAGGCGTGTTTTATCTTTTTTTTTCCATTGGATCAACTGAAAATCAGCTGTATAAACTAGGCATGGTGGCACACACCCATAATCCTAGTATTTGGGAGGCTTGGGAAGATTCAAAACCAGTCTCAGAAATTTAGGGAGACTCTCAGCCACCTAGCAAGATCCTGTTTAAAAAAAATAATGAAAGGAATAAGGGTATAGCTCAGAGGTAGAATGGTCCTGGGTTCAATCCCTAGCTAAGCTTACATGCACACACACACACACACACACACACACACACACACACACACACGGACTCTATAAAACTTTGCATATGACTGTATTATTGAGTATATATTATATTGAAATATAATGTTTTATATTTTTCAAGACTGGAACAAAGTAGGCACATATAAATAAGGCATTATCATACAAATAAAAATATTCAAAATCATAATTCATAGAAAAATTAAAGAGATAAGGAAATTGAAAATCAAATATCACTGTAAGTAAAGATATAAATAAATAGTTTTCTTCACTCTTCTTTAAAATACATATATTACAAAAAACATTTTAAATGGAATTTAAATGGAATTGTTTAGTATGTAACATATATAGATAAACTATGTACATTAATAGCCTTCAAAAGAAGGAATAAAAATTGAAATATGTTGGAGTTATTTTCTGTAGCCCAGTGGAATTAAGTTAGCAAATGTCTGAGATAGAAGACTCTGATAACCAGATTTATACCTTAGCTATTGCAAAATGATAAAGAAATAATCCAAAACATAAAAAACAAAACACAAAAAACAAAAATCAAAAAATAAAGATGACAAAAATAAATTAAACTCCATCAGTAATGTTAAAGAATTGCTGAATAATCCTGTATAAAAGGTGAGATTGAAAGAATTTTAAAAACAAAAAAACCTATTTTAATGTAATCTACATAAAATACATTTTAGAATAAAAATATAAATAGAAGGAAAATAAAAGAATTGATACATACTATAAAAATAGCAACCAAAAGAAAGCTTTAATATTAATATTAAACAAATATATTTTTAAAAATTGCAAAGATATAAACTTTATGTTCAAATATTAAGGTTGAAATATCAGAAAGATATAGTTATAAGGACATATGCATATAAAAACATAACTTCAAATCTCATGTAACATAAACTGATAAAAATATAGGTAACAAAGAACATTTCAACAACCTATGTCTATGTAGTTTACTTCAATATTCAATAAAAGGAGTAAATAATGACATGGAAGACTTCAAAAGCACTGTATGTTAATTATATCTGACAGAAATCACACTATCCAACAACTAAATACTATGAATACCTATCAAGATAATATACTCTTCTCACTTATGTTCAAAGAGTTCCAAGTACATTCCTTATGCCAATGGTTCAAAGTAAAATATATTCAGGAAAAATTGAAATCTAGTAAGAACAAGAGACTAGGAGATAATTATCATTAAAAATGTTGATGAGAAAAAAATTTAATTGGAAATCTAGTGTTAACATGTATGAGAGAATGGGACGCATATAAATTCAGCATTTTAAGACATTAAAATATTCAATATGTTGTTTGAAAGTCTATGTACTATCTAAGAGGAAAGGTTTCAGGATCATGTGGGAAGAACTTCTGACATACCATTAACAGGTATAAAAAAGTGAAATTTGGTTAAAAAATGAAGTAATTGTAACATACATTTGATATATCAAAATCCTAAGTATATTCTATTTTTAATCTTTTTTCATAAAATAAAGACTATTATTCCAAGTAAGTACATAAAGTCAAACCATGTATAACATATATAAAATAATTTGCCTGTTACGGGCCTTCTACTACCTTTGACCCTGGCTGCCTCCTGGTTTCCCAGCAGGAATTCTAGTGTTACATCTAATGTCACTAGACAATAAAGGGCTCATTGTGCATCCTCAGCTGCAGCGTGTTTCCTCCTGCAGCCCCTTGCTTCTCCTGCTTGCTGGACACCCTCCCACTGTATCCTCTTCCTCCTCCTTCCCGTTCACAGCCTTTCTTCACTTTCAAATTCAAATAATACACAAATAACGAGCTTCTAAAAATCTTTTAGGTTATTCATTCACAGACCTTAATTCAAACAATGCACATTCAAATCCCTTTAAAAAACAGTTTTAATTATCTTCTCTGGGAAATCACCCGCGATTCCCATCCACATTTCTGCCAGGTTCCTGGGAAGTCTTCTTGCCATCTTAGGAGGACACTTTCCACTGTCAACACAATACACATTTTCAAGCCCAGTGGATTTTTTCCCTTTTGAGTTCTAAAAGACATTAAATGCTTTAAGACGGTTTCCTACTATTTAATTATTTATTTTTAAACCAAGAAATACACTGGTTTTGTGAAAATATGGTGTTCCAAGAAATAGCAAGTGGGAACTACCCATGGTCACTCAGCAAGTTAAAGGAGAGCTGACTGGTCAGGCTGAGGGGCGGCTGCTGGTGTGGCCGCTGCACATCTCTCACTGGGATGTCACCTCCTCTCTGTAAGGCACGGTATGCTAGGTTTAACAGCCTCTTGCTCCTGTAGGATGAAGCTTTGGGCACAGCAGATGTCAAGTCCTGTCTCTCTGGTGCCTCTTGGGATGGTGGCTCTGGTCTACTCCTTTTCTTTAAACCAGCAGAGCGAGTGTAGTTTATGGGGTTCAAGAGCTATCTTTCAGATCAAAAAAAGTGGGTGCAGTTCCCAGTCCGCTAGAAGACAGCACCTCCTGAGCCTTATAGCCAGAAACTCTCTTCTGACCTTTCTTCCTTAAACAAGACCCCCGCCCACAGGCAAACTGAGAAGTTCCAACCTTTGTAGACAGAAGAAGGAGGTGCTGTGCTTGGAACCGGTCCTGCTACTTACACCAGTGTCTAAAGTAACGTGTTTCTTTACTGCTTTTAACTTTGGTGACTTCTAATTGCAGAACACTTTTTCTCTGAGCAAACGAAGAAAACAGAAATGACAGGTGATGATCCCAGCAAGAAATCCTTTGTCTGAGATGATTCACAGGAGTTGTAGAGCCCTGTGATATGCTTACAGCAAGTGACCTGCCATGGTCCCTCGCCAAGGGAAATGTCCCTTCCTCCTCAATTCCGCTCATTTTACTTGAAAGCAGTAAAATGCAAAAGACCATAGAATTTGTATTAAAAAAATACAATTTATAACATTATATTTTGCACTCTTTATATTAGAATATGTAACTAGATTGATGTATTAAACTATTTCTGGAAAAAAAGTAATTCTGTGTTTCAGTTGTGTGATGAAAATATTTAGATAAAACATATTTATTGGAATTTGAAATAAAATCAGTTTGGAGTTCTTGAAAAAAGTAATTCAAATTATGTGTATCTATTTAAAAGTAAATGATAAAAACCTTTGTATTATGTCTCGACACAAACATTTTTAAAATGAAGGCTCTTACTGCTCTTACTAAACTTTCCTTAATATAAATAACAAAACTGAAAAAAATTATATCAATTATATAATCATAAATTTCAAGTCTGATGGAATTACTGCTTGATGAAGATAAAATTTAAATAATTGTGCTTGGTTCTTTTAGTCATTATTAAAGTAATTTCTAATAAAAACAAAGAAAAGTAGATACATTTATTTTCACATACAGTTCCCAGAGGGGCCTACAAGTGAAGGATACACATTGCTAATGTATTATTTTTCTTACATTACACTATGAGCAAAACTCAGTATGAAACATCATATTTTTCTATTCTGCTTGAATATAACAAATAAAAATAAAATGAAATGTATACATGTTTTAAAATGCCAAGCAAAATGTCTGAAAATTCAGGGAATTGACTATAACTTTACTTTATCTAAAGAGAATAAGTACAAAAATATAATTTAAAAATAATTTTGTGCCGGGCATGGTGGCTCACGCTTGTAATCCCCGTGCTTGGGAGGCGGAGATAGGAGGTCGTGCAGGTTCGAAGCCAGCCGTGCTGGCTTAAGAGACCCTTGTTTCCAAATGAAAAATATAAAAAAAATAGGTCTGGGAGTGTAGCCCAGAGGTAGAAGGGCTTCCAGGAACCCCAGTACCACCAAAATAATAATAATAATAATAATAATAATAATAATAATAATAATAATAATAATAATTAATAATAAAAAATAATTTTGTTAAAAATAAACAACCTAAAATATGGCTGAAATATATTTTCTTCTGAATTCATTACATCATTATATCAGTGATACTGAAAACCATTACATATGAAGCAGTCATTGTATACCAGAAAGATTTTTAAATTTTTAAAAATCTTTAAAAATTTTCCATTTGGTTAGCCTTTTTTATCATTATTCATTCTGCCCCTTTTAGTTTTTTTTTTTTTCTTGTGGTACTGGTATTGAATACCCAGGTACATTCTACCTCCAAGCTATACCCTGGAGCTTTATTTATTTATTTATTTATTTATTTATTTATTTATTTATTTTAAGTTTTATTTGAAACAGGGCTTAAGTTGCTGAAGGTTTCACAAATTTGCTAAGGCTGACCTTATACCTTCAGTCTTCTTGTCTCAGCATACTAAGTACTAGAATCATAGATATGTACCACTATGTCCAGCTCAATTCTAGCTTCTAATTGGTGCACTAAGACTACCAAATTTTAGAGTGAATATTTGTGTATTTAATTACTACATACTACAGTGTAGATATTTGTTGTATTATTATTTTATTATTATTTATTGATTTCTTTTTGTTGACCTTAGTCTTTTGTTCAATTTTTGTTTTCTATTTCTTTCCCACTTTTCTTGTTTTCATGTGATTTCATTTTCTCTTCTTTATTAGCATATATATTGTATTTTTTCATTTTTACTTATGTTAATGGTTAACTTGCAATAAAGTTTTTTAAGTTAATGAAACTCTATATACAGTACCTTTTTGTACCTGAACATCTGAACATGATACTCAATATATCTACTTTTGGTGTGTTAAATGGGTACCAGAAAAAATATATTAAAATATTTTAACTTTAAATTCACGGAGGGAAGATTTTTGATAAACACCTATGTTTTTTCTACCTCATGTATATTTCCAAAGTTGAATCAAGAAAATATCTTACCTAACTATTCACCTGCTGAGAGAAATCCTTGAAAGAAACAGACCAGAGACACATGGTGGCACTTTCTCCCTTTACTGACAAAATCAGAAGCCTCTGGACAATGATCTGAATGGAATAGTCCTCCAGCAGTGCAGTGGTCATGAAAATCCTTGTATTTTGGAGAGAAAAAACCCAGTATTCTCTGCCACCAGGAAACAAAAAAACTTGGTTGATGATTAAGTTTTCTACTTCTCTAAGATTACTATTAAATGTTCATTTTTTTAAATACTTAAAGATGGGAGCAAATAAAGCTAATACTATTTCATTAGTCCACAAGATCAAGGACCAGAACAGTTTCTGATGTTGTCTTAAGTCTTCATAACAAGCAATAAAACAGAATCAAATTATACCTATCTCTGATATTTTACAAAAGATGAAAACATGAAACCAATCAAAACAGGTGTCTTCTAAAAAGAAAGACAAGGAGAAAAATGACAACTTAAAGAGCAGAAATCAGAACAACTTATAAAACCTCTTAAGGTGTTTCAAGTATAACACAAAAATAAAAATGCTGTCTTTATTATGATCCCAGTTGAAAACTTTTAGAAATAGCTCTAGAATTACTGAAGATAATCATCTCAAAATAATGGGTGAAAATATGAAATATAAAAGATATAAGAAGCTAGTCTTGGTGATGCAAGCTTGTAGTATCAGTACTTGGGAGTCTGAGATAGGATTACAGGTTCAAAGCCAGTATGGATCTCACCAACCTAATGAGACCTTGTTGTCATATAAGAAATAAAATTGAGTGCGGTGTGTAGCTTGGAGGTAGAATGCCTTGGGTTCAATCTCCAGCACCATACACACAAAAAATGAGGTCTATTTGGTAAGTAATAAAATTTTATAAAGACAAAAAGGAACAGTTAGGTAAGATTAATAAGTAAATAAAACATAGTTCAATATGAAAAAACCTGAATTTTTACATTAAAAATCTTTATTAGTATAAAGAAGTAAACCCAGAATTATAATACAAATTATTAAACAAGAAGTGTTAGGAGAAATACCTAATAAGAATCTTGGCAAAATGTGTAAGCAATTTACAAAGAGAATATAATTGGACAGGTATCAGACTATTAATCTGAAGCACAAAAATTACAGTATAACATCTCTAGACATGAGACATATAAAAATGGCAAAATACAACTCTAATGTTTTAATAATTTGTGATCTATTGAGAAAAGGCATTGGCATTACCTGTGCACATATTTGAATGATTATTAGAATTTACCCAGACCTACTATGGCAGAATTGGCATTTTGACAAAATGCTCAGAGATGCATATTGATGTTAGATGGTGAGAAATGTAGTCTGAAAAACATAGAGCAGTCAAGATAATTTTTCATATATCATGGTGAAATTAATATATACTTGAAGATGCAAATGTTTTGAAGATAATGTATACTGCATGTCAATTTGAGAAAAATATTCTAAAATATAAAAAATAAACACTTAAGAAAAGAAACAACAAAAACTTCAAAAAGAGAATAAAATATATACAAGTTATTTGAAGAGAAAACATTTTCATCAAAGTATATATATATGCCTAATACATATACATATTTATATATGTATAAAATTATATATATATATATGTTTAACATACATATATATGAAATGCTTATGAGATTGAAAATTGTTTGGTTTATAAGTAATTATTAAAGATTCTTGAAACAAAAACAATTAGTTATAATGAATATAGCATGGAAATATAAATACTTGAATTATTTCCACAAAATCTTGGATTTGAAGTAAATACACTATATTATGTTACAAAAATAAAAATATTATGCTAGGTGAGATTAATCAGCCACAGAAATTGAAAGGTCAGATGTTTTCCCTCATATGTGGAAGCTTGTAAGAAATTGGAACACAGGAAGGACTCCAGAGAAAAGAGGAGAAACTAGTGGAGTGAAGGAGAGGACCTAATTAAAGTAGGTGAAAAGGGAGTTGAAGGATCAAAGAGAAAAACATTTCATTGAACAAATTTTTCAGTGCCAATCACACTGTCATGCACAGGGAGGTGGGAAAAGGGAGGCTGTAGGATGTGCACTGCTGGAGGGCTGTGTGCCATGTGCACATATGCCTTTATCAGTCTGAAATTACCATCATGTACAATTACATGGCATCAATAAATCAAACAAATGAGCAAACAAAAAGCAACAATAAAATGTTAAAAATCCAAGAGTTAACAAGAAACAGGAAAGCAAAATAATAGTTACGCTTTTAAATTCAGATACCAAAGTAAACATCCTTCCATTTGAAAAAAAAATTGTCCACATTTTTTATCACAAATAATGTTCAAAATATTTGAAATTAAACATTAACTAATGCACATTCCACAAATGAACATTCTATAAATTCTATAAATAAATGAAATAATAATAAATGAATATGAATTATAATTCATACATTAGAAGACTAATTTAGATAATCATGTTTCAAAACAGAAATGTAAATTAAAAATTATAATATCCTCACAAACAGCAAAAGGAATATCTGCATGACTCTTCATGCTTAATTCATTTTGAGTGTTTTTACTACTTAAGAAAAAAGTGAACTTTATTCTAGTAAGAAAAGATCAAGTTGAACTTAATATTGGCTAAAAATAAAAATTATTATACTTTAATGAAAACAACAAATAATTAAGGAACTAATAAAATCATATAATCTGGCATGGTGATGCATGCTTGTAATTCTAGCATTTGGGAGGCTGTGACAGGAGGATGATTGTTCAAGGACAGCCTCAGCTACTTAGTGAGGCCCTTTGTAACTAGTGAGACCCTGTTTCAAAATAAAAAATAAAATAGTGCTGGGGGTGTAGCTCAGAGATAGAATGCCCATAGAATGTTCCATCTCCAGTATCATACACAAAATAAATAAATAAATAAATAAATAAATAAAATCATATAAATCATAAATTCCAATTTTGTTTAGTTTAAAATACAAAGATAAAAATGTTTTTGAAACAATTTTAAATAAAACAAAATAAAAACAAAGATAGAAATAAAGAAATGGAATAAGAAAGGAAAAATAGGATTTTGTTGAAAACATATAGATTCAATTATATGTTAGAGCACAGGAAAAACTTAAATAATATTAAAATCTTTCTGAAAAATGCAGTGGACAAAATTGATCAAAGATATAACTTAAACTTAATGCCATTTTTGTCATAACTTATAATTTAGAAACTAAATTTTTAACTCACTTATTTGGGGCTTATCTATTTATTAAAGAATACTTTATAGACTTTTTTCAAAGATTGTTATGTATATGACCTCCCTAGGTAATGTATTCAGGTATGTTGAAACTGGGCTTTGAGGCCAAACCTATCTTTTTTATTTATCTATTTATTTATTTTTGGTGGTACTGGGGTTCTTGGAAACCCTTCTACCTCCAGGCTACACTCTCAGCCCTAATTTTATACTTTTTTAAATTTGGAAACAGGGTCTCTTAAGCCAGCATGGCTGGCTTCGAAACTGTGTGTTCCTCCTGTCTCCACCCCCCAAGTGCTGGGATTACAAGCGTGAGCCACCAAGCCCAGCAAGGCCTGACCTATCTTAAATCCCAACAGCATGTGGTCAAAAGACACAAGAGTGTAAGTGCAATTACTCTATATTAGAAAAGCCATCAAGGAAGTCCAAAAAATAATGCTCATAACATCAAATAGTGTATTAGTTCAGAATACACACACTGATTACATTGAAGGAGATTTTATTACCTTAATTACAGTTGGCTCCATAAAGAACACATTTATTAAAAAAAGTTAAAGATCATACTAACTGCTCTGTATTTAAATAGATTATAATAAAGTCAGGCGTAGGTATAGATTATCTTCATAACTATGCAAATATTTGAGTCATAATGTATACAAGAAATAGAAAAATAAAGTAGGGTTGCCAATACTAATATAACTAATCATATGATAGATTAAATTATTCAGAAGAAATGGATATAAAGACACCAAAGTATATGAAGAGATGCTTAAAAACGGACAAAATAAACATCCATTTATAGAGAAAAATTAAATTGATTAATGATAGTTGCAATAGAAGAAATTCAGTGTGGATTGATTTAAACTAACATAATATTAAAAACTGATAAAATTTTTTTACCAAAAATGCCTGTCTATTGTTTATTAGTAATTATACTTAGGAAGAATATATTTGATAGTTGTTAAGTTTGGGATTTTAGTATGGACAGTAAGCATAGATCAAGAATGGAAGAGCCTGGCATGGTAATCCCAGCATTGTAATCCCAGCATTAGGGAGGCTGAGACCAGAGGATCGTGGTTTGTAGACAGCCTCAGCTACTTAGTGAATCCCTCTGGAACTTAGTGAGACCCTGTTTCAAAATAAAGAATAAAAAATAGGGCAGAGTGTGTAGCTCGGAGTTCAAATGCCCCTGAGTTCCATCCCCAGACCCGCAAAAAAAAAAAAAAAAAAAAAAAGAATGGAAAATACCCATCATGCACTTACTCAAGAAATTCAGGGCATATGATACCATATTAACATGAATATTTATTGGCTGTTTCTAGGGAGAAAAGGACTTTATGAAAGTTAAAAAACCAATTGTCCCTTCAGCAACACCATGTGCTATTGTATATTTAATGTATCAGACTATTGAAATCAATGGGTTTTAACATTTGAATAACTTAGATCTCTCTCTTCTTCTGTTACCATACAAGAAATAGTAACAATTCATAGTAGTAATTACTAGGGATAATATGATTGCCTCAGTACTATTATCAGGTACCAGTATAAATACTGTACATGTGTTTATTTCATTTGAGTTTCACAACCCTGAAGAAATTATATTACCACCCCATTTTTGTTTATGAGAAATCAGCAATTGGATTGCTGAAGAATGATGGAATCAAAATTTAATCCCAGACTTTTGAGGCCTGGCTTTTTAGCTTTTGTTTCTGCAATCTGGTACCCACCTAATTTGAGAATATCTGATACTAAGGGGGAAAAATTATGAATCAAAGAAAATTTGGATGCTTTGGCTCATTTGAACACAATTTCTTACAGTGAATTAATAGAATACATTCTGATTATGATTTGTTTTTTCCCATACTTTACATTAAAAATAATAACTTTGACAACTATTTCATTTAGATACTCATACATAAAATTTTTAGGGTAACACAGAAGAAATATCAAGTTTGTTATTATCAAAAGATTTCCTTGAGCTGGCTGAAGTAGAAGGATCAAGGTTTGCAGCCAGCCTCAGCTACTTTTGAAACTCAGTGAGACCCTGTTTCAAAATAAGGAATAAAAAAAAAATTGGGCTGGGTGTATAGCTCAGAGGTAGAATGCCCCTGGGTTTTATCCCCAGTACCACACACACAAATAAGATTTTTCTTGAGTTTTTGATAAATTTAAAGTAATACCATAAAGGATAATGTCTTTTGATAAAATATTTGTATAAATCAATATACATATTTGCATTATGTGTATATATATATGTACACACAATATGTATATTGAAAATATTTTTGACAGTGAAGAAAATGAGTGCAAAACAGTAAAATTGTTAAATTGAGTTTATTAACTACTCAAATATATAGAAATTAGAGGAGATAAAATTTTATTGATTTATAATTTATAGTTACTCAAAGGAAATTTGAAAATAGGACATAAGCATTATATTAAAATCAGACTATGAGAAAAAGTTTGGCAAAAGATGAAAATAAACTGGGGGTAATGAATATAATTATAACAAATGATATGTTATTTGTGAGAAGTCACACTTAATGCACAGGCACTCTATGTTTGTTATATCTTTATATTTGAAATGCATATAATGCATGTCTTCTATATTACATTACACTTTGTATTATACTCAATACATATTTTAATTATAGAGATATATAATATATGCAATGCATAAATTATCGTAGACAAGGCAGCTTGAAATAAAGTCAAGATTATCAAGTATAATTTACAAACCAATAGAAGCAACATTCAAACTTATAAACTAATCTTTCAAACTTTGAGTTTTCTTTTAGTTTTTGAAGTACAGTTATAACTGTACAAATGCGAATAGGACTTTATGTCAGCTAGTTTCCAGAACAAAGTAAGAGTATAAGCAGACAGAATACAAATCTAAATGATTAGGTTGGCAAGAATACTACAATTATATAACTGTGGAAGATTCTTTACCTCCAATCAACCTCGAAGTGTTGGCAACTGTCAAATTTTGAAATAAACTGTAATAGCTACTAAAAGAAGCATGACTAATCTAACTTAACGCAGAATGCCCTTTGTTCAATCCCCAGTAGAAAGAAAGAAAAAGAAAGAAACAAAGAAAGAAAGAGAGAAAGAAAGATAGAAAGGAAGGAAGGAAAGGAGGAAGGAAGGAAGGAAGGAAGGAAGGAAGGAAGGAAGGAAGGAAGGAAGGAAGGAAGGAAGGAAGGAAGGAAAGAAGGAAGGAGGTTTCATATTCAGGTTGTACTTATCTATTTTTATATTTCAAATTTAGTAACTTTAAACAAAGTAGATTTTTAAAAATTTCTCTTGTGGTTCATGTAGGTAGAGTCAAACAGTGGCTGAGGCTGGAGTATTTAAGGTGTCTAGATGATGAAATAGCAGATGATTAGTTTAGTCTCTGTTTAGTCTTTCATGGAATGCTACTTGGTGACATTATAACCATTAAAAAATATTGATATGACACCTAAAAGTTTCAAGTTATGCGTATCCCAGTACTCCAACTACAAAAACAGAAGCTGCATTATTCTTCATGAACTATCTTTGGAAGTTGTAAAGAATAACACACTCAAATGGTTAAAAATTATTTAACACGACAATTGAAATTCATAAAGAAGGGCAAAGTTCCAGGAAGGCACGTTAAATGAGAGGTAATGTTGCAAGCTTCTTGGGAAAATGAAATTTTTCAAAGTATTATATTAAAGATTAACTTAATGCATGTTTAAAGTTGTACTGAACAAAAATAAAAAGATAATAAGGGAAGAATAAATATTGTCAAAATTTTATATTGTAGTTCAGTGCAAACTGATGGTTAAACTGACAAAGATAATTCATTTGAAATATAAAATTAGTGCCGGGTGTAGTGGTTCATGCTTGTAATTCCAGCATTTGGGAGGGAGACTGAGACAGGAGAATCATGGTTCACAGTCTCAGCTACTTAGTGTGGCCCCTTGCAACTCAGTGAAACCTAGTTTCAAAATAAAGAATAAAAAATAGGGCTGGGGGTGTAGCTCAAAGTTAGAACAACTGTGGATTCCATCTGCAGAACTGCAAAAAAATTATATATATATAATTATATATATACATATAATTAGGTTTATATTCACTACAAAAATTATAGAAGTATGATATTAATGTTAAAATGGATAGATATAAAGAACCAAAAATAATCAAAATTTGAAGAAAAGTAATAATGAACTGTCAGTAAATATGAACATGTGATTAATTAATTAGTCCTGAATATCTGATTTTTTCTCTACATTTCAATTTTCTAATTGTATGATATTTAGGTAACTCATTCAAAATAATATATCATTGTGCTTTTGCTCAACCTTTCAAGTATTTGATGGAAGATTACATTTTACAGGTTGAAATATTCTACTGATTAAAACAGTTTTATATGATTAATGATATAAAAACTTTATAGCTGTTTTCTTTATTTCTTCTCACTTTACAAAAATGTTGCTACAAATAGAAGATAGTAAAATATTGATAAAATAATATTAATAAATAAAAATAATAAATATTAATAAATAAATAAAAATAAAGTATCTTTCTTTTTTTTTTTTCCTCTGGTGATACTGGGGTTCTGAAAACCCTTCTACTCCCAGACTATACTCCCAGACCTATTTTATAATTTTTATTTTTGGAAGCAGAGTCTCTTAAGCCAGCACAGCTGGCTTTGAACCTGCATGATCCTCCTGTCTCCACCTCCCAAGGACGGGTATTACAAGTGTGCGCCACCACACCCGGCTAAATAAAATATCTTAAGCAGATATTCAAGGGTGAAATAGAAGTACTCTATAAGAAATATAAAGATGAAATGCAGAGTGATGACAATTTTAATATCATTATCAAAAGTCAACTTTAAATTCATATATATGCATTTGTACTTTTTTAGATATATGTGTTTCATTATCTAAAGATGTCAGAGTGCCAGTATATGTTAGTACAGTGCAAATCTGCATTTTAACATTGCTAATTAGAATTTTATTAACTATAAAGATACATAATTTACCATTTTCACTGATATTAAAAATGCTTACACTTGACATCCTGTCACTCATGATGATGAACTAAAAAATGCAGTTGAAATGGCAATCAACTAATGAGCAACGAAGATTAAAAAACATTTAAAAATCTAAATATTTATAACTTATCTAAACAAAAGACAAATATAAGTTGAACCCCAAGACACACATACATACACACACACACACACATAGATAGATATCTATACTGTGTGTGTGTGTGTGTGTGTGTGTGTGTGTGTGTGTGTGAAATTTCAAGTACTTAAGCCAACTACATTAAAACAAATATATTTTTCTTGGAGAACATTATATCAATCTTGTCATTACTTTCTGAAGCAATGATAACTGTATACATATACATATATATTTAATATATACATGTTGTGTGGTGTGGTAATGGAGATTGAACTCAGGGGCATTCCACCTCTGAGCTATATCCCAAGACTTTTTATTGTTTTGTTTTTGAAATAAAATATCACTAGACTGCTGAGAGTCACCTACATTGCTGAGGCCATCCCCAAACCTGTGATCCTCCCATTTCAACTTCACAAGTAGAGGAATTATAGGTGCAAGCTACCATGCTGAGCCTGTATTGATTTTTATTAGATATTTTAAAATCTCATGGTGACTTTCAGAAAACCATATTATTATTTTTATTGTATTGCTAAAACAAAGGAATATTAAGTAGTTTACAATGTCGCATAGCAAGTAAGGAGCAGAGATGTGATTTCAACCCATGAGTCCAATTCCATATACTGTGCTAACATGGTGCCAAAAATATAAGGACATACGTAAGAAAGTAAAGAATTAAAGGCAGAAAAGAAAGGAGGAGTGAAAGAAGGAAAGTCCATAGGTTTTCATTACATTAACTCGACTGTAAATACCAGTGGGATTTTCTCGCCATCCCACCTCTCATCCCATCTATCAAACAAGTTAGTCTTTCCTGTGTATTTTTAGTTTGTGCCTTTTTACAAGACATTGCTTTTACCTGAAAATTTTCTCTTCTAAACCAACTTGAATAGTATATATATTTTAATTCCATGTTTATTCTAATTCTTTCTCATAAAACTTTTGAATAATATAACATCATATACCACAGGTATGCATTTATTACTTTCATATCACATATATATCAGGTGCTTTTTCTGGTCTGAGTAGCTTACCAGTACTCAGGAATATAAGTAAAACTCAAGCATATTTCTCTCACTCATGATTCAGACTGCAATATAATTAAGAAAGAAGTGATTTTAGAAAATTACAGACTATAAAAATAATATAAATTTCTCAAATTTATTAATATGGTTTGAGCAAAGGTCTCTAAATTAGTGTTTGAACTAAGAAAGATCAAAGGAGGAGCATACCTAAGAGAAATTGTGTACTATTCAGTTTGTAGATTGCATTAAGAAATGCATGTAAGAGTGCACATTAATCTAATGAGAAAAAATGAGACAAACTTTTATACACTAAGCTGTTTGTGTGTCTGTATGAGTGTGTGTAAGTATGTGTATGTGTGCGTGTGTGCGTGTGTGTGGGGGGGTGTTTTTGTTTTTGCTTTTCAAACTAGAAATTGAATCCAGAGGTTTTCTACCTCTGAACTGCACCTCCAGCCTCACCCCCACTTCTGCTGTTTGAACTTTAATCTGAGAGCTTTGGGAAGGCACTTGGGGCTTTTGACTATCCTGATCAAATCTATTTTTTGAAAAGATCATTGTAGAATTAGTGAGAAAAAAAATTGAAAGGGATAGCTGAGAGGTAAGAAAGTAGTTATGAGGCTCTTACTGAAGAATCCATGAGATGAGTATGTGAACTGATAGTGAGAATGTGTAGAGGAAAATAGTATGAGCCTCAAAGACAGACCTGCAACACTTGTCAACTCACTCCAAGATCCTAATTTATGAATAAATAGCAAATCAATTACAAAGAGAAAAATTAGAGGAAATATATATTTTTTGAGGAATGAGGAAAGAGTTTGATTGAAAACGTGTTTGATGTTTTGATGGAACATCCAAAGTGCTTAAGATCAGGCACTTGATCTGCTTTATTCTTTACTGTGTTCCCAAATACATCACCTGCAACTGCCACATTATATGTACCTCAATAAAAATTGATTGATTGATTAAATATTAAGTGAAATAATTTTGAGTAAATACAAAACCAAGATGTGTTGTGTTAGATTACTAAGAGCTCAGCTCATCATGGATTTTAATTTTCTTTATTCATTTTTGGTTTGTATTACATGATACAACATAATACTCCATGATGCATGACACCTAAGAAATATAAACTTGCTAAGGTAGGCAGAAATGCTGTTTGAGCATGATTTAGAGTTATAAAAATCTTAATCCATCCAGGTGTGGTGGCATATGCCTGTACTCCCAGTACTTGGTAAGCTGAGATCGAAATATTGCAGTTCAAGGCTGCCTCAGAAACTTAGTGAAAACCTGAGGCAGGGTTTAATAAGAAATAAAGCCTGTTAGTTGAGGTACAAATACCCTCCAAACCAAAAAACGAAACCAAACCAAACAAAATAAAAATAAAAACCTTAATCCCATGTCCAATTTTTCTGTTTTCTAGCTGTGTTGACTTGGATAGCTCTGAGGTTTCCTATTTAACAAAACTGGTAAAATATTACATGTTTCTGGAGAAGTTCTAGACTTAACTAACAAACATAGAGCACCTGGAGCAGTGTTTAAAATTTAATAAATGCTGTATAAAAGGCAACATGTTTTATATTTAATGTTTAGAACCATATTGCTTATGTATATGCAATGAAAACTAAATCAGAATACTAGTCTTTCATAAAATCTGAGTACCCAATTTAATATTCTGAGCAGAGGGAGGAAAATAAGCACTAGTTCACACTATGCGTCTTTAAAATATATACTGCCTGGGAATTTTAGCTAGTGCCTTAACAAAAACATTAGCAAATAATTTATTACCAAAATGAACATAAGCATTCTCATAGGCAATTCTATACATTTCAGGATTATTATAAAACTCTTCCTCAACGTGGTAAAATGGGAATTAACATCAAAGACAAATGGATAGAAATATTGTATGAAACCAAAATGTGGATAAAAAATTTGTAAAGATCACTGAAATGATTATAGTATTCTCACTCTTTATTACCACTCAAATATAAACTGACAGTGTTTTACTTAGCTCAATTATAATCATATACAACAAACTATAGTTACAGATAAGGCTCTTATAGGATCAGTTTATACCTGTGAGATTTAAAGTTGTATTATAATCAACTATTTTTCGATCTAGATTGTTTTTTGTTGAATCTTATCTGAGTATTACTATTCTATTTTGCTTTGATGTAATGTTCTTAAATTAAAATTTATATTTTTACTTGCAAAAATATAAAAATCTCAGTATTTGTTTATTTTTTATAGATGCATTGTAGTTGTATGTCTTAATTGAAAACAAGATGTTAGAGGCATACAAGCACACATCATTTTAGCCCTTACCGAATTCCTCCCTCCTCCCCTTTTTACATTTTGCTTAGTGATTGACACTGATATGTTTGTGAATGTACATGATATACATTAGGGAATATCCTCCCCCCCCCGAAGTATCTGTTTAAAAGATATGTAAAAGTTTATTTTTTTAATTTAATTTTATTTAATAGAAATTGAGTAAAATGAAAACATATGAAAATTACTTTTTATATTACAGTAGAAATTACATTCTGATGATGCAATCTTTGTATTAAGATGGATCTCACAAAGTATGAAAATTGTGTTTATCCATAACAGAAAAATCCTTATTTTACAACACAAATGAAAAGCACCAAAGAGAATTTGGCACAATAACTGATGAATTTCAGAGTTACTGATTTCTATAATTTTTTAAAAATATACTGTACTCAAAGTTTTCATAATGAATACCAAATCCAGTAGCTCCTGAAATGATCCATAACAAGCATTGATACTACTCCTGTAATGCCTCCTGTGTTCACAGATGCATACTAATGTAGTTCATCAAACATAAATCTTACCCTGCAACTAAACATATACAACACTATCTTTTGTAGAAACAAAATTATTAGTACTAAAGCAAAGTAGAGCCGGGCATGGTGGTGCACGCTTATAATCCCAGGGCTTGGGAGGCAGACCCAGGAGGATCATGCAGGTTCAAAGCCAGCCTTGCCAAATGAAGAGACCCTGTTTCCAAATAAAAATATTAAAAAATGGGTCTGGGAGTGTAGCCCAGAGGTAGAAGGGTTTCCAGGAACCCCAGTACCACAAAAACAAAACAAAACAAAAAAGCAAAGTAGAACATGAACATTACTAAATGAAAAACCAATCATTTATCTTTTATTGCAGATGGCCTCCAATGTTTAATATTTTAGACCTTTTTGTACAGGCTAATATGTTGCTTTTTATGAGAGAAATGTACCCTTGATTATACCCCTGCAAATAGGGCATTTTCTTAGTGAAGGGGCACATTCCTGACATACAACTAGGTGACCATAATGAATAAAAACAGTAGAAAGTTTTTTGTTCATACACACTTTACAGGTTCTTTCTTCTTTCAACCTCCTCAATTGTTCTTTCAGTGACAGACTTGAAACATCCTCTGTTGGAATATACTTCATCTTCTTTTCCACAAATAGGGTCTCATATAATGTAGAGTACATTTCTTTTAGACAGTTTTTGAAGATGTTGGCTGCAGCATTTCCTTTAACTAAAATGGTATCAATCGGTTCTCTTGCTTGTAAAGATGTATCTGTGTTTTTTGTTTAATCATATGATGTTCTTGTTTATTAACTACATTGGCCTTTAAAAGATTATCCAGGATGGGAAGGACACATGTCAACTGTTGAAAGAGAGGCATTCTATTCTTCTGAATTAATGACAGGTCATCTGATGCCATTTCTTCAGCTTGTCTTTCCTTCTCTTTTCTCATCTTCAGCATTAAGAAGTGCTGATACAATATCATTAACTATTTTGTAGCTCTCTCCAGTGGTTAGGATTTTACTCTGAACTGTCTGTTTCCATTTCCAAAACAGATTAAACTACAGGTGTATTCATCATGAATGCATTTTCTGAAAAACTTTCTCCAGGTCCAAAATGAACAATTGGTGGATGAGCATTTTCTTCTGGAGTATTTGAGGTTGACGACAACTTTTCAAGAAGATGAGGATATCTAGCTTGAATCTCAACAACAAATTCCTGTCCTTTCATGTGTATCAAAAACTCATACCTTGGAAACCACTTGGCATGTTCTACTGATGGATCATCTCCAGATTCCCAACACTGCAAGCCACCATCACAACAAAAGCATTTGACATCATCATTGCAATCCATGTAATAAAAACCAGCTGTGCAAGCTGATCAAGCTGAACTGGAACACGGAACTGGAAATGTGCTAATTTGAGCTGCATGTGTCTGCATGCTCAGATTTGAAATACTAACCTCAGTGTTTCTAGAGAATTTTCCAAAAAAGGATAGTTGGGGAATATCTCCAGTGTTCAGATATAGCATTATCCTTTGGTTCCCAGTTACTTAGCTTCCCACCACAGGCAAAGCAGGCTACCCTATCTCCAGGTCCTATATAGTAAAAGCCAGCTCTTGCCAAGTCTAATGGTGACCAAAAAAGTTAATATCTTCTTCATTACTCATTGCATAATTAAAGTGGTTAGTTCTCTACAGAGGGAAGTCTTCATCTGTTCTAGAAGTAAGAGGATTTCATGAAAGGTTGGAATAAGAACCACTGAATGAGTCACTATGTTCCAAAGTAGGAGATAATAAATGTGCAAAACTTTTTCTAATTGGAGAGGTATTCTTAGAAGCAGATTGTAGACTTGCTGAAATCATATTCTGAATAAAGGTACAGCTAGGATATAGCTGTTTATGCTTGTCAATAGGATTGTCTCCTTGATTCCAGTTATACTGCATTAGACCACAACAAAAGCATTTGACTTTGTCATTCACACCAGTATAATAAAAACCAGCACAAATAAGACTCCTTTCTGAAACAGGAATACCAGTGGGGAAAGTTGAATATGTAGACATTCTGTAGAGTTCACAAGAAAAATCATACTTCATTTTTTGCTTATTGTCGTTGGTCCAATTTGACAGAATTGCACTCTCTTCCATTATACTTTTATTTTTTTGATACAAGAGACCTTGGACAACTCTTTAGGAGGTAGTTTTGTGCATGAGTAATTAATTGTACTTTTTGATGGCTAAAACTTTCACATGCAATTTCACATCTCCTTACACTAGTTTTTATCACAAAAAGAAATCAAATGATAGACTCCTACTTATGTAGAATCTACTATAATTTCATTATTGTATTTTTATCTGAGTTTACATTCAGGATGAGTATCTCTTAAATAATTAAGATATTTAATACTCTTTGGGATCATCTGAACTCTTTTAGGTAACTCATGTGCTATTTTGGTCATAACTTGGTATAATAACTAACCTGAAGATATATGTACTTCTGAAAATATTAAAACTTAATTTGTCAAAATGATTTATATTCTCAAAATTCTAAGCAACTATAGAATACCTATGTTTTGCCTTTAATTTGCTTTGGGTCACAAGGCTGGATAACAAGCCAATTTCCATTTATGCCAAAAAATAAAGTTAAATGAAGGCCTTTTTTTGTATTTATAAGCACTTTAATATGACATCCAAGATAATCACATTTTATTCTAACAAACAAAACTAATTAAAATCTACATATGGTAAAATTATCTAAAGTCTAATTTTACATAGCTTATAAGCAAAGACTTTAAGTGAATAATATTAGCTATAGGTTACTTTTGGAGAAGTCAACATTCAAAAGCCTTATCTATGTCCATTATAGAATATATGGCATCAAATGAATTTGCTTAATGCTTACAAACTGTTAACTCTTCTTTTTATTAAATATTATCTGTATTTGTTACTACTTCCTTTAGCGTCATTATATGCCTTTCTTCCTAATTGTATATACCATTTTATTAACTGGATAAAGTGAAGGTATTTTCTCCATAAACTTAGTTAACCATAAAACTTCCACAGCACACACACTTTGCACACTTCATTAAAAATTAAATAAACTATGTATTTAAGACCTATTAAATTACATTCACTCATTTTCTAATTTAAGGCTGAATCAATTTGTTAAAATACATAGCTATCTTCTGGTTTCACAAATGTCTATCAAAATATTGTATTAACGCTGGGCATGGTGGCGCACGCTTGTAATTCCCGCACTTGGGAGGCGGATACAGAAGGATCATGCAGGTTCGAAGCCAGCAGTGCTGGTTTAAGAGACCCTGTTTCCAAAAATAAAATAGGTCTGAGAGTGTAGCCCGGAAGTAGAAGTAGAAGGGCTTCCAGGAACCCCAGTACCACCCAAAAAGAAAAAGAAAAAAAAATACACACACACACACACACACACACACACACACACACATATATGTATATGTATGTATATATAGTATTATGTATGTGTGTGTGTATATATATATATATAGTATTGACAACAGAATTATTTCTTACACATAATATACCAGTAATTTACTGGCCTGATTTCTGAAAACTTTCCAATAGCTTAAAAATATAATTCATACACAAAATTACATGATATCCCTTATAAAACTTGTTGTCTCCATAATGGGATCTATTTCTGCAGGGAAAAACTATAGGGGGGGTTCTTCAGGGATATAAATTGCAGCGCCTGCACAGCCGATATCAAACCGGGCCAGCCGCTCGGAGGCCTCGGGGAACACCAAGCGGAGAGTCCACCAAGGCACTATGGGTGCCGGGCGCTCCGCTCCGCCACTGTGTAACCAAGACCTCCCGTCCCCTAAAAGTTTACTTTAAATACAAGTCTTTTTCAATTGCCTTTCTAAAATGGTTTGCTCTATTTTGTATATTCTGCAAAAGCCCATTACACTGTAACCCTAGAGTGACTCTCTATGGAATGCTCAGCAAGTCCAGTTTTCTACACAAACATTGTGCTTTCATGATCTATTTTTTTGCCTATTGTTTCTTACTTTTTATTTTGGAGAATACTGAGGCAATAGGAAATGTTTTATCCTGATTTTTATGTATCATCCTGATTAAAACGGAAGCTAAAACAGGACTTGGCATTTGGGTAGATATAATGGAACATGATATCTATTGCAAAGCAGTTTAGTTTCTTCTTAGATTACCAGAGGTGAATGTGGTTTTGCTTTGCTATCTTTAATGCAACATTTAATGTGATGTGGTAACAGATTAGTGATTTTAATACCAGCCAGGCTAGAACAATTTAATGTGAATAAAGTATACAAAATAATATACTATTTAAATATTATATATATATGTGTGTGTGTGTGTGTGTATATATATATATATATATATATATATATATATATATATATATATATATATAATTTAAATATTATAAATAGCTGGGCGTGGTGGCGCATGCTTGTAATCCCCGGGCTTGGGAGGAGACAGGATGATAGTGCAGGTTCGAAGCCAGCCTCGCTGGCTTAAGAGACCCTGTTTCCAAATAAAAATATAAAAATAGGTTTGGGAGTCTAGCCTGGAGGTAGGAGGGCTTCCAGAACTCCAGGCAGTACCACTAAAATAAATAAATAAATAAATAAATAAATAAATAAATAAATAAATAAATAAATAAATATTATAGATATACTTTAGGTATTTTATTGTTAAAATTGTGATTTTTTTTCCTGCTGATCTAGAGAGAAGCTTTAAATCTAATTTTAATTAAATTACAATATGGTGCAGAATGCTTCATTTAACCTCATTAAAATAACAGCAAAAAATGTATTTGGTGTTAATGAATCACCAACCAGAGAAGCAAGTAACATGCAGCCACACTGCAGTGCTATTCCCCTGCGTATTCTATACCTCACCAGGAAATTTTTAACGCTGAACTTTGATGACTCTTCATTTCCATCTGTTTTTCTCTTTGGTTAATTTTTAAATTTCCTCTACTATTTATATTAATTCACCCAATGATCTCACTTACATACTTAGGTTTTTAACAGTGCAAACTATTTAATCAAAATGGAATCCAACTCCATCTACGCTGATACTATTAAAAGTGGCTGTGTTTAGGTGGTGTAAAATTTGATGCTGAACAAAGAAACCTTGCTGCCAATCACAGAAATTTGGCACTCAATGATCTTTGCAAGTTGTGTATTTAATTAGAGTGAAAACTCATTAAAATAACTGGGAATATTAAGATGATGCTATGGTTCTAAATTATTCTGTGCAGCTTTATGAAGAACAGTTGGCTGAGAGCAACAGCATCTGCATCAACTGTGTCTGTTTTACACAAAGACCCAGATACTTAGAAACACCCTTGTGTGATGCAGAATGATTTAAAAAGTCATGTGTGGAGGATCATATACAATTTTATACTTCATTACGAGTAACATATTTTAGAAATAAAATACCTGAAGCAATGAAGGTATTTTTGTTGGGGTACTACACTTGAGGCTTAACAAATAAATTATACCAACACTCAAGAGTTATTATGAAATGTTATTCTTATTATTAAAATTTACAAGATAAAAATAAAATCATTTCCAAACTGTTTAATATTTCATATGAATAATTTGTATATGGAATAACATGAGAAGGATTATAATAAAATTATTATTGTGATTTTAAAATAGAATAAAACCTCTTCCATGTGTCACTATAAGAAATTTCAGTTACTTGGTGTTTTAATCATCTTTTTTATTGCTGTGACCAAAATAGCTAACAATTACAGTCTCTGGCCATACCCCCAGAGATCTACCCACTCTAGCTGTTGCCCAAAACACATGAGATTTTGGCAGATATTGTAAATTCAAATCAAAACACATTGAAGAATTTTTTTCATCAAAAATGACAAAATTAATAACAACAAAAAAAACAAAACCCACATAAGGAGAAAAATAAAATTTGATTTTTATTAAAAATAACCATGTTCTATAAGTTTAGTCTCCATAAACTAACTATAACACTAATCTGAATTACATTGGGAAAAATAAAAAGCCAAATATTTGTCAAGATAATAGGTTTTTTTTTTTTTTTTTTTTTTTTTTTGGTGGTGGTACTAGGGTTTCTGGAAGCCCTCTACCTCCGGGATACACTCCTAGACCTATTTTATATTTTATTTGGGAACAGGGTCTCACTAAGTTGCTGAGAGCCTCATTAAGTAGCTGAGGCTGGCTTCGAACCTGCGCGATCCTCCTGTCTCAGCCTTCCAACCACGGGGATTACAAGCATGTACCACCACACCCGGCTATTTTGTTAATTTTATAAAATTTATAAATATGAATTTTTTATGCTTTAGTGCCATTTTTTATTTGAAGTATTTGTGATTTTAGAAGGAAGGATGAAAACAAAATATTTTCTGTAGATATTTTATTTTTTAGGATGCAAACCAGAAAATAGAGTTTAGTAATATCTCTATTAATTTTAATACATGTCAATGAACAATTATGTATATAAATTACAGATATTTCACAAGATATATAAAATGATGCATGTAAAGCATTGATGGAGTGATGCTTTCACAGTGTCGATAACTTCTAATGTGTTCATTGCTGTTGAGTAACTTACTATATACATTTCTCAATAAAACCCTGAGTTTGCTTCTATTAGATTCTGGGTAATAAACAAAATAAAATAGCTTTTTCTCAGAACACAAAATTAGTGTACTACAGACAAGGAATGCCTGCAATAACTTAATTTTGTTATTTAGATGAGCCGTTTAACTCTTAAATTTCTTATTTCCTATTTATATAGGCCAAAATAATCGTAAAATATTTAACACAGGCTTTTGTTATGTTTTCTTTCAAATTAATTCAAAATTTCTTTGTAAACTGCATGGTACTATATGAGCTAAAAGCTCTTATCTGAAAAAAATAGTTATTTTTCTACCCTGGAATGCACATTTCATAACTGAGTCAATAAGACTTTCATTATAGATTTTTATCTTTGCATCACTTAAAATCACATTATGGAAGATACATTTTTAGTTCTCATTTTATGCATTAAGAAACAATAAGTGAAACTCAGGAATGTTGTGTGCCTATCTTTTTATAGCTAGAAAAAGCCTGCAAAATACAAATTCATATATATCTTTAGAATAAAGAACATATTTTCAATAAAACTGTCTTCTTAATAATTATTGATTTTTAAGTAATGAAGCAGTATATTGGAATAAAGTTCTATATTTACCCTGCAATACCTACAATATGATATAGTCTCTATTGTCAATTATCTGACTTATTCAGGAAATAATATTTTATGATAATATATTATGATACTACCAATTGACCTGGGTTCCAATACTGGAGAAATGACAGTCCTGGAGAACATTTCCTTGGAGCCAAATTGAGATTTTCTAAACTCACTCAGAAAAACAAGCAAAACAAAATAAAAAATATATATTTTCCTTATCCCTATTCTTACAGAGTTTTATTCAGCTATAAAGAACAAACATATATCATTTGTATTAAAATGGATGGAATTAGAAAGCATCAAGCTAAATGAGATCAGTTGACTCAGAAAATCAAGGACCACATGTTTCCTCTCATATGTGAATGTCAGAGAGAAAATAGAAAAGGACTTCATAAAAATAAAGAAAGAAGGTCAAATTGGGAAATCTGCTAATGAAGTCCAGAAGCTTATTAGTCAGAATAAAGTTGGTCATATTCATATTTCACACTGAAAAAAAAATGAAGAAAGAGACCAGAAGAATAGTGGAAGAGGATTATGGGAGAGAGAAGGGAGGGGAAAAGAAGAGGCTTAAAAAAGAAACAGACCAAATAATGTTACTTTTACATATAAATGTGTCACTACCAATCACGGTAGTACTCACAGAAAGAGAGAAAGAAGTAGGGGAGTAGAGTATAGGGGGAAACAAACCAAGAGATGCTGTATGCATATATAAATGTATCATTTTGAATTTTTTATGAGGGCAATCCACCAATAAAATTATTTTTAAAGATGTAGATGAGGAAAGCTAGTAGTATGTGTTCATAATTTTTGTGTTTCACAGAACTTTTAGACCTTATTTGGGTAACCTACTCATGTGATCTCATGATAAACATTAAGGAGCTGACCCAGATTTACTGGAAGGAAGCTCAGCTGTCACTGTTAGATTGCCTGTCAGACATTTCAAGAGACCTGCAGAACACTGTATTTACAAATAAGCCAGTGGTCTTTGATAGCAGTTAATCTCCTATTATCAGAAATGCAAATTTTAAAAGAGCTACAAAACAAGGATTAGAAAGAATGTTTGGATTTCTTTAGAAACTTTCCTCTGGACTCATAACAAATCAACACAGTAATAATCATATAGAAAAGCAGTCGGTCCTCTTTATCAGAATAAAGCTACTGCTGGTAAAAAAAAAAAAAGCCCTATGTTTTATTTTTTATTTTGAAACAAAGTCTCACCGAGTTGCAGAGTTCCTCACTAAGTAGCTGAGGCTGTCCATGAACCTCAGTCTTCCTGTCTCAGCTCCCCAAAAAATGCTAAGATTACAAGCATGTGCCAATATGCCCAGCGTCATATTTGTTATTTTATGTTTTTATTTATTTATTTTTAATTTTGTTTTCAGGACTGGGGAAGGAACCCAGGGGCATTGTACCTCTGAGCTATAGCCCCAGCCCTATTTTTTAGTCTTTTTATTTTTTTTTTATTTTTTTAAATTTTTATGGGGAACATATTGAAAATGGCATACATTCAGACTATACTTGGTATCCTCCCTCCCCACTTCCCCCTCCCCCTCCCAACAAAGAGTGTCCAGAATAATCATGCTATATTTATATTTTTATAAAAATTTGGATGTAGCTCCTTCATTAATCAACCTTAGTCTGCTTCCTCCCCTATTCTTCCATTCTAGCTTTGCTGAGGTTTCTTCTCCATTATCTGGGGTCTCTGGTATCCCCAGTGCTCCCTAGTTTGGGCATATTAAAGGAAGCATAAGTCCCTTCTCTTTCTGTGCTTGGTTGATCTTACTTAACATAATTTTTTCCAGGTCTTTCCATGTTCTTTCAAATGACACAATTTTGTTCTTTATAGCTGAGTAGAATTCCATTGTGTGTATTTCCCATAATTTTGCAATCCATTCTTCTATTGATGGAGACCTAGGTTGGTTTCTTATTTTGGCTTATATGAATTGTGCTGCTATGAACACAGGTATGCATATGTTATTGTAGTTCTCTGATTTCAAACCTTTTGGACAAATACCCAGGAAAGGTAGAGCCAAATCATATGGTGGATTTATTCCCAGTTTTCTAAGGAATCTCTACATGGATCTCCATAGTGGCTGAACTAGCTTGCACTCCCACCAACAGTATAAAAGTGTTCCTCTTTCCCCACATCCTTGCCAGCATTTGTTGTTATTTGATTTCTTTATGCTTGCCATTCTGATTGGGGTTAAATGGAATCTCAGTGTAATTTTGCTTTTCATCTCGCTGATGGCTAATGATGTTGAACATCTTTTCATGTATCTATTTGCCATTAGTATCTCTTCTTTTTGAAGTCTCTGTGCAGTTCAGTTGCCCATTTCTTGATTGGGTTATTTGTTTTGCTAGTGTGGAGTCTTTTGAGCTCTTTGTATATTCTGGATATTAGCCCTCTATCTGAGTGGTGGCTGGTAAAGATCTTCTCCCATTCTGTAGGCTTTCTCTTTAGGCTTTCTCTTTAGGTTTCTTGATGGTTTCCCTTAATGAGCAGAAAGTTTTTAGTTTGATGCCATCCCACTTGTTAATTCTTTAATTTTCTGTGGTTTGGAGGTCTTGTTGAGAAAGTTATTTCCTATGCTAATATGTTGGAGTATTGAGACTATGCCCTCCTCTAATAACTTCACAGTCTCTGGCCTAATTTCTAAGTCTTTGATCCATCTCAGTTGATTCCTGTGTATGGTGAGAGGTAAGGATTTAGTTCCATCTTTCTATATATAGATAGTCAGTTCTCCCAACACCATTTGTAGAAAAGGCTATCTTTTCTCCAGCATACAAGTTTGGCCCCTTTGTCAAAGATCAGTTGACTATAGGTGTGTGGGTTTGTTTCTGTATCTTCTATTTTATTCCACTGGTCAGTCTGCCTATTGTTGTGTCAATACCATGCTGTTTTTACTACTGTTGCTCTATAGTATAATTTTAAGTTCGGGATTGTGATGCTTCCTGCCTAGTTTTTATTGCTGAGGATTGTTTTGGCTATTCTGAGCCTTTTCTTTCTCCATTGTGGGGAGCCATTAAGGTTTTCCCCTTATCTTACTTCTGACTTTCCTCTCCCAGAGTCAACAAGGTTTGGGGCCTTGAAAGCTTCAAGGTTACTAATGCTAATGATGATATTGTTCTGCTGAGCTAAGACTAGGTTTGTGTTGCATCAGGGTATTGTTTGACCTGCCCGGACATTGGAATTTTCCCTCCAGGGTAACCTAAAGCAAAAAACTATAAATACCACTAGAGAAGAAGCCCCAGGATCGGCCAGTAGAGATATCGACCTGGGAGTTGACTGGCGATCCTTCCATGCTTAGGAATAAATCATATTTGGAATTTAATTCTTAAGAGTTATATTATTTCATCCTCACTCCTCTCTTTGGAACCCGTACTTTTGCCGGCTAGCTCCGGCACTCCATATAAAATTCATGACTATTTTTTCTAGATTAATGATGAATGTCACTGGTATTTAAATTGGAATTGCATTGAATCTATAGATCACTTTTGGCAGAATGGCCATTTTGATGATATTTATTCTGCCTATCCATAAGTAAGGGAGATCTTTCCATCTTCCAAGGTCTTCTTCAATTTCTTTCTTTAATGTTTTATCATTTTCTTTGTAGAGATATTTTACAGCATTGTTTAGGTTGATTCCTAGGTATTTTATTGGTTTTAATGTTATAGTAAATGGAATGTTTTTTTTTTTTCATTGTGGATTCATCATTGGCATAAAGAAAAGCAACTGATTTCTTTAGATTGATTTTGTATCCTGCAACTTTGCTGAATTGGTTAATCAGCTCCAGTAGTCTTTTGATGCAGTCTTTTTATTTTTGAGTTGCAAAGGGCCTCACCAAATAGCTGAGCCTGTCACGAACTGAAATCTTCCAGTCTCCACCTCCTGACACATTTGATGCAACTATGAAACAAAATAGAAAATGGAATTTACTCCTATTTTAAAAGAGACTGCTTCAAAGTTAATATACAAAGGAAGGATCCATCATTAGTTTGTGGAGTGTCTTCATGGACTTGGCCTCACTGTAAAAGGAGAATCATTGGGTTAGTCAATGCTGTTCAAAATTTGACAAATATAGAAACCTGTTGTTTATCTCTGTAAACAGGAGATGAGCCAGGGCCCTAAGCCTGAAAAGCGTGGGGGCCTACTTGGGAAGATTTCTATACACAACCTGGCCACAACTTCTGCTCGAAGCACAAGCCTGGACCTCCCTGCAGCAGGGGACAGTATTCTCATAGAACACCACTCCCCTTATAAAATCCCTACAGGAGTTTTTGAACCTTTCCCTGCCAGAACAACTGAGGTCATAATGCGGTGACCTAGTCTAAATGCAAAAGGCTTACTGTCATTCTGTTATTCCTTGTGGGTCATCCTTGTGATTATAAAGAGATACAAGAGTTAATGACAGGAAAGAAAGTACATAGTATTGAAGCTGGCACAAAAATTGCTCAACTCCTTATCCTGCCCTGTTGGGTTTCTCATACAGGTAAAAGTAAAAAAAGTGAATGTGGATTTTGCTCTACTGGTCAAAATTTTACATTTTGGACTCAAAAGAATGCAAGATCACCAATATTAATTTTTTTCAACCAAATTTTTTTGGAGTTTAGTAGACACAGGGGCTGATGTTACTATAATAAACAAAGAACAGTGGTCCAACACTTGCCCTCTACACATGTCATTACTCCAATTATCAGATATTGGAGAATGTAGTCAGGTGTGGCAAATTACTGATATACTTATCATTCAGGAACCTTAATCACATACAGCTGCCTTTACAGCCCTTTGTGGCACCCATTAACATCGGTTTGTGGGGAAGAGATACACTCTACCAGTGGGAAATATCTTTTATAGTACATTTTTTCTAGGGGCCTCTGCTATTTCCTCTTTACCCCTAAAATTGAAAACTGATACCCTTATATAGATAGAGCAGTGGTTCCTGAAAAAGGACAAAACTAAAACAAGCCCATTTGCTAATTCAGGATCACATTGAACCCTCAGTGAGCTCTTGAAATTTTCCTAATTTTGTTATACCTAAAAATATAAAAATAGAGATTTCTTTTTGATCTTAGAGCTATTAATGTTTTGTTAGAGCTTATGTGGTACCTTCAGGAAGGCCTCTCTGCCCCATCTATGACTCCTAAAGACTGGTTCTTATTGTTTTACATCAAAATGATTGTTTGTACACCATTAAAACAGATAATGGATCACAAAAAAGTAGTAAAGCATTCCAATTCTTCTGAAATACTTGGAATATAAAGCATATCTCTTCTTCTTCTTTTCTTTCTTTCTTTTTTTTTTTTTTTTGGTGGTACTGGGGTTCCTGGAAGCCCTTCTACCTCCAGGCTACACTCCCAGACCTATTTTTACATTTTTATTTGGAAACAGGGTCTCCTAAACCAGTGGGCGCGGCTGGCTTCGAACCTGCGCGATCCTCCTGTCTCTGCCTCACAAGCGTGGGGATTACAAGCGTGCGCCACCATGCCCGGCTAAAGCATATTTCTTTACATATAGGAATTTTCATATAATCTATAAGGACCAGGCATTATTGAGTGATCTCATGGAGCTCTAAATCCATGCTGCTAAAACAAAACAAAGAAAGACTACCAGGAAGCAAACATTCGCCTATTAATAGAATAAATACTGTACTTATAACCTTAATATTTTAAACAATTATGAGAGGATACACTCACAGCTACACAAAGACATTGGGAAATAAAGGGACCTATAAAACCTGCTTCCCTTTTTTATGGAAAGATGTCATCATGGGACCATTGAGGGGCCTGTTCCCTTGTTAGATTGGAGACAGGGTCATAAATGTGTTCCATTTTTTAAACAATCTCCTTGGCTCCTGATAGGGTACATTAAACCATACCATGGCTGAGGACATGATTCAAGGAATATAAAAAATGGAATTCGAGGAGCCCAGATGCTGGGAGCCACCCTTTTTTACACTCCGAACAGTAGTGATGATCCCAAGACTAGTTCTGCTGCTGGAGCTATGCAGAACACAGAAAGCCTCAGTTGTCAATAGGGACATGATTAAGAAACTGACTCATAGAGCTGAGATGATGATAGCTATGATTGGCCAAGCTTGAGTTCCAATACATTATTTTCAGCAATGCTGGCAGTTATCACCTGCTCAGAAGCCTCTGGGATAATTTCTGAGGTGCAATGGATATTTATAATGAAACTCCCCTCATGGGGGCCTATTACATGTCATGATCTTGCATTACTCATCTTTAGTAGTAGAGCTACTTGGATGGGAAAGGTAGAAATGTTAGAAGAAATTTAAACTTTACCAATATTTATTCCAAAATTTGTCTCAGCAAAATTTGTCTATATTGGCCACTGTACTTCCACTGTGTATGGGCCTTAGCTCATACTGTTTACAAACTAAATGTCAGGTGTGACTTCATTTTAATACCAATAAAAACAAGTTTACCTTTGTTTCAATAGGAAATTACCTACATGGTAACCAAAGCACAACTTTGCCTAGACCCCACGTGCCACTCTCTATAGTTCACCCTGCTGTACATCCAGAAATTGTAGAAGAAAACTGGAAAAGCTGGAGAATCTTTAGGAAAAATAAATCACATTTAAATTCATTATCATGGACTGGGGACTTCATTCCTGGCTCCATGGTAGAAAAAAATCATACACTTTCACTGCATTCTAGTTCTTCCTCAGATCTAAGTGTATACAATAATGATTTTATTATCGGAGTGATAAATGTCCATCTCTATCCCAGCCTCAACTAGAAAGGAGGCCACACATTTTACTATTTGGGGACTTGGTTCTGTCTGGCATAATTTGAAAATCTGGACTTCTAGCATTCAACATCCTTTCAGTGCAACTTAATTGCAATTTTATGGCCCAAACCTAACTTATTCTACGTGAGTTCTCACCCCCCATTCTTATGCTCTTCTCAAGGGATAACTTAACATTACTCAAGAAAATTCCCTTTTCCGTATTACTTGTAATAACTGTAAGTACATGGCTTGCTTAAACACTCATACTAACTTTTCAGGCTCAATATTAATTATGCTTTTGTAAGCCTTATTATTATGTACCTGTAAATATGACAGGCAAATAGGAAGACTCATAGGCCTCATTTCTTTTTATGGAGGTCTATAATATCAGTACCAAACACTTTGTGTCCACCCTCATAGCTTTTATTTTGGCTTATGTCATTATTTTTAACAACAGCAGCTACCACCAGAGTAGCTATTGTTCAGTCCACTCAAACTGCAATGTATGTAAGTAATTCCATAAAAAGTGTAATCATGACACTTAATACTCAGCATATTATTGATAAAAAATGTACTCCAGATTACAACTTTTTGGAAATAGCCACTACTTGGTTACACGACTTGGCTAACCCTATAAAATATAACAGGCTTTTCTCTGTTACAAGGTTTTCACACATTTTTGTGACTCTTCATCCATGAAACAGAACACAACATATTTTGGAAAACAAAAAAATTAAGTCTAGTTATGGCACTATTTTCTTAGACATAAACTATCTTCTTAGCAAAATTTTAGAAAAAATATCAGCAATCTAGCAGCATGATGAGGATACAGAACATTTATCAAAAATCTTACAATGGCTTAACCCAAAACTGTGGCTTCAGCTCACTTGGAGACTTTAGTTGCCATTTCTGTTACTAATAATTGGATTTGATTTTCTTAGTGCAGTTAGAAGAGGACTCTCCCAAACCTTAAACCAGCAACAACATCTGCATAAGGTTTGGCTGTAAAACTTCTTAAAGAAAAAAAAAAAAAGAAAGAAAGAAAAAGATGTGGAAAATGTGGCTACCAGAGACAGGTTACCATTTAGCTTGGAAAGATCTATGAGTCATGGAAAGCTATGATCATACTGCTGAACTCATTGAAAGCATCCTGTTCTTTCTTGTAAACATTTCTGTATTTCTTGCTGGTGCTAACTTCCAAATATCCTACTAGTCAAACATTGTCTCAAGGGATTTCTGAACATCTCAGCAGTTTTAGTGGTCTCCTGCACATTTACTAGGTAAACATTGCCTCCTAGACTCTGCACACAAGTGTTTAAACCTCAACCTCTTCACTTTAGAATGACAATAGAAGCTGTGGACCAGTGTCCAGTGGGTCTTTGCCTAAGAGTGAGGTCCTCTGGCCTGCCCCTTTCACTCTGCTCTGTGTCTGCATCATTCCTTTTTTCTCAGTTCCACTGCTCGATGGTAACAACACAGAGTGTCAGTGTTTTGCAAAATTTCTTTCACAATTCAATATTTTATTATCAGAAAGTAATATTAATAAAGGATCTATTGTTAGCTTGAACATATAGCAAAAATAAAAGGAAACAAAATATCCACATGATTTAGCATGAATCAAATTACTGTAAAATGTAAGGATCTGATAATTATTTTGAAGATTTTCTCTGAGTTTTGCAAATTAATATCTTGAACAACAAACTAATTTTAAAGTTGAAAGAAAAACAAAACACTCTGTTAAAAACTGGTTCTACCCTAAACATAAAATCTTTCATTTCAGAAAGGTTGGGGTATCAAAAGTATAAACTAGTCACTAAATAATGCCAAGTAAAATATGGTAGGCACAGAAAGGCAAGTGTCTTGTGATCCAATCCAATATCTATTTGAATTATAAAAAGTGATTATAAAAGTAGAGAAATAATGGTTACAAAAGGAGGGGATGGATAGAAAAAGAATGGAAAGTTACTGGATATAGAAAAGAGAAAAGAGAAAATAAGTTTGATATTTATTGTCAAGTAAAATTAGTATACTCAAAAATATATTGTGTATTTCAAAATAATTTTAAGAGTAAATGTCAAATTTATCACCACAAAAAAGTCAAGAGAAGTAAGGGATATGTTAATTGTTAATCACCCCCATAATGTGTATAATCTATATGTATACATTATAATATATACTATAAATGTAATGCAGTTGTGATTTGTCAATTAAATATTAATAAAAGCAGCAATATTTAAAAATAAAAGTAATCACTTTAAGAACAAAATCTATATAGAATAAGAAATGCTCTGTAGGCCTGTCATAGCAGAAACTATTTTTGTAATAAGTAAAAAGCAAATAGTTTATATCATCAAGGTAGGGATAAAATTTTCTCATCATAATAAAACAGCAAACACAGGGGCATTGGTTCTTATCAAATTATTTTGTGTGTGTGTGTGTGTGCTACTGAAGAATGAACTCAGGGGCATTTATATCTGAGTTACACTCACAGTTGCATTTTCATCTTTTTAAATCTTTTTTTATTGGTGCTTTGTAGTCATACATCTTAATGGGATAAAAGGCTTGTGGAGACATACATGCACACATCACCCAATTGGCCCTTACCCGATCCCCACCCATATGTTTAAGTACATCATGTGCTTTAGAGAGTTTCCCTCTTTCCCACTCCCATCCCCTCAGTTAGGTTGCCTTATTTGCTCCTCTATAGGATCTCCTTTAACTAGAGTTTCTCCTGTTACTCATTTCTCTCTAGCTTTTGCATATTAGGGAAAACATCAGATTTCTTATTTTTTTGTGACTCACTAATCACTTAGAATAATGTCCTCCAGTTCCATCCATTTCCCTGTAAATTATGTAAATGTATTTTCTTTATGGCTGAGTAAATTTCCATTGTATACATATACCATAGTTTTGTAATCCATTCATCTGTTGATGGACATCTTGGTTGTGTTTTCATTTTGGATCAGGGTTTTACTAGGTTGCTGAGAGATTAAATGTGGGAGAATATACTTTTTCATGATAAATTTACTATCACTAAGATAAATGCACAGGATTTGCAATAATGAAACAATTTCTGACTTTTATGAAAAATCTTAATAGGGCCATGTAACAGAAAAACACAAAAGCTAGAATATGAATAAGGAGAAGTCTAGTTAAGATAGGTGTTGATCTTTTATACATAAAATTAATGAAGTAACAGACAAAGATGAGAGAATAACAAGTGAGGCTGAAAGCCTGAGAATCTGTTAAAAACAGCATAGTATTTGATCATTACTAACATTTCTTATTTTCAACAACCTGATTCAATTATTCCACTTCTAAAAACGTTGCACTGGGGAAATGCTTTCAACACATGAGTCTTCTGAGGATATTCTATAGTTATAACAGTGTCCAGAGGATAAACAAACCACTTGGCTAAGGCTATAATCTCACCAGTGGATTAATCAATATGATAGACTGATGATTTGAATGGATTTACTGGGTGATAACTGGGCAGGTGGTGCGTGGGGTGTGAATGGAGGTGGTCAGTTACTGGGAAAATGTCCCTCTCTCTGGTCTCTCTTACTCTCGCTTTCTGCTTCCTGGCTGCCATAAGCTGAGTAGCTCTCCTCTACCATAGTCTCTAGCCTGATGCTTCTATCTTGGAGTGAGCCAAACATGGACTAATCATCTGAAACCACGATTCTAAATAAAAATTTTCTACTCTAATTTGTTCTTGTTAGTTTAGTCACAGAAAGTAAAAACACATCTATACAGATTTTTAATTTTGACAGAATGTCATTTGTCTACTTTTGCTTTTGATGTCTATATTTTGAGATATGATCTTACCATAATAATTTTGCCGACATTAATATCATGAAGCATTTATTTTATTTTATTTTTGGTGGAACTGGGGCTCCTGGAAACCCTTCTACCTTTGGGATACACTCCCAGTCTTATTTTTATACTTTCTTTAATTTGGAAACAAGGTCTCTTGAGCCAGCGAGGCTGGCTTTGAATCTGCGTAATCCTCCTGTCTCCGCCTCCCAAGCTCACTGTGCCTGGTGAAGCATTTATTTTCTTATTAGTATTATTATTTTACTTATTAGTATTATTAAATCAAGTATTATATTTGTGTTATGGAGTAAGCACTAGAGAGGACCACTTAGATTTAGTTTAAGCTAAATAGAAATTCTTTATTAGCCAGCCTGCGATTATACTGCAGGGTGTTTGATCCTGAGTTCAGTCCCAAACCATTTCTTGGGGCTCAATCATATGGACAAAGCACAAATTCAGGAGTGAAGATTTTAGGTTCTCACAGATGTGGACAATTCCCAACATATTTTTTTAAGAGCTTTGCAAGTCAAGCGGAAAGTACAGAAACTTGGAAGAGCATTGTGTGGGAGTTCGACAACCCATATTGGTCCCTTCTGTTACTTCTATTACAATCTCTCCTGATTGTTTTAAAGATTGGAAGTCTGTAATAACCTTTGTTTCTCTGCACAAAGAAGGCAATTACAAAAAAAAAAGACAAAATATTGAAGCCAGCAATGATGTAGATACAGGGCTAAAACTTACACTGTTGGGAAGAATGTAAAATAGCATAGCTGTTAAGAAAAATAAAATTAAAGCTTTTCAAAGACCTAACAGCAGAACCATTTTGTGATCTAGCAGTCCCTATGCAGGTTATATACCCAAAGAACAATATCAGTATGTGGAAGAAATACTTGCATTATTATGTTTATTGAAATGCTATTCATAATAGTGTACTTTCAGTAAGTTTTGCTTTGCAGAATCAATTCCATGTTATTTACTATTTAATTATTAAGAAAATCTTTCATTATTGCCAATCCTGTGAAATTATTTTAATGATAGTGAATTTATCAAGAATAAAAAAATATATCCACCTGTTATTTAATGGTACCAGAAAAAAAGAAGGTAAATTTCTTGCTACCACACACATCTGATATATATTATTTGCTTAGATATGTTCTTGAGATACCTCTGAGAATATTGAGTGGGCATTTAGACATAAAACCTAGAAATTGGAACTCATTCTTATCCATGGGGCCAAATAAAGAGGTAGCCCACATAGCCGGGCGTGGTGGCACAAGCTTGTAATCCCTGCACTTGGGAGGCTGAGACAGGAGGATTACACAGGTTCAAAGCCAGCCTCAGCTATTTAGTAAGGCTCTCAGCAACTTAGTGAGACCCTGTTTCCGAATAAAATATAAAGTAGGTTTATAGAGGTAGAAAGACTTTGGGTTCTACCACCTAGTACCACCAAAAATAAATAAATACAAATAAAAATAAAAGAGATAGCCCACAGGCATTTTCTTAAGGTTACAACACAGTGTAACAGATGTAACTATTTAGCTGATGCTAAATAAAAAATCACTAATTAACTTGTTGGACAAATCAATTTTTAAAAAGCATATTAACTACTTAAGGAGAAGTTATAACAAATAATTATCAAAATGTCACCTGAGTTCTAGATAATTGTGGAAAATATCCATGATTTTACATTTGTTATTTTTATCATATATAGATTATGAATTGGGCCCACACTAGTGTGTTCAGGAGTTTTACAACTACCCTCAAATATGTTAATTTGTCTAAAAATCCCACAGGGCACAATAGCAACATATAAACATGACAATAGTTTATTACAGGAAAAGATTAATACTAAAAATAAAAAGAATAAAATAATAATACATAATACACATTAGACAAAGAATTATCAAACAAGTTTATCAGTCCTATATAAATGGACTATAAATTGGTTGCTATATGTTACATATTCCTTCTTGTAGAGAAGTATAAGAACTTGTGAGACACAGATCTTATTCAGGGATTCATGTTTTAGCCTCCAAGATAAGAATTTAACAGAAGATGAACTACAGAACCAAAATATTCTTAAAAGACATAAAAACTACAATTCAGAACCCAGTACAAGACTCAGATCTAAGTCAGAATTTTCTCCAATCTTGACACACTGGTAGAGTGTGTCATATTTACCCGGGTGTACAAAACAAGATCATCAATTAGTAACCAAAGAGCAAACCAAAGATCATTCATATTTTCAAAGGTTGGCCAATGGTAAATTGTGGTTCTACGATCTTCTGGAGATAAGCAAATCTTGAGCTTCTGGATCTGCTATGTAAACCTATTCCTCCAAGAGGTGATCCAAACTGAAATTATTTTGAAATTTAAGTCCAATTATTATTAATTAAACTAACCATAAGACCTTAAACCTAAGCTATATCATGTTGTTTCAATATAGCATATATGGAGGACACTAAGAGTAAATGGTATGATTAAAGGTATCAAACCCTAACCTTAAATATTAAAACTTTTCTCATATATTTTGTCACTAAGTATTGGAATACAAGCCGGGCGTGGGCACGCTTGTAATCTCCATGCTTGGGAGGCGGAGACAGGAGGATCACGCTGGTTTGGAGCCAGCCTTGTTGGTTTAAGAGACCCTGTTTCCACATAAAAAGTAAAAAAAAAAAAAAAAAAAAAAAAAATAGATCTGAGAGTGTAGCCCATGGAAGTGTATCCCAGAGGTAGAAGGGCTTCCAGGAACCCCAGTACCACCACCAAAAAAAAAAAAAAAAAAAAATATATATATATATATATATATATATATATATATATATATATATATATATGTATGTATACAAGGCAACATTTTTATATTGAGAAAAAGAAACAATATAAAGAAGAAAGTAAAGATAAAACATAGGGAAACCATATGCAAGACAGAAGATTTAGTAGGTAGATGAAAATTATAGTCAAGAAAAAGTAATAGTTAAGCTAGCAATGAAAAAATAATACTTCATCAAGAAAACTTACAAACCAGGCATAGTGGCTCAGCTTGTAATCCCAAGATGAGGAAGACTGGGATAGGAAGATCATGCAGGTATGAAGCCAGCCTCAGCTACTTAGTGAGGCTTTCAGCAACTTAGTGAGACCCTATTTCCAAGTAAAATATTTTAAAAAAATGTTTTAGAGCATAGCCAGAGTTAGAAAGCCCTGGGGTCCCATCCCCATTGCCCCCCCCAATACATGCAAAGAAAAGTTACAAATATAAATTAGTAAGACACAGCACTCAGTGAATTAGGCTTGCATTCAGAGGACCAGATGGGTGAGCTTCTGCTACAGACACTTAAACTTTTCCCAATCAGTTGGAGGGACAGAATTCAACATCTGACAAGCCATTCTATTTCTGATATATGAAAGTATACTTAACATCATTTAAAATTACTAAAATTAAACCAGATGAGCATACAGTAGGTGAAAAATATTTTTTCTGGTTAAAATTAATATTATATTCTTATATGAACAAGAGCTAGAACATTAAATCTTTTTTTACGTGTCTGTTTTTCCTTTTTTATTTTTTATTAGTGCATTATAGTTATACATCATAATGGGGTAAAAAAAAAAAAAACTTGTGTAAGCACAGAAGTACACATCACCCAGCCAGCCCCCACCCAGTCCCCACCTCACTCTCTCCCCGTTCCTCCCTCGCATGCTTGGGGAGGAGAAGGAAACTCTTTAAAGCACATGATATACTTATTCATATCGAAGAACATTAAATCTTATATGAACACTAGCTAGAACATTTTAGCATAAAAAAACAAAGAAAGTAAGTTTTTGTTGTTTGTGTTTTGTGGTCCTGGGAATTGAACCCACAGTTATTCTATCTCTGAGCTACACCCCCAGCCATATTTTATTTTTATTTTGAAACAGAGTCTCACTAAGTCGATGAGACTCTCCTAGAACCTGTGGTCCTCCTTCCTCAAACTCCTAAATACTAATATTACAGGTGTGTTCCACTGTGTCTGGTTTAAAAAGTAAGTTTTGAAGTTAAAAATTTCATAAAAGAAACCTTAAGCTAAAACACTTCTCGGAGAAAATAGGGTGGAACTTTTTTTTTTTTTTTGGTGCATTGTAATCATACATCTTGATGCAGTTCAAGATGATAGAGGAATACATGCACATAGCACTTGTTGAGCCCTCCACCACTTCCTACCACTACTCTGTCTTCCTCCTCACCTTCCCATGCTCAGCACAGTAATTGGTTTTGATAATTTTGTATATGCACATCATGTCCACTGAGGTGTTTCCCTCTTCAAGTCTTCTTTCATCTTTTCATCTTGCTCACTTAGGTCTTTTCCTTCACTTCACTGGGTTTTCTCCTTTATCTGGAGTTTCTCCTGTGTCCCAATTTTTCCCTAGTTTACACACATGAGAGAGATCATCAGACCCTTAACTTTTTGTAACTGGATAATCTCAGTAAGTATAATATTATCTAGTCCTAATCATTTTCCTAAAATGGCAAAATTTGCATATTCTTTATGACTGAGTAGAATTCCATTTTATATATATGCCATAATTTTATAACCTATTCATCTGTTGATGGACATCAGTTTCCTTATCTGGGAGTAATCATTGTGTTCTATCCAAAAGCATTTAAAGAAGGACAAAAGATTCTAGATGTATGTTTTTTATTAACAGAGATTTTTTTCAGAGTTTTAACATACTAATAACATTAATATCAATCAACTAATTAATTTATTCCAAAATGACCTTATATTATGTACCAGGAACTATTTTAGTAACTGTCCATATAACATAAACTAAATTGAGAGATTTTCTGGACTCTTATAATCTTTTATATTCATGCCAGCAACACACTCACTAAAACTTAGTAATTTTAGGCAATAACAAAATATCCAAAACAAAACCAAAACAAACAAAATGTCTAATGAAAGCATATACAAGTGAGATGGTCATGAAGATCTCTGTATCATTAACAGAAGTTATATAAAAAAGACTTGAATACAGAATGGAAAATGTCTTAGTAATATCTGAAAGGGATTGTTCCAGGATGAAGAACCACCAGTGCATTGGCCTTGGTATACTATGCTTATATATTATGGGAAAGAAAGAGTTCATTTCATCTGAGACAGATGATAAATATGATATCAAATATATTGAAGAGAAAACCAGATGTTTTAACTTCGGATGATCTGGGAAACTGTCAGTCTTAGTACAATTCTGAGTACAATTATGGAAGAATATTCTTTTGCTTAAAAAAAGTGTTTGTCATAGACTAGACTGTGTTTCTCCTAAGTTCTTACATTAAGGTTCTGCAGCCTTGTAATATAGTATCTGATGGTATTTAAAGATGAGATGAAATGAAGTCACATAGATTATCCCAAATACAACATCACTGACGTTCTAATAAAAAAGAGGCAATATGGATACACAAATATACAGGGACAGATCATATGAGGATACAGAGCTAGGCAGACATCTGCAGCTCTAGGAGAGATTTCAGAAGAAACTAATATGTTCACACTTTGATCTTGAAGCTGCCTAAAAAAATAACTGTTTGTACTACTCAGTCTGTGCTGTTTTGATATGAAAATCCTAATAAGTCAATTCAATAATCCTGGTGAATATGTGGAGAACAAATATAAAGGTAGATTTAGATATGGTATAAGAATGAAATATTTGATGACATGGGATAGTAGCAATTAGTGAGAAGAATTTAAGTACCAATAGCTATTAGGACATTGGAACCATTTGGATTTCTGACAAAGTGAATGTATAGTATGGATAAATCAAGCCTTCAAGAAAGAAGAATAGTAAGATATTTGCCCATGACTTTCTTTCATTTTGATATTATGTTAAAATTATTTTCTTATTCTAACACAATATTTATCAAGCACTGCCTCATATATTTATTTGAAAAAATATCTTGCAATAAAGAAATATGCATTACAGATTGTGCATTAAATGGGAGCCAAATAATTTTATATTATATTTAGTTTGTCACATTTTTTCCAAGTAAAGTTATTAGACAGCCTAGTTGGAAATATAGTTATTGAGTGACAGTATGGCAAGGCTCTTTTTAGTTTCAAAAAGTTTGGATAAGTTCCAGAGATCAATGTAGAAATTAATTGCTTACAGCTCCTGGCACAAATCTTCTCATCAGCACTGAATTTTCTGAACAGCCATCGTAACAGGGCACTGCCTGCCAAGGTAAGGAGTCTGACAGTTTTGCAATTAAGAGAGGACTAAGGATGATTTCTTGGTTTTAGGAGTCAATATACATGGTGTACAAATTACATTCAAGGGCAAATTAACCACATTATTTAAAAAAGAATCTTCAAAATTACATTCTTTAACATTTCTATCATTCATTTTTTCTCCCATGAGAAAAAGACTAAAAACTAATTAGACTTCAGTATTTCTGAGCTTAGTGAATTTTGTATTCTCCCAAAATTGTACTTGTAACTTAATCATTTCAGAAATTGTGGAAAATTGATTTTTATGAAAATAAGTCATCTGGTGACATAAATAATGTTTGCAAAATTGAGTAATTTATAACAGTGAAAGCACTACATGTGGTGAACTTTAACATGAAGTAAAAATGAAAAACATTACCCTACCTTCTACAGGTTATAGAAATTGCTCTGTGCTAGAAACAGATTGATCTTTTGTGTATGATGAACTAACTACATTAAGATATTTAAAAAATGTTAACTTCACTACCTGATTAACCCAAATACATTTTTATTTTATTCACCACTAATCCTGATCTTACAATCAAGTAATCTTTAATAAAGCATAATTTTCATATAGTTGTATTTACTTAATATATATTCTTTAATACATATGTTCATAAGTAATTCTCTTAACTCAACATGCATTATTGCTTACTTTTTTTTAACTCATCACCTTCTCATCAAGGTAGAAAATGGTTAAATTCATATCATCTCTCATTTATCTACATTTTTCAGAGTTAAATGAAAATTCTGAAAGAACTTTATATGAGTAGAATCATATGTTATCTCATAGGATAACCCATTGGGATGCCACATTTCATTTGTTTACTTATATCTAGTTGATTAATGTTATGAACATGATCTTTACTACTATCTCTAATGAGTGTTTGGTCCAGTATCTCTCTCAATCATCTCACAAAATAGTTGAAAACTTCAAGTTCTTCGTTGTCCTGGGACAAAAATACATCTTAGTGCCTCTCTATAGCTTAAAATTACTTTGCTCAAAAAAATACACTTAAATTTTTTTCTGCTTTTCTATATAAAAGAGGATGCAGAACTTCTCTATCTCAAATACAGTATACAAGCCCTTCTATAGAATAGAATATTTTCTTATTTTGCTTCTTCTCCTTCCTTTATATAAGGAGAATATTTTCTAGTCTGTAGAGGAAGTCTTAACACTTTACAGATTGATTATTATATGTCGCCAGCCTCAGCAATGTAGTAAAACCCTGCTTTAAAATAAAGAATAGCCAGGCATGGTGGCGCACGCTTGTAAACTCCGCCCTTGGGAGGCGGAGACAGGAGGATCGCGCAGGTTCAAAGCCAGCCGGGCTGATTTAAGAGAACCTGTTTCCAAATTAAAAAGATATAAAATAGGTCTGGGAGTGTAGCCCGGAAGTAGAAGGGTTTCTAGGAACCCCAGTACCACCCAAAAAATAAATAAATAAATAAAATTAAATAAAATAAAGAATAAAATGGAGCTGGAGAACGGGGAGTATGGCTCAGAGGTAGAATGCTTATTGGTTCAATTACTAGCACAAAAATTGAAGAAAGAAAGAGAGAAAGAAAGAGAGAAATGACTTCAGTAACACATCACAAATAGTCATTATGACTAATAGTCATGTTTATATGGTCAAAATACCAGTGGAAATCTAGATATATTTAAAAAAACAACAACCATAATTCTATGAAATTTTGACATGGATGCTTCACTCAAGCACATTGTCAGTGATCCCATCTCTTTGAAAAGGAAATGTATCCCTTTTGGTTAGGACAATTATGTGTAGAGAGAATGTTGAACAAGCAGATTAATTACACTCTGTAATAAATCAAACAGTGCATTTAATATTTTAATATTATCTTTTAGATGTAACCAAAACTATAAAAAGCCTAAATTATTTAATGAATATGTAAAATTATTGTACAGAATGGTAAATTTTATCAAGACCCAGTTTGAATTTTATATTTCACAATATTAGCTAAAACTAGGGAAGTAAAATCTATATGATTTATTTTTAAGATTATCAAAAAATGATTCACTGAATATTTTTTGTGAAAAACAGAACATATATTTTATAACTGTACTGACCACCTAAATAAAAACAAAAAATGTTATTCTGAAGAGAGATGATAAAGATCATAATAGTTTTATTTAGTTAATTTATTTTTGTAGCCATAATTTTTGGTTAATGTATAACCTGAATTATAATTTTTGAGATGTACTGGGTAATCAACCACAGAGACAATAAAAACCTCATTTGTCTGTGGATAAGGTCTTGATGTGGATAAGGTTTTGCCAATAGAGTCAGGCTAACCTGAATCCCTGGCACATTTATGTAGGCATATTGTTTATTTATAAGAAGATAAAAAATTAAAAAAATTAATGATGCAGTGTAGTCATAAATCTGAATGGAGTACAAGATGTTGGAGGCATACATGCACACATCACCCAATTAGCCCTTATCCAATTTCTGCCTCATTTCCTTCTTCTCCCTCCTTCACATGTTTGGTTTAGTGACTGGCTTTGATGTGTTTGTTAATGTACATCATAAACATTAGAGAATTTTCCTCTTCCTCCTTCCCATCTTCTCAGGTCTCCTTATTTACACATCTATAGTATCTTCTTTGTCTACAGTTCCTCTTATGACCCACTTTCTCCCTAGCTTCCACATATTAGAAAGAACATCTGATTTCTTATTTTTTGGGACTGACTAATTTCACTTAGCATAATGTTCTCCAGTTCCATTTATTTCTCTGCAAATGATATAATTGTGTTTATCTTTATGGCTGAATAAAATTCAATTATGCCCATATCTCATAGTTGTTATTTTGTTTTTTATTTTTTGTTTTTTGTTTTGCAGGCCTGGGGATGGAACTCACGGGCATTTGACTTCCTAGTTACACCCTCTTCTATTTTTATTCTTTTTTTAATTTGAAACAGGGTCTCACTAAGTTGCGGAGGACCTCATTAAGTACCTGAGGCTGTCCTCGAACTGCGATCCTCAGGTCTCAGCCTCCTGAATGCTGGGATTACACGCATGCACCACCACACCCGGCATCTCATAGTTTTTTTTTTTTTAATGTTTTATTGGTTCATTATAATTATAGTTCATAGTGATATTCAAAGTAGTACAAATGTGCACGCACAGAGATCTTGTTGTATGTCCCTCCCTGTTCCTTCTTGTACACGTTAGTGAGATTGGTAGTGATATAGGAATGCTGTGAGTAAAGTTTCCCCCTCAGCATGGGAATTTAGCCAGAGAAGCCTTCTCCCCTATTAGGAATAAGAAAGTAGGATATAGAATTAACATATATAATATGATAGCATATAAAGTTAGACTTAAGATAGAATAATGTCGAGAGTGATTGTAAAAATTTAAGGTAGTTAAATGTAGAATGCAGCAACTGGTAGGATTCTAGTTAACTGATGAGTTCCTGTTTTTACTCATGATCTGCAGTTAACTGACAAGTTCCTGTTTTTACTCATGATCGGCTTAAGTTCTGGATTCTGTAAACTGCTTACACATAGGACTGGAGAATGTCTAGGAAGAGTTCTTTATCTTAAATGTGTTTGGTGTTTAAAGAATGTTAAGAGGGCCTTTAATGTTTGACATGCTTTTGAAATATATATGAATGCTATAGAAAGCTAAAATAGTCTTATAAGTTCTTTGCTTTGAGAGGCTTGTAACTGCTTTATCTACTAGGAAACATCTGCTAGCCAGAGGCAGCTCCTGACGAGAGGGTGCATACCCCGCATAAGGGAGATAAGCAGACTCTTGGCGGGCAATGACGTAGAGAGGCAGCTCTTTGAAACCATTTGCTGTGATTAAAGTGTGTATGTGCTTGCTTTTAAAATCATTGGTTGAACCTGTTTACAAGTTTATGTGATTGGATGTATCCTATTTTTGGCAGGCTCTGATGTATGTAACCACTCCCTATTCTGGATATAAATTCAGAGCCCTCAGTGAGCTCGGGGTCGAACCTCTACCAGACCCCCTTACCTGTTTCAGGGACTGCGGCTTGGCTGGGGCAACTCTCTGGCAGCCTACAACTCCCTGAAGGGTGTTGGGTGGTTAGTGTTTTGGTTTCGACCCCTGGCTTGCCGGGACAGAGCTGCAGTACAATAAACCCTGCTTGTGTCTTACACCTCTTGTGAGTCCTTCGTTATTTGGGTTGGTGGGCGATTCTCGGACCCTTCAGTGATATCTTAGAATATGGATGTATCATTATTTGAACTGTTCAGTTTCTTTTTTTTCTGATTTCAAAACTTATAAAGCTACAATAATCAAGATAGTGTAGTACTGCTCTAAAGGCAGATATATAAACCAGTGGAGTAAAATAAAAAGCCTAGAAATAAATTATTCTATATATGGTCAAGTTATTTTTGACAAGGTTTCCAAGAACACTGGGTAAAGGAAATAATAATCTTTTCACTAAATATTGTTGAAAAATAATAATTACATGAAAAAGAGTAAAACTGGACCCTTACCTAACACCATATACAAATGTTAACTCAAAATAGATAAAAGACCTAAATGTAAATCTTAAGACTATAAACTTTTAGAAGAAAACCTGGGTCATAAAACTTTACAACATTGAAATTGGCAGTGATTTCTTGGATATGATTCCAAAGGCATAGGCAACAAAAGAATAAACAAACTTCATAAAAATATTGTACATCCAAAGACAATGTAAACAGAATGAAGTTACTGTTAGAATGGTATAAATGCTATATCTGAAGGTATATTAATATTTCAAATAGAAATTCTAAAAATTAGCAACAATAAAAGCAAACAATACAATTTAGAAATAGGTAAAAGACTAAAATAGATAATGTCATAGTTTTTAATTATTCATTTGTTGATGGACATCTTGGCTGATTTTATAGTTTGGCAATGGTAAATTGTGCAGCCATGGACATAGGTGGGCATGCATTAGTTTGGCAGTTTGGTTTTCATTCTTTTGTGTAGATACCCAGAAGTGGTATTGCTAGATCATATATTAAGTTTGTTCCCATTATTCTGAGGATCCATCATACTGTTTTCCAATGTTTTTACTAAATTGCAGTACCATCAACAATGTATTGGAGTTCCCACTTCTCCATATTCTTGCCAGCATTTGTTGTTTGTGTTTTGAATGATTGTCATTCTAGTTAGAGTTAGGTGAAATCTCAGGGTAATTTTGATTTGCATATATCTACTAATTATTACAAAAAGACTTATCTGTAAATATTTATAAAAAAAGGAAGAGACTCAAATAATATTTGGGTTGCATAAAATCAATTGAGTCACTGTGACATGAAAGAGATATGTCAAAATGAAAATAACCTTTAAAGATGACAATGAAGAGCTGTCAATTTCAACTTATTCTTTTATTCTTCTTATTCAATTTAACCTTATGCTAGTTCATTTTTGTAAATAGCTTTAGTGGAAAGGTAAATTTTAGCTTTAATCTTGTTTAATGTTTTTGCCACCGCTATTGTTTTTTCAGGCTAACACAAGAAGATATTAAGTAACAGAGCTTTTTATATTCCAAGAAACACTTTGTAAAGTTTATTTCATTAGACCCCAAGGTGATAACAAAGTGGTCCATTGCCGCAAAGAAGTTGTATTCATACTAAAGTTCTAGTCAAAAGAAAAACATAATAGTAAAATAAAATTGTTTCTGTAGTTTAGAAACAAAAATTACAAATCCAAACAGAGGTTTGTATAAATACCATTAAATCAAATCAACATCTATAAGCTAAGCTCTGCACCTGAGGTTGATTATTTATTTATTTGGCTGATATAATATCAAAAATATTGACTGTTCATCCCAATAAATTTAAATACCAGATTAGGATAGGATATGTCACAAAATTAATTTTACAACACAAAGAATAAAAGCAAATTTTTTATTTTTATTATTTTTAGTATAATTTTATTTTAATTTTTTTATTTTTATGTGAATCATATTGAAAATGACATACATTCTGACAGCACTTGATGCCTTCCACCCTTCCCCTTTTTCCCTCTCAACTGTGAGTGTCCAGATTGACCATGCTACATTTATACATTTACACATATTCTAATGTAGCTCCTCCATTAACCAATCTCAGCCTTCTTCCTCTCCTACCCTTACTTTCTAGATTTGCTCAGGTTTTCCCTCCATTATGTGGAGTTCTTCTGGTATCCCCAATACTCCCTAGTTTGTGAATATTAGAAAAACATGTCTCTTCTCTTTCAGTGCTTGGCTGATCTCATTTAACATAATGTTCTCCGGGGCTTTCCATCTTCTTGCGAAGGTCATGATTTTGTTGTTCTTTATTGCTGAGTAGAATTCCATTGTGTGTATTTCTCATAATTTTGCAATCCATTAATCTGTTGATGGAAACCTAGGTTGGTTCTGTATTTTGGCTATTACAAATTGTGCTGCTATGAACATGGTTATGCATATGTTACTGTAGTTCTCTGATTTCAACCTATTTGGAAAGATACCTAGGAGTTGTATAGCCAGATATTATGGTGGATCTGTATTTAGTTTTCTAAGAAATCTCCACACTGATCTCCATAGCAGCTTAACTAGTTTGCACTCCAATTAACAGTGTAAGAGTCTCTCTTTTCCAAAATCCTTGCCAGCATTTGTTGTTATTTGACTTCTTGATATTTGTGATTCTCATTGAGGTTAGAAAGAATCTCAGCATAGTTTTGATTTGCATATCCCTAATGGCTAATGATGTTGAACATCATTTCATATATCTATTGTCCATTTGTATCTCTTCTTTTGTGAAGTGACTATTTACTTCAGTTGCCCATTTCTTGATTGAGTTATTTGTTTTGCTAGTGTAAAGGGTTGGTTTTTTTTTTTTTTTTGTATATTCTAGATATTATACCTCGGTTAAAGGAAAAGGTGGTAAAGGTCTCTCATTCTGAAGGCTTTCTCTTTAGTTCTTGATGGTTTCTTTTGCTGAGCAGAATTTTCTGTGCTTTGGAGGTCTTTTTGAGAAAGTTATTGCCTATGTTATATGTTGGAGTGTTGAGCCTATGCCCTCCTCTAATAGTTTCACAGTTCTAATTTCTTCCTTTCTTTTTTATTTGGAAACAGGATCTCTTAAGCCAGCGCGGCTGTCTTCGAACCTGCACAATCCTCCTGTCTCTGCCTCCCAAGCGCAGGAATTACAAGTGTGTGCCACCATGCCCGGCCACAGTTCTAATTTCTAAGTCTTTGATACATCTCAAGTTGATCCCTGTGAGAGGTAAGGATTTAGGTCCATTTTTCTATAAATAGATAGCCAGTTCTTCCAGCATAATTTGTTGAAAAGGCTATCTCTTCTCCAGTGTATGACTTTGGGCCCTTTGTCAAAGATTAACTATAGGTGTGTGTGTGTTTGTTTCTGTTCCACTGGTCAGTCTGCCTGTTGTAACAATACCATGCTTTTTTTTTTCTACTATTGCTCTATAGTATAATTTGAAGTCAGGGATTGTGATACCCCTGCATGGCTCTTATTTCTGAGAACTGCTTTGGCTATTCTGGGTCTTTTCTTTCTCCATATAAAATACATGACTGACTTTTCTAGGTCTATGAAGAATGTCATTGGTATTTTGATAGGAATTGCATTGAATCTGTAGCTCACTTTTTGCAGAATGGCCATTTTGATATTTATTCTGCATATCCATGAGCAAGGGAAATCTTTCCATTTTCCAAGGCCTTCAATTTCTTAATGTTTTATAGTTTTCATTGTAGAGGTCTTTTACATCATTGGTTAGGTATTTTATTGGTTTTGAGGTTATAGTGAATGGAATTGTTTTCTTTATTTTTTTCATTGTATTTCATTCTTAACATATAGAAAAGCAACTGATTTCTTTAGATTTATTTTGTATCCTTCAAGTCTGTTAAATTCATTAATCAGTTATAGTAGTCTTTTGGTTGAGTTCTTTGTATATTGTAGATAAAGGATCGTGTCATCTCAAACAAGGATGACATTCCTATTTGAATTCTTATGATATCCTTCTCTTGTATTATTGCTGTGGCAAGAATGTTGAGGATTTATATATTGGAAAGGAGTGGTGATAGTAGGTATCCTTATCTTGTTCCTGATTTTACAGGAAATTCTTGCAGTTTTTCCCTATTCAATATGATGTTGGCTTTGGGTTTATTATATATTCCCTTAATGATGTTGAAATACATTTCTTCTATTGCAGTTTTCTGCAGTGTTTTTCCAACATGAATGGATGTTGTATTTTGTCAAATACTTTTTAAGCATCTATTGATATGATCATGTAGTTTTTTTTTCTCAGTTCTATTTATGTGGTGAATAACACATATTGATTTTTGTATGTTGAACCAGCCTTGCTTATCTGGGATGAAACCAACTTGGTCGTGGTGTACAATTCTCTTGATATGGTTTTGAATGCATATAACTAGTATTTTGCTTGAAATTTTTGAATCTATTTTCGTCAACGATATAGGTCTGTAATTTTCTTTTCTTGAGGTATCTTTATTTGGCTTTGGTACTAATATGATACTGGCCTCATAGAAGGAATTTGGGAGAGTTCTATCGCTTTCAATTTTCCAGAACAAGTTGTGAAGTATTGGGATTAGTTCTGCACTGAAAATTTTGTAGAATTCAGCTGGAAACCCATCAGAGCCTGGGCTTTTCTTTGATGGAAGAAATTTTACTGCTCTTTCTATTTATTTGCTTGCTATCAGTCAGTTTAGGCTTGCTATGTCCTCTTGTTTTAATTTAGTTAGGTTATATGTACTTAGAAATGTATCAATTTCTTCCATGTTATTCAGTCTATTGGAGTTTCAATTTTCAGAATAGTTTCTGAAAATCCTTTAAATTCCTCCACTGTCTGTGATGATGTATCCTTTTTCATTTCTTATTTTCATAATTTGAGTTTATTCTTTCTTTCTTTTGTTTAAATTGGCCAGAATTTTGTCAGTGTTATTAATCTTTTCAAAGAACCAGCTTTTTGTTTTGTTCATTCTTCTAATTTTTTTTATTCTCTATATTATTTATTTTTTGCTTTGATTTTAATTATTCCCTGCCTTCTGCTGGTTTTGGAATTAGACTGTTGCAGTTTTTCTAGGTCCTTGAGTTGTGTCCTTAGGTTATTTATTTGGCAAATCTCTGTTCTTATGTGGCACTCAATGTGATACACTTTCCTTTTAACACCGCCTTCAAAGTGTCCCATAGATTTTGGTATATCTCTATTTTCATTTAATTCTATTTTTTTTTATTTCTCCCCTTATTTCTGATCTTAACTACTCATCATTCAGTAGTGTATCATTCAATCTCCATGTATTTAAATATTTTCTTTTAGTGTTTCTGTTGTTGATTTATTCCATTGTGTTCTGAAAATATGCAGGGAATTATATTACATTTTTTTAAAATTGTCTGATGTTTGTTTTGTGGCCAAGGATGTGATCTATTTTGAAGAATGTTCTATGGGCTGCTGAGAAGAATGTGTGTTCTGCTATTCCTGTTTGAAATAATCTGTATGTGTCTATTAGGTCCATTTGGTTTATAGATTTCTTTAGTTCTGAAGAGTCTTTACTCATCTTTTGCCTTGAAGATTGATCTGGTGGTGTGAGAGGTGTGTTAAAGTATTTCAATATTATTGTATTTGGGTCTATTTGAGATATGATGTCCTGAAAAAAAATTTTTATGAAGTAAAAGTAGTAACACGCTTTCTTTTTGGGCCATCATGTATTTATTAATATTTATTTATTTATTTATTTATTTATTTATTTATTTATTTATTTTTGCAGTATTGGGGATTGAGTTCAGGGCATTCTGCCTTCCAGCTATACTACAAGTCCTATTTTTTCTTCTTCATGTTTTAAAATAAAGTCTCACTACATTGCCCAGGGCCTTTTACTAAGTAGCTGAGGTTGGCCAAAGAACCTGTGATCCTATTGTCTTAGCCTCTCAAGTACTGGAATTACAATCAGATGCCACCATGCTCATCTCTTTTTAAAATTTTTTAATGGTGCATTGGAGTCTTAAATCTTAATGGGATACAGGATGATAGAGCCATACACACACGCATTTAGCCCTTCCCCAATTTCCATCCTGTTTTCCTCCTCCCTCCCTTCTTCTCATGTTTGGGTAACTGATTGACTTTGTACCTCATGTACATCAGAAAAATTTACTCTCCCCCCTCCCATTCTTCCCAGTTAAGTCACCTTATTTTCTCATTTATGATTTCTCCTTTCTCTCTAGAGTTCCTCGTAGAACCCATTTCTCCCTAGCTTTTGCATATTATTGAGACCATCCACATCATTAATTTCTTTAGACAATTTGTGATTTTAGAAGCCAAAACAAGTATGTAGAAAAGAGTAATATGTAAAATATTTTCCATGACTAGTTCAGCTTATGATCAGTTTTATTTTTTGTGATTTTTTTTCCAGAGAATCAAAGTTATTACACTGGAAACCAAAATATGGTGATTACTATCAAGTTTTAGCAAATATACATTTAAAGATATACTACTACAATATTTATTTTTGCTACAAATTATATTTTAATGATATCATCTTGAAATACCTTTTTATACATTATATTTATTGGTGAGTTGTAACTATACAACATAGTGAGTTACAAACCACTACAAATATTCATACACATAGTACTAAATGTGTATCCCTCCAGATTCCACTTTGCTGCTCCCCACTTTCCAGTTAAAATTAGCTGAGCTGTTAACCTCATCAGTTTTTTTCCCCCTCACCTGCCTCCCCATATCCTGTTACACTATTCTACTAGTTTTTCTTCTAAATTATCTAAAGTATTTTTGGGTTTATTTTCTTTCTAGCTTTCACATAAGACATTTATATGACATTTAACTTTCCATGACTCTCACTTATCATATTCTCTAGTTCCAGTCATCTTTGTGCAAGTGGCATATTTCTGTTTTTCATGGCTGAATAACTTTCCATTCTGTGCATATATATTACATACAATATGTTACAAATTATTTATTTAAAAAATTGAAATGTATCTGAGCATTGTGGTGCAAGCTTATAACCTGAGTACTTGGGAGGCTGAGACAGGAGGATTGCAGGTATGTTGCCAACCTCTGCAACTTAGTGAGACCCTGTTTCAAAATAAAAAATACAAAAAATAGGACTGAGTGTATAGCTCAGAGAAATAATGTCCCTGGTTGTGATTACCTGTACTGTAAAAACAAAAATAAAAATAAAAGTAAAAACCTAAGCTGTGTAAGGAATTGTGTCCTATAAGACACATTTCAAATTGCAGAGCAAATTACTTTTGGCCTCATGTTCTGAATCTTAAAAACATTTTACTGAAGCCATTTTTCTATTTCTATCACATGATTAGTATAAAAATTATCATTGAAAATAATAATAGATGGTAAAAACTTATTAACTTTACTTTTGATTTCATATCAATTTTGAGTAATATTTGTTGAATTACTTTTCTCCAAGATAAAGAAAAGAAAAAAATCTTTCATCAAAGTAAAATTGTCTGGCTGCTTGATCTCTATTGTTAATAAATTGCCACAAGATAGATGAGCATATATATGTGTGTATATACATATATATATATGCATTTCATATACTGTCACTGTATGAGCAATAGATAATTTTGAAAAATTACTTAAAATATAAACTAACAAAAGATAACTTTTTTGATAAAAAAAAAGTGTGGGGCTAGTGATTAAACCAAGGGGCATTTTATATCTGAGTAACATTCCCAACCCTTTTTTTTTAGCTTTGATATTCTCTTTTATGCTTTTATTGGTGCATTATAGAATTACATTATAATGTAAATCATGATGTTGTCAATGACATACATGCACATAGTATTTAGTGTATTTCTACCTCCAATTTTTCTTTCTCCCGATATCAAGTACCCAGATAGACAAAGGTATAGTCACATACATGCACATAGTTGATTTCTGCTATTATTTCCACTAATGAACCTCACTCTATCCTTCCCTTCCCTTCTTTCTTGGCTTCACTGAAGTCTTTTATTTTTTCATTATCTAGATTCCGTCTGGTATCCTAAATACTTTCTACTTCCCATATATTAGAGAAACATATGACCCTTCACTTTCTGTGATTGGCTAATCTCACTTAACATAATGTTCTACAGAGGCTTCTATCTTCTTGCAAATTATGTAAATATGCTCTTCTTTATTGCTGAGTAGAATTTAATTGTGTGTATTTCCCATAATTTTGTAATCAATTCATTTGTGGATGGACACCTAGGTTGTCTCCATAGTTTGGCTATTGTGACTTGTGCTGCCTTGAATGTGGGTATGTATACATTACTGTAATTCTCTGGCTTCAACCTCTTTGGAAAGATACCCAGTAGTGGTATAGCCTAATCATATGGTGGATCCTTTTCCAGTTTTCTAAGAACTCTCCAAACTGTTCTTCTACATAGTGGCTGAACTGGTTTGGAATCCAACTAACAGTGTGGAAGAGTTTCTATTTCCTCACATCCTCATCAACATTTATTGTTATTTGACTTTTTGATGAATGGTATTCTGCTTGGGGTTAGATGGAATCTCAGTGTAGTTTGGATTTTCCTCTAGCTGATTACTAATAATGTTGAACTTTTTATGTAATTATTAGCCATTTTTATCTCTTCTTTTGTGAAGTGTTTATTCAATTGCCAATTTTTTTATTGAGTTTTTTGTTTTTATACTTTAAGGTCTTTTAATTTATTTGTATATTCTGGCTTTTAGCTCCTTATCAGAGGGATAAGTGGAAAAGAATTTTCTCCCATTCTGTAGGCTTTTTCTTAAGACTCCTGATGATTTTCTTTAATGAGAAAAAAAAGAAAAAAAAACAGTTAATTTGATGCTATCACACTTGTTAGTTCTTGTTTTAATTTTCTGAGCTTTGGGGTCTTGTTGAGGAAGTTACTACCTGTGTCTATTTTGCAGTGTTGGACTTATGCCTTTCTCAAATAGTGTGACAGTCTGTGGTCTGATTTCCAGGTCTTTTATCCATCTCTAGTTGATTCCCATGCAGGGAGAGAGGCAAGGATTTAGTTTTATTTTTCTATAGATATATAGCCAATTCACCTAGCACCATTTGTTTAAAAGGCTCTCTTTTCTCCAGTGTATTTGGTCCCTTTTGTGATGATCAATTGACTCTAAATGTATGGGTTAGTTTCTGTATCTTCTATTTTGTCCCATTGGTCTGTGTGCCTGTTTTTGTGCCAATACTCTGCTGTTTTAACTACTATCACTTTGTAGTATAATTTGAAATCAGGAATTGTGATGCTTCCTGCGTGGTTTTTATTGTTGAAAGTGTTTTGGCTATGCTGGGTCTTTTGTTTCTCTATAAAATATTTATAACTAATTTTTTAGGTCTATAAAAATGACATTGATATTTTGATAGAGAATGCATTGATTTTGTAGCTCACTTTTGGTAGAATGGCCATTTTGATGATACAAATTCTGCCTATCCAAGAGCAAAAGTTTTCTTCAATTTTTTTCTTTAGTGTTTTATAATTTTTATTGTAGAGATATGTTTCTTCTTTGGTTAGGTTTATTCCTAGATATTTTATTGATTTTGAGATTATTGTCAATAAAATTATTTTCTGTATTTCTTTCTCCATAGATTCATGGATGACAAATAGAAAAGCTACTGATTTCTTTAAGTTAATTTTGTATCTCTTTACTGAATTGGCTAATCAGCTCTAGTAATCTTTTGGTTGAACTTTTAGGGTCCTCTATATATACGATTATGTCATCTGAAGAAAAGATATTTTGAAGACTATTTTGAAAAAGAGTGGTGACAGTGGGTATTCTTGTCTTATTCCTGATTTATAAGAAAATTCTTGCAGTTTTTCACCATTCAGTATGATGTTGGCTTTGGATTTATTGAATATTGCCTTAATAATTTTGTGGGTTTTTTTATTCCAATATTTGGCAGTTTTTTTTTTAACATGATTGTATATTGGATTTTGTCAAATGCTTTTTTAGCATTGCTTAATATGATCATAAAATTTTTGTTCTCAATTCTATTTATATGATAAATAACACGTATTGATTTGCATGCTGAACCACTTTTGCTTTTATGGGATAAAACCAACTTGGTCATAGTGTACATTTTTTTAATATGGTTTTAAATAAGCATAGCTAATTTTTGTTTAGAATTTTTATCTATGTTCATCAATGATATTGGTTTGTAATTTTCTTTTTTGAGGTATATTTATTTTGTTTTGGTATTAATTTGATACTGGCCTAATTTATAAAGTTTGCAAGAATTCCATCTCTTTTGATTATACAGAATAACGTGTGATGGATTGGGTTTAGTTTCTATCCAAAATTTTGTAGAATCAACTGGGAACACATCTAGACCTCATTTTTTCTTTATGGCAAATTTTTTCTTTCTGTTTCTATTTCTTTGCTTGCTATTGGTTGGTATAGGCTTTTTGTGTACTCTAGGTTTATTTTAAGTTGGATATACGTGCTTAAAATCTCTTGATTTTTTTTGTTTTCAACTTTATTGGAGTGTAAATTTTTAAAATAGTTCATGATAATCCTTTCAATTTCCCCACAGTCTGTAGTAATGTCTCCTTTTTCATTTCTGATTTTAATAATTTCAATTTATTCACTCTTTATTTTGGGTAGGTTGGGTAGGTGTTTTTTAATATTGTTAATCTTTTAAAATAACTAGATTTTTGTTTTGTTAAGCTTTGTATTTTTCTTCACCATTTTATTTATTTATGCTCTGATCTTAATCATTTTCTGCCTTTTGCTGGTTTTGAAATTAGATGGTTTCTCTTTTTTCTAGGCCCTTGAGATACATTATTAGGTTGTTTATTTGGCAACTCTCTGTTTTTCTTATATGGGCACTCATTGCTACACATTTTCCTCTTAACACTGCTTTCAAGGTGTCCCATAGATTTTGATATATCATATTTCTATTTTTTGTTTAATTTCATATTTTTTTTCTTATAATTTCTGTTTGGATCCATTCCTTGTTCAAGAGTGTGTCATTCTATCTCCATATATTTAGGTAATTGCTTTTGATTTTCTTGTTGTTTATTTCTAGTATCATTGCGTTATAATCTGAAAAGATTCAGGGAATTATATTACATCTTTTAAGTTTGTTGGTGCTTGCTTTGTGGCCCAATATGTGGTCTATTTTAGAGAAAGTTCCATGGACAGCTGGGAACAATGTGCACTCAGCTGTTGCTGGCTAAAAATTTGTATATGTATATTAAGTCTATTTAGTTTATAGTTTTCTTTAGTTCTGAAGTGTCTTTACTCATTTTTGCATTGAAGATTAATCTAGTTTTGTAAGTGATATGTTGAAGTCTCTCAATACTATTTTGGTTTACTTGAGACTTAATGTCCTGAGCCTTTTTTTTTTTTAAATGTGTGTACCCACATTTGAGGTGTAAATGATTCTTCTCATTATATATTCTAGCAAAATTGTTCCTTTTATTAATAAGATGTGCCTTGCTTTGCCTTTTTTGATGTGTTTAAGCTTAAAGTCTGATATATTAGATATAAGCATTGCTACCCCTGCGTGTTCTAGTATTCATTTGCATGGTATATCTTTTTCCATTCTTTCACCTTTAGCCTGCAGATATCTTTGACTGTAAGGTGAATTTCTTACAAGCAGCATATAGTTGCATTATGTTTTTAAATCTAATTACCAATATATGCCTTTTAATCAGGTAGATAAGCCATTTGACAGTTAGTGTTATAATTGAAATATGATTTTTTTCTTTGTCATTTTGTGTGATCTATATTCTGTTTGATGTAGTGTTATTTTGCCTTTGTTTATTTGCCTGCCTGATAAAATTTGCCTCTTCTCTGGTTCTGGAATTTGCTTTTGTTTTCTTTCTTATGATTTTTTAAAGTATTTTTTCTAGTGCTGGCCTGGTAGTCATACATTTTTTAAGTTTCTGCTTATCTTGGAACATTTTTATTTTTCTATCAATTTTGAATAATATTTTTTCTGAATATAGCAGTCTTGATTGAAAGTTGTTTTTCTCTAGGGGCAGAAGGTTAGGAGTATTTTATACCAATCCTTCCTGGCATTGATCACTTGAATTGTAAAGGCTAAAGTTATTTTTACTGTTTTGTGCCTGAATGTGACCAGTTCTTTTGTTCCAATTGCTTTTAAGCTTCTACCCTTGGCCTTTTTAGTCATTTTGATTATCATATGGCTTGGGGAGGTCTTTCTTTGATCCTGTCATAACAGTATCTTGTTGTCTCCTGCACATAGATGTCCAAGTCTTTTTCAATGTTTGGCTAATTCTCTGAAATTATTTCTCTAAAGAGATTATGGATACTCTTGATCTTGGCCTCTATCTCTTCGTCAATGCCTTTTATCTGTAAATTATAACATTTTATAGTGTCCCATAATTGTTAAAAATTTAGGCTCTTTTGTTTTAATGTCTTCTGTATGTTTACTATGTTTTCTGTTTGAATCTACTGTCTACTAAGAGTGATATTTTGTTTCCCATGTGATCTAAATCTGCCAAATCTTGCCGGTCATGTCGGTGCACACTTGTAATCCCCATGCTTGGGAGGTGGATACAGAAGGATCGTGCTGGTTCAGAGTCAGCCTCACTGGCTTAAGAGACCCTGTTTCCAAATTAAAACACACACACACACACACACACACACACACACACACACATTACACACACACACACACACACACACACACACACACACACACACACACACATTAGGTCTGGGAATGTAGCCCAGAGATAGAAGGGCTTCCAGGGACCCCAGTACCACAAAAAAAAAAAAAAAATCTGCCAAATCTTATAAAAGCCTATTTCTGATTCTTCCTTAAGGTCTCAACTTTCTTTTTCATTTTCTGTATAGTTTTTGTGAGACATTTTTTATATAGAAAATAAGAATTTGAAATTATTCCATTTCTTGTAGAATAGTATTAGTAATCTTCCTTGTTTGTTGGTAGGAATTTATTTTCTCACTGTTTCCTGTTCTCATATTTTCAGAGTTTGCAGGTTTGTTTCTGTTAACTTGGCATCTTCTTCCTCTTGGTGTGTGAGTCAATGTTAATAGGAATTGTTCCAGAGCACAGCTAGAAGAGATGGGTCAAGCTGCTGCTCACACTTTGATATTAACCTTTGAGACTGGGTCTACTATCATTTCACTGTTTTTCTACCTTCCAGATTATCAATACTAGGTTTAGGTTATTCTGGGATTTCTTCTGACTGCTGCTATGGTGGCATTGATAGGTTTTAGGTGTTAAAGTCAGGTATTCTTTCTTTCATCACCTTCATGGTCAGCTTAGAGGTGTGAGCACAACAGATTTTGATCTATATGTTTTTAAACCTTGATGTCTGGGTTGTTGGATATTTTCTTCTGTCACCTGTGATTAGTTTATCTTTAGTGTCTGGCAATCTTTTTATGGAGTTCACCTCTCTGATCCAATATTAGCCATAGGGATTTAGAGGTTTCAGAAGGTGTATAAAAGCATAAGTTGTATTAAATGGTGAAAGTTGGTGAGGGGGACAAACTGGGGAAATGAGTAGAGGAACAGTGTAAAGTAGAGGGTATAATCAAGTTGAATAAATGTTTAAGTGTAGTAAGGTAATATATAATAGAGATTAGAGAGTGAAAATATAGGAAGATTTTAATAGTCACAGTAGAGTATTTAGGTATAGTGATATGAAATAGATTAAATATAAGACAAAGGAAAAAGTTTGGAGAGGAAAAAGTAGGTAGAAAAGAGGGAGGAAGCTTTTAAAAGGAATGGAACAAAAAACATACAGTATAAATAATAAAATAACCATAAAACAAAAACACAAAAAAATTCTGCACTTATAGTACAAAGCAGCCTTGGCCTCTGTAGTTCACTTAGATCTGTGTGGATACGTTCAGCCAATTAATGTCTACTCAATATTGTAGCTTCTCAACCATGTTCCAAGCACTTTTATTTGCTCAGTAACATATACTATTGATGTCAGTTCTCAGCCTCACTTTTTGATCTCCTGCAATTATTAGGACAGCTGGTATCTCTATGTCAGTGTAAGCATTAAGGCACCCAAGCCACATTGTCACCTCGCAGTGCTGTGTGCTTGGATTGCCAAGCTCTCCCCTGGCTTGTTCCTATGTCTCTGTCTATTCAGGTAGTGGCTGTTACTGGAAATGGACCCCATGTAAGCATGGGGATTTGTGCTTTTCACAGACTGGGCCTGAACCTCTCTCTAACCACACGAATGGTAGGTTTTCAGTGTCATCTTGGGCCAATTTATAGAAGCCATGTTTGAGTACTGTGCCTTGAACATTATGGGCCTCTTCATTGTCTCTGCTGTGTTTGATAGCAACCTCTGAGACAACTTCCTTAAGGGCAAACTACCAAGTCTCAGACCCTGTGAGTAGATTGCTTGCCAAACAAGTCCCTTTGGCCACTCTGGGCAGTCTCCCACTGAGAGGTACAGTTAACTTACTGTGAGAGGCACTCTGAGTTTTTAGATGGTAAAGTGGACTGTATGTTGCTACAGGCATGGCTTCTGACCAAGTATCCAGACTATCAGATTTCTGTCATATCCAAAGTTAAGTGCTGACTACCTTTGATGTGAAAGTTCTGCAGCCACTTATGTTACATCAAGTCATTGGCTTCTTTGTAAGGGTTCTCTTGGGGCTACAGTGCTAGCAGTTTCAGCTTGAGCAAAGGGGTTAAGATGGTATGGGCCACAGGTGGCATTTAAATAATCAAGCATGAGCATACACACTTTACTATCATTTATTCTATCTTCTGGATTTGATTTCATCACAGCTCAACTTGCCCTTCCACCTCCGGGCTACACTCCCAGATCTATTTTATTATTTTTTATATTTGGAAACAGGGTCTCTTAAGCCAGTGTGGCTGGCTTCAAACCTGCATCATCCTCCTGTCTCTACCTCCCAAGCATGGTGATTACAAGCATGCACCACCACGCCCGGCTTGTTTCTTTTTTCAAGAAACTGCCTTCACTCTAGCTAAATTTTGTTACAAGGTCTGAGATGTGCAGCATCCCAAAGTCACAATCATGCCACAGTTCTCCCTTAGTTTTTATATTAAAACAGGGTCTCATTAAGTTGCTGAGAGTCTCAATAAGTTTCTGAGGCTGGCCAAAAACCTGTGATCCTCCTATCTTAGCCTCCCACAAACTGGAATTATAGGTATGCCCTGCCATGCCCAGTAAGAACATTTTAAAAATAAAATGTAATTGTTATTTGGTTTCTTCATTTATTTTAAAATTCAAATGAGATAAATTTCTTGTTGTTCCACTTCTCTTTCTTTAAAAAGTCGAGAAATGCAGACCAGGTATGGTGGTGCATGCTTGTAATTTCCACTCTTGAGAGACAGAGACAGGAGGATCATGCAGGTTTGCAGCCAGCCACACTGGCACTGGCTTAAGAGACCCTGTTTCCAAATAAAAATATTAAAAAATAGGTCTGGGAATTTAACACAGAGGTAGAAGGGTTTCCAGGAACTCCAGTACCACCAAAAAAAAAAGTAGAGAAATGCTACAAGGAAGTTACCATCTTGAAGATTAATCTAGCTGAACCATTACATTTATGAGTCTGCAGAGATGACTAAACATTATATGTAGTATTAATTTTAATGAGATAATATTATGAGGAAGTTTGAGGTAAGGATTATAATTGAATGTACTAGAAGAAATTTATATTAGGAACGAATGGTTCAAGCGAAGAAAGCGGAATCAAGCTTAATCCAAAATATTAGTAACAGCCATCAGGTAAATTATAGAGTAAAGAGATTCAAGGGGATCAGGGAGAGTATGTACAGAGTCTTCCTGCTAAATAAAGGTATGCATGTGTGTGTGTGAGTGTGTGTGTGTGTGTGTGTGTGTGTGTGTGTGTGTGTGATTTTAATTTAAATAGGTATACATATTAAACTAATTAATTATATATTATTTCACTATATTTTGTTTCTATTTAAACAAAATAGAAAGTATTTTAATTGCTGAGAATATAAGAAAAATATAATGGCTTATATATTTGGGTTAATAAGTAAGGGAATAGCTATTATAATTTCTTTTGGAGTATGTTCTCTAATTTCATATTCTATCTTAAGTATACTGAGATATGGTTGTAAGGAAGGTAACATAGTCTTATTTTTTTGGTGTACTTTGAGTACTAGAAATAGAACCAGGCTATTTGACCTCTCAGTTATACCCCTAGGCATTAATTCACACATACATTGCAACACAATAATACTGGGAGATTTCAACACCCCTCTAACACCACTAATTCAATTTTGTAGAAAAAATTTCAGTAAAGATGCCTCCGACCCAAAAAACACCATCTACCAATTGGACCTGGTAGACACATATAGAGTATTTTACCCAACTACAACAAAGTTCACATTTTTCTCAGCTGTAAATGGAACTTTCTTTAAAATAGATCACATCCTTAGTCACAAACTGAGCACTAATAAATTTAAAAAACATGACATACTTTCCTGTGTCTTTTCAGACCACAATGGAATGAAACTAAAAATCAACTATAAGAAGACCCAGAGAAACCATATAATCATGGTGGAGACTGTATACCACATTCCTGAATGAAGAATGGGTCATAGAAGAAGTGAATTCAAGAAATGTTTAGAAACAAATGAAAATAGAGATACCACATATCAAAATGAAATTCAAAAAGGGGTGAATTCAAGAATTTTTTTAGAAACAAATGAAAATAGAGACATATCAAAACCTCTGGGACACATTGAAGGCAATATTAAGAGTAAAATTCATATAACTCTGTGCTCACATTAAAAAAAAAGAAAATTACCAAATAAATAACTTAATGACACACCTCAAAGCCATTAAAAAACTGGAACAATCTAACCCCAAAGCCAATAGAAGACAAGAAATTATTAAAATCAGAGCAGAAATCAATGAAATAGAGAATAAAAAACAATACAGAAAATCAACAAAACTAAAGTCTGGTTTCTCAAAAATATTAAAAAGATAGATAAACCACTAGCAAACCTAACCAAAAAAAAAAGAGTGAATCTATTCAAATTACAAAGATAATAGATGGAAAATGAGTTATCACTCCTGACAGTGTAGAAATCCAGACGATTATCAGAAACTACTTTGAAAAGTTATACTACAACAAAATAGAACATCAGGAGGAAACTGACAAATTTCTAGATAAATGCAACATGCCTAAACTGAGTAAGAAGATATAGAAAATTGAAAATAACCAATAGCAATCAAAGAGATTAAAACAACAATAAAGAACTTATCATCAAAGTAAAGCCCATGGCAGGCATGGTGGCGCATGCTTGTAATCCCCACGCTTGGGAGGTGGAGACATGAGGATTGTGCAGGTTCGAAGCAAGCCGCGCTGGCTTAGGAGACCCTGTTTACAAATAAAAATATAAAAAATAGGTCTTGGACTGTAGCCCAGAGGGAGAAGGGCTTCCAGGAACCCCAGTACCAAAAAAAAAAAAAAAAAAAGTAAAGCCCAGGACCAGATGGTTTCCCACGTGAATTTTATAAAGCATTCATAGACAAGATAATCCCAATACTCCACAATTTATTTTATAAAATAGAGAGAAACTGTACTCTTCCAAATATATTTTTTAAACCAACATCACATTCATACTAAAACAAAATAAAGACAGCTCAAGGAAGAAAAAGTACAGGCCTATATCTTTGATGAACTTCTATGCAAAACTACTAAACAAAATACTAGCAACACACATTCAAAACCACATCATGAAAATCATACACCATGACCAGGAAGGGTTCATCCCAGGGATGGAAGGCTGATTCAACATACAAAAATAAACCTATATAATTCATCCTATAAACAAAACCAAAGACAAAAATCACATGATTAATTCAATAGATGCTAAAAATGCATTTGACAAAATCCAACATCAATTTATACTAAAAACATTGCAGAATTGAAATAGAAAAATACATCAACATCATAAAGGCAATATACAATAAGTCCACAGGCAACATCATATGAAATAAGAAAAAACTCAAGAATTTTCTCTGAAAAACAGGAGCAATACATGGATGTCCATTATCATCACTTCCCTTCAGTACAGTACTTGAAACTCTAGCCCAAGCAGTAAGTAAAGAAAAGAAAGAAAAAAAAAAAGAAAAAAAAAAACTAAAATTTTCACTATTTGGAAATGACATGATACTATATTAGAAGACCCAATAAACTCAACCAAAAGACTGACAGAACTGGTTAACAAATTTAGCAAAGTATTTGGATACAGTTTCAATCTTCAAAAATAAGAAGATTTTCTGTATGCCAACCATAAGTCCACAGAAAAAGAAATTTAGAAAACACTTTCACTCAGGATATCACACAAAAAATATAATGTTTAGAAATAAACTTTACCAAGGAAGTTAAAGACCTCTACAAAAACATTATAAAACATTGAAAAAAAATCAAAGAAGAACTTAGGAGATAAAAAGCTCTTCCAAGTGCATAAATAGGTAGAATAAATATTATCAAGATGGCCATACTTCCAAAAGTGATCTACAGATTTAGCACAATACCCATAAAATTTCTAAGATCATTCCTCACAGACATAGAAAAGTCAGTGTTTAAATTTATTTGGAACAACACTGAAACCCAGAATAGCCAAAGTCGCTCTCAGCAACAAAAATTATGCAGGACAATCACAATATTTGACTTTAAATTATACTATAAAGTCATAGTATAAAAACAGCATGTTACTGGCACAAAGACAGAGACATAGACAAATTGAGCAGAATAGAAGACTCAGAAACAAATCCACACACTTATAGCCAATTGATTTTTAACAAAGTGGCCAAAAACATACATTGGAAAAAAGTCTGTTCAACAAATGGTGTTGGCAAACCTGGCTAATAATATGTGGAAAGATGAAAATAAATCCCACATTCTCACTCTGCACAAGAGTCAATTCAAGATGGATCATAGACTTGAATATTAGATCAGAGACCTTGAGGGTCCTTGAAGATGGCATAGGTCTCACACTGCAAAACATAGGCACAGATAAAACAAGATCCCACAGGCACAAGAAAGTAAAAGTCAATTGCTTGAAAGTGAAGAGTTTCTGTACAGCAAAGGAAACTATCAAGAGCCTCAAACAAGGCAAACAGTTTGCCACCTACTCATCCAATAAAGGACTAATATGTAGAATATACATAGAAACTCAACACTAAATAAACCAATCCAATCAAAAAATGGGCAAGTGTACTAAATTAACACTTCATGGAAGAAGTAATTCAAATGGCCAATACATGCATAAAAATGCTCAATATCACTGGCAATCAGAAAGATGCAGATCAAAACTACACTGAGATTTCACCTAACTCCAACTAGAATGGCAATCATTCAAAACACAAAGAACAACAAATACTGGTGAGGATGTGAAGTGGGAACTCTACTACATTATTGGTGGGATTGCAAATGCAACTAATTTGAAAATCAGTATGGAGGATCCTCAGAGAAATGGGGACAAGCTTATCATATGATGCAGCAATATCATTTCTGGATATCTCTACACAATAAAGAAACCCAAAATACCAAACTAGTGCATGCGTATCTATATTCATTTCTTCACAATTCACCATTTTCAAACTATGGAATCAGCAAAGATGTCCATCAGCAAATGAATGTATTACCCAACTACAGGATATGTACACAATGGAGTTTTACTCACCCATTAAGTAAAACACACATAATTTACAAAGAAATGAATAGAACTGGTGGACATAATACCCACCAGTGAAATTAGTCACAAAAAATAAGAAATCAGATGCTCTTTCTAACATGTGATTGCTTGGAAGAAATGGGTCGTAGGAGAAACTCTAGATGAAGAATGACATGCTATAGATGAGCAAATAAGGTGACCTAACTGAGGGGTTAAGAGGTACAAAGAGTGAAATTCTCTATTGTTCATGATGTACATTAACAAACATATCAAAGCCATTCATTAAGCCAAACATGAGAAGGAGGGAGAGTGAGGGAATTGGATGGAAACTGAGAAGGAATAATTGGGTTATGGGTGCATGTATGCCTCCATCTTGTACTCCATTAAGATGTGTGACTACAATGCACCAATAAAAGAATTTTTAAGAAAAGATATAATTAATTTTATGTGTTACATTTGAGAGATATCTGTGCAAGAGAAAAATTTTATAGTCTTGACCTGAAGATGGCATTTTAAATTAAAGAACTGATTTAAATTCACAGGGAAAGAATGTTTAAACAGAAAAACAAAAATAACTTTTTCACTTTGAACTGTTCATACTCTGTCCATAGTTCCAACATTTATAAATTTTGATGATAAAAATATATATTTAATAGAACTATTTTGAAGTGCCAGTAAAAGAATATGTATGTACAAAGTCATTTAGAAGCTGCCTAACAAAAAACAAGTTTTATAAACATCTATTGTTTTGCTTCATTGTTTTATTTTTAGTCTATTTTTAACATTTAATCAATTTATTATCCATTCTTTTATTTTGATTATTTTGATTTTGCAATGTAATATAATTTTCTGCCAGTTCTGAGGAGGTGTGAATAGTTTTTATTTATTTTTGCAATTAGCTGAAAGTTCTCAAACTGTATATAATAACAGATATTCATGATTTGTCAATAGAGTATTCTCACATTTCATCATTATTTTCAAGTGTATTTTCTATCAACTTACAGCAAAAGTGTTTGTTCACATATTTCTACACAATTTAATATGACAGAAACATTATTAAAATATCTTATACAAATATAAATCTAATTTTTTCTTCAACATTTAAAAAATATTATTATTATTATTTTGGTGGTACTGGGGTTTCTGGAAGCCCTGCTACCTCTGGGCTACACTCCCAGACCTATTTTTACATTTTTATTTGGAAACAGGGTCTCTTAAGCCAGTGCGCGCAGCTGGCTTCGAACCTGCGCGATCCTCCTGTCTCTGCCTCCTAAGCGCGGGGATTACAAGCGTGCGCCACCACGCCCGGCTAAAAAATATTATTTTTAAAAGTATATATTCCCTCACCCCATAAGATGAGAGTTTCTTTCCCTGGCCAATTTTTTTCTGTAAGTACTTCAGAAGAAAAGAGTAGTACAAGAAAAAAGTTTGTGAGAGTGGTTTATAAAAGAGCAAACAAACAACTTACACCAAAAAAACAAGAAAGAAAAAACAAAGCAACAACAACAACAAAGTAATGCAACTCTACAAATATATAAATATTTAACAGAGTGAGCCTCTGCAGTCTCTCCCTGTGAAGAAACCAAGTGTCACTTGTACCTTTCCTATTGCATTCCTGCTTCTTTGAGTCTTTCAGTCTAATAGGTGGCTGGTATCAGTGGGGCTGGATTTAGTGTTAAGAGTAGGTCATCCTCCTCATTTTCCACAGATGTGGGGTCTAGGTCTCTTTTTTCCTTTATAGGTGGAAAATTCTCCTGAAACCAAACACAATCTAAGGGTCTCTTTTCTGCATAGCTAGGGCTGCGCTGGTCTTACTTTTTCCATTCACCATGATTGGGTGTTCTCTGTATATCCTGAAGATCCTACAGATTGCTTCTAGTGTTAAGCATAGGTCTTCCTTCATACTTTCAACTAATACAGAGCCTGAGTCTGTTTGAACCTCTATTATGTTCAATAGCAGACAGACACAAACTCCACCTTCACTGGGTTGAATGGCAAAGTCTCAGACCCAGGGAGTTTTTGCAACCACGAGAGTTCTTGAGGGCACCACACTGGGTGTTCTCCCACAGGGATTGCAGGTTCACTTATGATGTTGTTGAGAACCAGTCTGGATCTCTGGAGAGTGTGGTGAGCCTGGCTGTCACTGTTGCATATTGTAGCTGGTGTTTGCACAGGAGGAACTGATGGTTTACAATCCCAATGATCTTCAGTCACTTCCTTAAAGTTGTTAGTTGTTTTCCTATTCTTCTCTTGTCTCAGATTCAGTGAGGAAAGATGTCTCTGTGGTGCCCACAGCCGTGATTCAGGCAAAATTTTTTTCTGCTCTCTAATCAGTCTTCTAGCTTTATTTTCTTCTATATTTTGTTTATTATTTTACATTCTAATTATGGTATTTTCTGGCTTTAGTAAAATGTTGTTTTTAAGGCAATGGAAATCGGGTGTCAGCAGGACTGGTATGTGCTGCTTTCCCTTGGTTGCCATCTTCTCTGAAGTCCTCTTCAAAATTATCCTTAAAAGGTACTTTTTCAAGTTCATAATTTATTTGACTTTTTAAATTAATAGGTGACAAAGAAACTTGGCCCCCAAAATAGCAGCTTTTTTAAAAAGTTTAACAGCATCACATAAGAAAAATCAAAATCTATATTTTTAAGATTTAACAATGCAAATATCATAATCTTTTGAAACACATCTTAAATAATTTTATCCACACCAAATTCATTAAAGTATATAGATTTGTTTAGTTAACTTTTTTATATTTCACAGGTAAATTTTAATATTTTTTAATTTGAGATTTTTTCAATGCTCTTATTGGTTCATTATAGTCTCACATAATAATGTAAATTATGTTGACAATTACATACATACAAACAATACTCAGTGCCCTCCATACTTCCCATTTTTCTTCCCCCCAATACCATATATCCAGATTGAGAGTGGTATATTCACATGTATACACATAGTCAATGGTAATATTTCCATTAATGAACCTCAATCTTTCTCCTCTTCTATCCTTTTTTTCTAATTCCACTGAGGTTTATTCTCCATTATCTAAAGTCTCTCTGATATCCCAATTGCTTTTTAACTTGCATATATTAGAGAAAATATGTGATCCTTTAATTTCTGTAATTACCTAATCTCATTTTACAGGATGTTCTTTAATTCTTTCCATCTTGAAAATGATGCAATCTGGGCATGGTGGCAAACACGTATAACCCCAGCATTTGGGAGGCTAAGGCAGGAGGATCATGGTTCATTCATGGCCAACCTTAGCAACTTAGTGAGGCCGTATGTAACTAAAGGAGACCCTGTTTCAAAATAAAGAATAAAAAATAGGACTAGGAGTATAACTTGGAGGTAGAATGCCTCTGGGTTCCCATCCCTAGTACCACAAAAAAGATGTAATTTTCTTCTTTATTGCTAAGTAGAATCCCATTGTGTGTATTTCCCATAATTTTTCTCATTAAGTAAAATCATCAAGAGTTTAAAATAAAGTCTATAGAATGAGGGAAGATCTTTATTATCTCTTCCCTATGACAGAGGACTAATATATAGAATATACGAAAAACTTAAAAGACTTTCTACTAGAAAAACAAAATAAAAACAAATAACCTAACCAAGAAATGGACAACTGAAATGAATAGATACTTCACAAAAGAAGAGATGCAAATGGCCAATAGATACATAAAAAAATGTTCAACATCATTAGCAATCAGGCAGATGCAAATCAAAGCTACACTAAGATTTTATTTAACCCCAATCAGAATGGCAATCATCAAAAAGTCAAATTTCTCTCTCTCTCTCTCTCTCTCTCTCTCTCTCTCTCTCTCTCTCTCTCTTTCTTTGGTGGTACTGGGGTTTCTGGCAACCTTTTACCTTCGGGATACACTCCCAGACACCTATTTTTTATATTTTTATTTGAAAATAGGGTCTCTTAAGCCAGTGAGGCTGGCTTCGAACCTGCATGATCCACCTGTCTCTGCTTCCTAAGTGCAGAGATTACAAGCATGCACCACCACGCCCAGTCAAATTTTTCTCTTTCTTAAAAATTTTTATTAATTACATATGACGTTTAATCTACATAGAAAATATTTGTATTTAATTTATTTTTATAAAATCTGCCTTTATTCTGGAAAGAAACATTTTAAGTATCAAATTACAATGTCAGAGTCAAAGTATTTATAATGAAGAATTTGAAATTTATTTGAGAGAATGGGTAGAACTGTTTGAAAAAGAATAAAAGAAATAATATAATAGTTTGTGATGTGATCATATGTTTGCATATATTTGTTTCACAATTTTCAATTGATTTGGGATGGAGCTCACAGAAAAATAAGAAAAATTCAGTTTAACACAGCACATGTGATATTTTCTAATTCTTACTATTGATTTAAAATTCTAAAAATTTCTCTCAGGAACCCCAGTACCACCAAAAAAAAAAAAAAAGGAAAAAGAATGTGTTATGTTGAATTGTAGCATCATTTATTTTTTCATTGCATTTCAGTGTTTATCTTTGTTGTTAACATATGCTATTTGCTGTAAGAATTGCAAATAATGTCATGCCATTATCATTGTTTCCTGGTGGTCCTGTTTTCTGAATATAGAAGAGCATTGTATATTTTTTATATTAATGATCCTCCTCAAAATTGTTTTGATTATCACTTTTCTCTAATGTGTATGCTTGAATGTGAATTTTTCTTTAAATTTATATTTTACTTTGCATACTTGTATTAAGTCATTTATTTTATTGTTAATTAATTCACTTTCAATTAACTTGATAATAGTATTTTAAAGTTGAATTATTTTAAAATTTTGATAGCCTATATTTCATCATATTGTTTTATTTATTACTCACATTTTCTGATTTTATCTCTTTTTTTTTAAATAAGTTTGAATGTTAAATGGGATCTTGAGAATGAGTTGTTTTCTTTTAAACTCTTATTATAAAGTGATTGGTCAACAACCCACTATTTATTTTTCACCTCTGCTTATAATTTAGTCAAATCAAACTGCAGGAAAACATTATTATAATCAGAATATTTGTAATTCATTAAAATAGTATACATTATGTAGTTATTTTACTACAGTCAAAACAGTATATGTAGACACACATATACACATGCACACATACCCTCTCACAAATACATATAGATAGATATTTAGATAGATATATTTATATATTCATAGACATTCATGCATATTTAAAAGAAAGCAAAAAAGACCTCTATAAAATGAGAGAAAGACAAGTAGAACAGTAGAAGGGAATAGAGGAGGCACATAGGGAAGGGAAACATGAGGGCCTAGGAAGGGAACAATTAAAATAAAAAATAAAATATAAGATTAGTATTTACCATAGTCATCACATTAAATTTTCATTTTTTTAGTCGTGTGTTCTCATTGGTTCATTATAGTCTCATATCAAGGGCAAATCATGTGGACTCTACCTCCCAATTTTTTTCTATCTCAATTCAGAGTACTGAGATAGATTTTTATATACTCACATATATTAACATGGTCGATGGTAGTATTTTCATTAATAAACCCAGTCTTCTGCTTTCTTTTAAACCACATTTTTGGCTCCACTGAATTTTCTCCTCTATTATCTGGAGCCTTTCTGGTATTCCAATTACTCCCTAGCTAGCACATATTAGAAAAAAGATATGATCCATTACTTTCTGTGATTGGCTTATCCCACTTAACATAATGTTATCCAGGTAATTCTTTTTCTTAAAAATGACATAATTTTTTTGTATTGCTGAGTATAATTTCATTAGGTGTATTTTTCATAATATTGTAATCCATTCATCTGTTGGTGGGCATCTAAATTTGTTCCATCATTTGGCTACTGTGAAATGTGTTGATATAAACATAAGTATAAATATATTACTCTAGTTCTCTGGTTTCAACTCCTTTGGAAAGATATCCATAAGTAATATAGCTGGGTCATATGGTGGACCCATTCCCAGTTTTCTTTTGTTGTTGTTGTTATTATTATTATTGTTGTTGTTGTTATTATTATTATTGTTGTTGTTATTATTATTATTATTATTATTATTATTATTATTATTATTATTTGTGTGGTACTGGGGTTCCTGGAAACCCTTTTACCTGCGGGTTACACTTCCAGACCTATTTTTATATTTTTATTTGGAAACAGGGTCTCTTTAGCCAGGGTGGCTGGCTTTGAAACTGTGTGATCCTCCTGTCTCCACCTCCCAAGCACGGAGATTACAAGTGTGTGCCACCACACCAGACATTCCCAGTTTTCTAAAGAATCTCCACACTGATCTCAATAGCAGCTGAACTGGTTTGCAATTCTAGCAAGAGAGGTTTTGTTTTGTTTTGTTGTTCTTTTGGTGGTCCTGGGGTTCCTAGAAGCCCTTCTACCTTCTACCTCCGGGCTACACTCCCAGACCTATTTTGTTTTTGGAAACAGGGTCTCTTAAGCCAGGGAGGCTGGCTTTGAACCTGCTTGATCCTCCCGTCTCTGCCTCCCAAACGCGATCCTCCTGTCTGCCTCCCAAGCGCGAAAATTACAAGCGTGCGCCACCACCCCGGCAGCAACAGAGTTTTTAGTTCCCTACATCTCACCAACATTTATTGATGTCCAGAAATATTTAGTTTAATGACATCTTACTTATTAATCCTTGGTTTTATTTTCTGGGCTTAGAAGGTCTTGATGGTTAAGTTTCTACCTGTACCTATATGTTGAATTGTTGAACATATGCTTTTTTCTTTTTTTCCTCGTTTCTCTCTTTCTTTCTTCCTTCCTTCCTTCCTTCCTTCCTTCCTTCCTTCCTTCCTTCCTTTCTTTCTTTCTTTCTTTCTTTCTTTCTTTCTTTCTTTCTTTCTTTCTTTCTTTCTCTCTTTCTTTCTTTTTTTGCGGGTTTGGGGACATATGCTCTTTTCTATAATTTTACAGTCCATAGTCTAAGTTCTAAATCTTTGATCGATCTCAATTTGAATCCTGTGAAAACTGAGAAGTAAGGATTTAGTTCCATTTCTCTACAAATGGATTGTTTTTCTCAAACCACTTGTTCTGAACCTGGGCTTTTCTTTAATGACAGAAGTTTTATTTCTGTTTCTATCTCTTTGCTTGCTATTGATCAGTTTATATTTTCTATGTCTCTTCAGTTTAGGTGGGCTTTATGTGTTGAAAAAATCTGTTGATTTTTTTATGCTTTTCAGTTTATTAGAATACAAGTTTTCAAAACAATTTTTGTTGTTCTTCTGAATTTCCCCCCTATCTTTAGTGAAGTATCCTTTTATTGTTTCTGATTTTAATAATTTGGGTTGATTCTTTTGGTTAGGCTGGTTAGAATTTTGTCAATCCTGCTATTTTTTTAAAGAACTAGGTTTTTGTTGATTATTTGTAGTGTATTTTTAAAATAAAATAACTAGTTTTTTGTTGATTATTTGTAGTGTATTTTTAAAATTGATTTCTGCTCTGATTTTAATTATTTTCTGCCTTATACTGGCTTTGGGATTAGACTGTTTCTGTTGTTCTAGGTCTTTGAGGTATGTCATTAGGTTTTTTTACTTGGTGACATTTTGTTTTTTCCATGTGGATACTCAATGCTATAAATTTTCTTTAACTGCCATCTTCAAAGTGTTTCATAGATATTAATATTTTGTGTCTCTATTTTTGTTTAACTTCAGAATATTTTTTATTTTTTTGTTCTTATCCACTCCTCCTTCAACAGTTTATCTTTCAGTCTCCATGCATTTATGTGTTTTATTTCTGTCTTCATGTTGATGATTTCTACTTTTATTCTATTGTGATCTAAAAAGATGCAGAAAATTATATTACATCTTTCAAATTTGCTGGTTCTTGCTTTATGGCCCAGAATATGATTTATTTTGGAGAACATTCTATGGGCAGCTAAAAGTAATGTGTATGCAACCGTTGCTGGTTAAAATATTCTGTATATGTCTATTAGGTATAAATATCTGTATCGCGTATACTTTTAGAAACCATATTTGATTTAGTTTTGTCATTGATTTTCAAACTACAATTCACCAATTAAAAGAACCAAAAAGGATGCAAAAATAGTACAGAGAATTTTGGTAAAACAATTACCCAAACTCAACCAATGGTGATATACTAAGTCAATATAGTATATTATTAAAACTAGAAAGTTGATGTTGGTACAAACAAATTAATTACACTGCAGATACTATTTGGATTTGAATGATCTTTAGTGCATTCATTTTGATGATGAGGGAAGTTAATCACTTGTATGAAAGGATATGTAGTTTGTCTCCAGTGTTGCAATGATAATTAACATTTAAAAACATTTTTTATCTCAAACTTTTATTAAACACCATTTCAATTGGTCATCTTCACGTCCTCTAATATAAAATAAAAAATAAGTAACAAGAAGAACATTTTTACTTTATTTCACAGTTTTATGTAATTATATCCATATTTTTGTGATAAAAATGCAAAAAAAAAAAAAAAAGCCAGGCATGGTGGTGAATGTTTGTAATCCCAGCATATGGGAGGCTCAGCCAGGATGATCGCAGTTCAAGGACAGCCTCAGCTACTTACTGAGGCCCTTTGCAACTCAGTGAGGCCCTGTTTCAAAATAAAGAATAAAAAATAGGGCTAGGAGTGTCACTCAGAAGTAGAATTGGGTTCAATCTCTAATACACCCCCAAAAAAAGAAAACTGCAAAAATTGAAAGAAACGTTTCAATTATGAAAATAATTATCAGTAAATTAGACAACATAACACATAAGACAAATTAATATATTGTAACATAACTGTTCACATTTCACTTAAATTAAACTAATGAATCATATAAATATAGAATAGGTGTTTATTAATAAAATGTGTTATACTGGCTAATGATCTATTTTTCTGATAGATCTTATACATGCAATTAATTAATATTAATTTATGCTTCTTAAAATTTAAATTAATAATGCTGTGAGACTGAGAATCATAAATACTATTTCAAATATAACGTAGAGACTATTTCTAAATGCAATTATTTAAAACTTATTTTTAACATTTAAAATAAATCATAACAAGCTGTCTAAGTAACCTTTTAGAAACAACCCTAAATGCTCTGAAACTTTAAAAGATTATAATAATATATTTCCTGAAGGTATTCACTTACCTGGAACTGTTATTATTCTAACATTAATACAATTACTTCCAAAAGGCTAGTATAAAGACTGGCAAGTTATAAGATAGCATAGAAAACTAAGTAACAGAAAATATTAGTGTATTTTAAAACTTATAGTTATAAATATCAATAAAGACAATTTGAACAATATCCCATCAAGTGAATATATAATAATCTATATTTTTCATTTACTAGGAAAAAGTATGTTAAAGAAATCAGTTGAAATATATAAAAAATGAAACAATTTAGCATTGTGAAAGCTTAAAACATGTTCAGCTCTGTGTGTGTGTGTGTATTTGTTTTGTGTACTCATCTTAGAACCATTTAATTTCACAGCAAAATCATTAAAATATACAATGATATATTTATATACTCTCTGTCCTCACTCATATCAATCCCTCATATAATCTATATCTAGTATTAGAATGTCACATATATTACAACTGATTAATCAACATTGATAAACCATTGCCATGTTCATAGTTTCTCTTAGTTTTCCCACTGGTGCAATATATTTTATGGGCTGCAACAAATATATAATGATATGTATTCACTATTATAGTGTCATATAAAATAGTTTTGTTGCTCTAAAAATTCTCTGTACTGCTAATTGTCAGTTTTTGGCAAATCACTTTTAACAGTGTTTCCTATAGAATCTTAAATGTAGCCAGATTTTATGCTTATTCATTATTAAATAAGAAAAAAATATACAGTTAAGCATTAGCACAAAAAGGCTATCATAAAACAAAAAACTTTTAAAATTAATTATAAATAATATAATATAAAATAATATAATTAAGTTAGTCATTTAGTTAATGTATAGTGGTCTAGCACAATTGATTTAATTTACATTGTCATCAGTGCTGATAAAATTGAGCAACTTTTTAAATGTTTTGATTATTTATATATCCTGTGCTCTGTGTTTCTGTGTCATGCTTAGAGAAGAAGAGGATAATAAAGCACCATGGCTTGAATGTCCTCCTTGCTATGCCCCCACAATGGATCTCTTCCATGCATGCTGGGAATTAAGGCAAATTGTTACTGTTTGTAGAAATTTGCCTTCTTTCATACATGCCCTTCTTTGGAATGCTGGTCATACAATCTAACAAAGAAAACAAAGCTAATGATATCAATGGTTCTGTAGCCTAACTTCAAAAAAATATTTTCCTTAAGTAACTGATGTGTAGAGAGTGTTCACCCAGCTGACAACCACTGTTCATTGTTAGAAATAGAGGAGCACTTTTTTAATGAAGCATAGAGGCACTATGTGAAGCAGAGGTGCACCTGTCTCCCTAGCTTCCATATAATAGGGAGAGCATCCTTTTTTTTTTTTTTTTAGTTTTTGTGGCTGACTGATCTCACTTACCATAATGTTCTGCAGTTTCCTTAAGGTCCCAGCATGTGACTTAATTTTGTTCTTTTTGATGGCTGAGTTATATTTCATTGTGTATGAATCCCATAGGTCTGTAATCCATTCATCTGTTGATGAAACTCTTGGCTGCATTTCATGGATAGGACAAATGTGAATTATGCATCTATGATTGCAGATGCACATGCATTAATATGGTAATATTGTTTTCATACATTTGAGTAGATTTTGTTCTTCTTGATACCCCAAATTGGTATTGATAAATTATATGGTAGAATTGTTTCAATTTTTCTGAGAATTCTTCATATTGTTTTCCAAAATAATTGCATTAATTTTCATTCCCACCAATAATGCATTAGAATTCTCACTTATCCACATCCTCACCAGAATTTTTTTTCTTTTAACAATTTTTTATTGAACATAAATAGTATACATTTACACTATATTTGGTGCCCTCTCCCCTCTGCCCCCGTTTTCCCTTCCCCCCTCCCACCAATGGTTGTCCAGGTTAACCATGTCTTATTCATAATTTTACACATGTTCAGATGTAGACCCTCATTAATCAAGATCAGCCTTCCTCCTCTCCTATCTTTCCATTCAAACTTTGCTGGTATTTCCCCTCCATTATCTGGAGTCCCACTGGTATCCTTTGTGTTTCCTAGTTTGGGCATATTAGAGGAAACATATGTACTTTCTCCTTCTGTGCTTGGCTGATCTCACTTAACATAATGTTCTCCAGGGCTTTCCATCTTCTTGCAAATGATATAATTTTGTTCTTCTTTATGGCTGAATAGAATTCCATTGTGTGTATTTCCCACAGTTTTGCTATCCATTCATCTGTTGATGGTGGTCTGGGTTGGTTCCATATTTTGGCTATTACAAATTGTGCTGCTATGAACATAGGTATGCATATGTTGCTGTATTTCTCTGAATTCAACCCCTTTGGAAAGATAACCAGGAGTGGTAGAGCTGGATTATATGGTGGATCTATTCCCACCTTTCTTAGGAATCTCCACACAGATCTCCATAGTGGCTGAACTAGTTTTCACTCCCACCAACAGTGTAAAAGAGTTCCTCTTTCCCCACATCCTCACCAGCATTTGTTGTTGTTTGATTTCTTTATGCTTGCCACTCTGACTGGGGTTAGATGGAATCTCAGTGTAGTTTTGATTTGTATCTCCCTGATGGCCAGGGATGAAGAACATCTTTTCATGTATCTATTGGCCCTTTGTATCTCTTCTTTTGTGAAGTGTCTATTTAGTTCATTTGCCCATTTCTTGATTCGGTTGTTTGTTTTGCTAGTGTAGAGTCTTTTGAGCTCTTTGTATATTCTGGATATTAGCCCCCTATCAGATCCTTTCCCATTCTGTCGGCTTCCTCTTTAGGTTATTGATAGTTTATTTTGATGAAAAGAAACTTTTTAGTTTGATGTTATCCCTCTTGTTTATTCTTGCTTTAATTTCCTGAGCTTTGGAGGTTTTGTTGAGAAAGTTACTGCCTGTGCCAATATGTTGTAGTGTTGAACCTATGTTCTCCTCTACTAACTTCACAGTCTCAGGTCTAATTTCTAAGTCTTTGATCCATCTTGAGTTGATTCCTGTGTTTGGTGAGATATATGGGTTTAGATTCTTCTTTTTACAAATGGTTAGCCAGTTCTCCCAGCACCACTTGTTTGAAAAGGCTGTCTTTTCTCCAGCGTATGTGTTTGGACCCTTTGTCAAAGATTAATTGACTAAAGATGTGTGGGTTTGTTTCTGTATCTTCTATTTTAATCCACTGGTCAATATATCTGTTATTGTGCCAGTACCATGCTGTTTTTACTACTATTGCTCTATAGTATAGTTTGAAGTCTGGGATTGTAATGCTTACTGCATGTTTCTTATTTTTGAGAATTGCTTTGGCTATTCTAGGTCTTTTCTTTCTCCATATGAAGTTCATGATTGATTTTTCTAGGTCTCTGAAGAATGTCACTGGTATTTTAATGGTAATTGCATTGAACCTATATATCAGTTTTGGCAGAATGGCCATTTTGATGATATTTATTCTACCTATCCATGAGCACGGGAGATCTTTTCATCTTCCAAGGTCTTCTTCAATTTCTTTCTTTAATGTTTTATAGTTTTTGTTGTAGAGGTCTTTTACATCTTGGGTTAGGTTTTTTCCTAGGTATTTTATTGGTTTTGAGGTTATAGTGAATGGAATTGTTTTCTTTGTTTCTTTCACTGTGGATTCGTTGTTGGCATAAAGAAAAGCCACTGATTTATTTATGTTGATTTTGTAACCTGCGACAATTTGCAGGTTAAACTTCCAATAAATTTAGGCTTGAAGTCTAATTTGTTTGATATCATAGTTGCTACTCCTGCTTATCTCAGAGTTTCACTGACATGGATTACCTTACTTAAGCCCTTCACCTTTAGAATGTGTGCATCTTTACTTATAATGTATGTTTCTTACAGACAGCATATAGATGAATTTAGGTTTTTAATACATTTTGCCACCTTATGTCTTTCTATTGGGGAGTTAAGGCTATTTATGCTCAGTGTGATTATTGAGAGATGATTCTTAATTTCTAACATTTTGAATTTTAACTTCTATTTTAGGTAGTGTTTGTTGTTCTTTGTTAGTTATTTTCTTGATAAAAATTCTTGTTTCTCTGGTTCTGGCATGTATTATTTATTTCTTCTTTGTAGTTAATCTCTTTGAGTATTTTCTCTAGTGCTGCTTTTGAGACATAATAAATTATCTCAGCTTCTGTTTGTCATGGAAGATTTTTATTTTTCCATCTATTTTGAGAGATAGTTTTGCTGGGTAGAAAATTTTGGTCTGCAAATTGTTTTCTTTCAGAGTTTGATGTGTTACTCCAGGACCTTCTGTCTTTCATGACGTGGTTTGGGAAGTCTGGAGTGATTCTAATTGGTTTCCCTCTGAATGTCACTTGGTCTTTTGTTTTTGTTGCCTTTAAGATTCTTTCCCGTCAGGTGTGGTGGTGCACACTTGTAATCCCTGTTGTTGGGAGGTGAAGACAGGAGGATCACACAGGTTTGAAGCCAGTCTCTCTGGCTTAAGAAACCCTGTTTCCAAATAAAAATATAAAAATAGGTCTGGGAGTGTAGCCTGGAGGTAGAAGGGTTTCCAGGAACCCCAGTACCACCAAAAATAAATAAATAAATAAATAAATAAATAAATAAATAAATATGCTTTCTTTGGCTTCTATGTTGGTAATTTTGAATACTATGTAGCATGGTGAACCTTTTCTCTAATCGGGTCTGAAGGGGGTTCTATAAGTTTTTTGTACATGTGAATCCACCTCGTGTTCTATGTTTAGAAACTTTTTTAATATTACTTCTTTGAGCGCTTTCTATTTCCTCTTTTTTTTATCTATTATTGTTAGGTTAGCTGTTTTAAGATGGGCTCATATCTCTTCAATGTCCAATTATTGCTCTTAGTATTTTTTCTAAATTATATACTAGGCATTCCTTTTTTGAGTGATTGTCTAAGAGCAATATTTTATTCTCCATGTGGTTTAATCTATTGTTTATAGTATAAGTTGATGTCTTCATAATTGCATTCTTTACTTCTTTCAGTCTCTAAATTAATTTCAAAAGTCCTGTATAAATTATTTTTTTCTTTTTTTCTTTTTTGCAAGTTTGGGGATGGAACCCAGGGGCATTTGACCTCTGAGATACACCCCCTACCCTATTTTTTATTTTTTATTTTGAAACCAGGTCTCACTGAGTTGCAGAGGGTCTTAATAAGTAGCTGAGGCTGTCCACGAACCATGATCCTCTGGTCTCAGTCTCCCGAATGCTGGTATTACAAGCATGCGCCACCATGCTCAGCAAAAGTCCTGAATAATTTCTACACTTACATTCTTGATTTGTCCTTCTGGAAATCTCTGATATTCTGTGGTGAGGTTCTGTTATTGTGGGATTGTGGGAGCTCATTGCTTCCTTATTGTTCTTCATTCTCATGATTTCAGAAGTTTATATCTGTTGATTTTGATAGAATTCTCTCAGTCTCTATGTGTCAGCTGGTATATCCATGGAAAAGTTGTGTTATATTCAACAGTGGAAACTGAGTAAGGAGGGAAGTGAAGTCATAAATATAAGAATAACATAATGTCACATATAAGATTGAATATAATGAGAATATGAGCTTGGTATATATTAGAGATTAGAGATAGTGAATATGTAGTAGTATTCTAGTAACTAATGCAGTTTATTTTGTATAGTGATATAAATTGGTTTTAATACAAGACAAAAAAGAGAAAAGAAGAGAGAGAGAGAAAAAGAGAAGGGATGGAGAGAAGAAAGTAGGTATATACAAGGAAAGATGGTTGGAAGAGAAGTTGAAAAGAGAGCAAATAAATGAGCATACACAGTAATACCAAATAAACAAGACACACAAACAAAACAACATCAGCAACAAAATAATGCAAACCTACAAATATATAAATATTCAGCAATCTGGGCCTTGCAATCTCTCTTTGTGCAGACACCAAGTGCCATTGCACCATTCCTGCTGCAAGCCTGTTTCTCTGAGTCTCTCGGTGGCAGGTGGCAGGTGGCAGGTGGCAGGTGACAGGTTTCAATGGTACTGGATATAGTGTCAAGCATAGGTCATCCTCCACACTTTCCATGGATATGGAGCATGAGTCTCTTCCTGCCTGTGTAGGTGGCAAATACCTCTGGGACCAAATCCAGTTTAAGAGTCTCTATTCTCACAGTTATGGCTGGGCTGGTTTGACTTCTCCTTGTTCAACATGATTGGGTGGTCTGTGGTAATCCCAGAGATCGTACAAATTGGATGTAATATTAAGCATAGTTCTCCCTTTAAGATTTCCACTGATGCAGATCCTGAGTTTCTCTGAGGCACTGCTATATCCAACAAAGGACTCCAACTGCCCCTTTATCAGGTTAAACTGCAAAGCCTCAAACCCAGGGGGTTTACAGCAGCTGCACAAGTCTCTGTGGGTGCTATGCTGGGCATTTTCTTGCAGGGATGACAGATTCACTAATGATGTTGTTGAGCAGCACTCTGAATTTTTGGAACGTGTAGTGAGCTAGGCTGCCACTGCTGCAAGTTATAGCTGGCATTAATATAGGAGAAAGTGATGGCTTACAATTTCAATGATCTGCAGCCTTTTACTTTATTTCTACTTGTTGTTTCTTTTCTTGTGAGTCTCAGGAGTCAGATGCCACAATGATGTCCACTATCATAGCCAATGAAGGCATGCTGTTTTTTTTTTTTCTGCAATATGATTGGTCTAGCTTCTTTTTCACTGCTACCTTTTATTTATTGTGTTCTTTTTAAAGTATGGTGATTTCTTGCTTTTTAAGAATGCTATTTTTAAGGCAATGGAAATCAGGTGTAAGCAGGACTAATATGTGCTATTTTCCTTGGTGGCCATCTTCTGAAAGTCTCTGGTAAGATCTATTTTAAAACTAATAGTTATAGAGTCAGGCATGGTGACTCAGGCTTGTAATTCAAGTGTTTGGGAGGCTGAGACAAGAGGATCACACAGGTTCAAAGCCAGCCTCAGCTTCTTAGTGAGGCTCTCTGCAACTTAGTAAGACCCTGTTTCCAAGTAAAGTATAAAACAAGGTCTGGGAGTATAGCCTGGAGGTAGAAAAGCCCCTGGGTTCCACCCCCAGTACTACACACACACACACACACACACAAAAAAAAAAACACCACTAATAGGTATAAAAAAGAAAAAAGAGAACATTTTGAAATTAATAGCAGCACACCCAGCCTGCACTCTTGGAATAGGCAGAGCTCTGGCAGCAAGCGTGGGCACCCAGGAACCAGCACCCATTTGCCCAGGGTACATCTTGGGACCACACCGGCTAACCCAGCTGGAATTTCCAGAGACACAGGAAAATCCATCAGGCCACAATATCTGCACAGGACCTCAGGGGGAGGTTCTAATTATACCTTGGTCATTCTCCACCCATGTTGTAGGGAAGCACAGGCTGGAGTCTAGGGTGGTGAGTGCAGAGGTACTGACCACAGATTAGAATTTTGCAGAACCTGTGAATTGTACAGAATAAAATAAAAGTGAAACCAGACATTCAGACACATAAACCTAAAGCAACTAAAGGAGAGAAGGTGTCCAAACACCCAGAGTGACCTAAGAAGATAAAAAATAGAGTACAAAGAAAACTAAGAGACATTGGATGGTATTCTGAAAGTTACCAAAGCAATCAGATACGCACATATTATATAGACCTGACCCCATATGCGTAAATAAGGAGGACTCTTTATTTTACTTTTAATGTGGATGTTTTGTTTTATTTTGCTTTTACAGTGCTTTTGTTTTGGTATGGTTTTTGCTGTTTTATTTTTTTTTTTCTTTTAACCCACACTTCCCTTACTTTCACATGTTGGTTTTTTTTATATATATATTGGACAGTTTGCCTTATTTTTTTTTTATTTCACACAGCTTCTAGTTCCTTTTATTTTATTCTAGTTCTTTTTTTCCTCTTTCTTCCTCTTTCCTTCCTTTATTTTCATTCTCCTCCTTTGATTGGTTTTCCTCCCTTTTTCTTGGATTACATAATAGTCTTGGTATCTTGTGTGGATTTTTTTTTCTATTCTTTTTTTATGTCTGTCTGCTCCTTCCATCACCCCTATTTACAAACCTTCCCACACTAACCCTACACACTCCCCCCCCAAAACTTTTCCACATAATATACCTCCTGGTCTAATACTCTAAGTATTTCTTACATCCATAATTACTCCACGAACGACAAGAGTCCTAGTAGTTAACTCTCTCTCATTCCTAGCAAGATTTCACCTTACCATACTTAAAGTCTTTCTCAACCTAAACATTTCCTCTACCTAATCTGACTCCTTTACTAATCACCCCAGCTCCTCCCACAACACCCACCCTCAACACTGGAAAGGCTCTGCTGACTAGCCGATACCCCAACTCCTAATATTAAGATTTGACTAAGCATAATACTCACGAACGATGGGTAGAAACCAGAAAAACAGGACAGAGAACGCTACAAATATGAGAACCAGGAATTATGAAGAGACAGCAGAAATCACGAATACTGACCTACTAGAAATGCAAGAAGGGGAGTTCAGAATCTTGTTGTTCAATATGATGAAAGAATTTAAAACAAGTATAGAGGAGGTTAGAGGTGAAATAGAAACACTAAAAAAGAATCAGAAAGAGGTCTGGAATGAAATGAAAGAGGCAATAAGTGAAATGAAGACAGCAATTGAAAGAAACTCTGGAAGATTAGATGAAATGGAAAACAGAATATCAATATTAGAAGACAGTGCATCCAAAACCGAAAACATGGTCAGCAATATACAAAAATCTTTACAGCGACAAAACCTAAACATCCAGCAATTATGGGATAATATGAAGCGCCCTAATTTACGGATAATAGGCATTGAGGAAGGGATAGAGGTACAGACCAAGGGCATCTGTAATATCTTCAAGGAAATAATCTCAGAGAATTTTCCAAATATGGAAAGAGACTTCGATCTTCAAGTCCAGGAGGCATACAGAACTCCACTGAGACAAAACCAAAGAAAGACCACTCCACACCACATAATAACCAAAATGACCAATATAGCGGCTAAGGAAGGAATCTTAAAAGCAGCGAGAACAAAAGGATGGGTGACATATAGAGGCAAAACAATAAGAATCACCCCAGACTATACAACCCAGGTTAGGAATGCTAGGAGAGACTGGTACGACGTGATTCAGACCCTGGAAGAAAATAATTTCCAGCCCAAACTAATCTATCCAGCAAAACTACTATTCAAGATCAATGGTGAATCCAAAGTCTTTCACGATAAACAGAATCTCAAAAAATTCATGAGTTCAAAGCCAACACTAGAGAAAATTCTTAAAGAAATAAACCATAAGGAAGAAAAAAGAAGCCGACTTCAGAATCAGAGAAGAGAGGAAGTTAATAAGTGGGCCACTTAAGTAAAGAAGAAAGATCACACCACCCAAGAGTAGACAGAACACAAAATGGGAGAAAACAAAAATCATATTTCAATAATATCTCTTAATGTCAAAGGACTTAACTCACCAATCAAAAGACATAGACTGGCAATGTGGATTAGGAAACATAATCCAAATATATGCTGTCTGCAAGAAACACACCTCACAGCCAAAGACATTCACAGGCTGAAGGTGAAAGGATGGAAAAAGATATACCATGCCACCAGTGACCAAAAAAGAGCAACAAAACAGACTTTAAACTAAAACACATCAAAAGAGACAAATCAGGGCACCTCCTTTTACTAAAAGGAACAATATACCAAAAAGATATAATGATAGTAAATATTTATGCCCCAAATATGGGTGCAACCACATTTGTAAAACAAACCCTTCTGGACATAAGATCCCAAGTAGACCCAAATACAATAATTCTGGGAGACTTTAATACGCCTCTCACACCACTGGATCGATCTTCAAGGCAAAAGATGAGTAAAGACGTTTTAGATCTAAAGAAAACCATAAACCAAATGGACCTAATAGACATTTTCAGAGTATTTCAGCCAGGAACTACAGAATACACTTTCTTCTCAGCAGCCCATGGAACCTTCTCCAAAATTGATCACATCCTGGGACACAAAGAAAATACCAGCAAATTCAAAAAATGTAATATAATTCCTTGCATCTTTTCAGACCACAACGGAATAAAAGTAGAAATCAACAACAGGAAACTCGAAAGAAAGTATTCAAATTCATGGAGAATGAATGATACACTATTGAACGACGAATGGGTAAGAGCAGAAATTAGGGAAGAAATAAAGAAATTTATGGAAACAAACGAAAACAGAGACACAACCTACCAAAACCTATGGTACACCATGAAGGCAGTACTAAGAGGAAAGTATATTGCATTGAGTGCCCACATAAAAAGGACGGAAAACCACCAAGTAAAGAACCTAATGACACAACTCAAGGATCTAGAAATTCTGCAACAGCCTATTCCCAAAGCCAGCAGAAGGCAAGAAATCATAAAAATTAGAGCAGAAATAAATGAAATAGAGAACAAAAAACAATTCAAAGAATCAATAAAACAAAAAGTTGGTTCTTTGAAAAGATTAATAGAATTGATAAACCCCTGACCAAACTAACCAAAAGAAAAAGAGAATCAACTCAAATCATCAAAATTAGAAATGAAAAAGGAGATATCACCACAAATAGTGAAGAAATTCAAAATATTATCAGAAACTACTTTAAAAATTTATACTCCAATAGACTTGAAATCCTGGAAGAAATTGATAGATTTCTAAGCACAGTTAACCTTCCTACACTTAGCCAAGAGGACAGCGAAGCCTAAACCAACCAATAACAACTAAAGAAATAGAAATGGCAATAAAAATTCTTCCACCAAAGAAAAGCCCAGGCCCAGATGGGTTCCCAGCTGAATTCTACAAAACCTTCAGTGAACAACTAATACCAATACTGCATAACATGTTCTGGGAAATTGAAAGAGATGGAACTCTTCCAAATTCCTTCTATGAGGCCAGTATCACATTAATCCCCAAACCAAATAAAGATACCTCAAGAAAGGAAAACTACAGACCAATATCCTTAATGAACATAGATGCAAAAATTCTAAACAAAATACTAGCTATATGCATTCAAAACTATATCAAGAGAATAATACATCATGACCAAGTCGGTTTCATCCCAGAAAAACAAGGCTGGTTCAACATACGCAAATCAATACATGTTATTCACCACATAAATAGAACCAAGAACAAAAACCACATCATCATAGCAATAGATGCTGAAAAAGCATTCGACAAAATCCAACACCCATTTATGTTAAAAACACTGCAAAAAATTGGGATAGAAGGAAAGTACTTCAACATCATCAAGGCAATATACTACAAACCCAAAGCCAACATTATATTGAATGGGGAAAAACTGCAAGAATTTCCGCTACAGTCAGGAACAAGACAAGGATGCCCACTATCACCACTCCTTTTCAATATAGTCCTTGAGACTCTTGCTGCAGCAATCAGACAAGAGAAGGAAATCAAAGGAATTCACATAGGAAGAGGGAATTAAAATTATCCTTATTCGCAGATGACATGATCCTTTATGTGGAAGACCCAAAGAACTCAACCAAAAGACTTCTGGACCTGATTGACAAATTCAGCAAAGTCGCAGGTTACAAAATCAACCTAAAGAAATCAGTGGCTTTTCTTTATGCCAACAACGAATCCACAATGAAAGAAATAAAAACAACAATTCCATTCACTATAACCTCAAAACCAATAAAATACCTAGGAATAAACCTAACCCAAGATGTAAAAGACCTCTACAACAAAAACTATAAAACATTAAAGAAAGAAATTGAAGAAGACCTTGGAAGATGGAAAGATCTCCTGTGCTCATGGAAAGGCAGAATAAATATCATCAAAATGGCCATTCTGCCAAAACTGATATATAGGTTCAATGCAATTCCCATTAAAATACCAGTGACATTCTTCAGAGATCTAGAAAAATCAATCATGAATTTCATATGGAGAAAGAAAAGACCTAGAATAGCCAAAGCAATTCTCAATAACAAGAAACACGCAGGAGGCATTACAATCTCAGACTTCAAACTATACTATAGAGCAATAGTAGTAAAAACAGCATGGTACTGGCACAAAAACAGATATACTGACCAGTGGATTAGAATAGAAGATACAGAAACAAACCCACACATCTTTAGTCAATTAATCTTTGACAAAGGGGCCAAACACATACGCTGGAGAAAAGACAGCCTTTTCAACAAGTGGTGCTGGGAGAACTGGCTAACCATTTGTAAAAAGATGAATCTAAACCCCTATATCTCACCTAACACAGGAATCAACTCAAGATGGATCAAAGACTTAGAAATTAGACCTGAGACTGTGAAGTTAGTAGAGGAGAACATAGGTTCAATACTACAACATATTGGCACAGGCAGTAACTTTCTCAACAAAACCTCCAAAGCTCAGGAATTAAAGCAAGAATAAACAAGTGGGATAACATCAAACTAAAAAGTTTCTTCTCATCAAAGGAAACTATCAATAACCTAAAGAGGAAGCCTACAGAATGGGAAAGGATCTTTACCAGCCACCACTCTGATAGGGGGCTAATATACAGAGTATACAAAGAGCTCAAAAGACTCTACACTAGCAAAACAAACAACCCAATCAAGAAATGGGCAAATGAGCCGGGCGTGGTGGCGCACGCTTGTAATCCCTGTGCTTGGGAGGCAGAGATAGGAGGATTGCGCAGGTTCGAAGCCAGCCACGTGCGCTGGCTTAGGAGACCCTGTTTCCAAATAAAAATGTAAAAAATAATAGGTCTGGGAGTGTAGCCCGGAGGTAGAAGTGCTTCCAGGAACCCCAGTACCACCAAAAAAGAAAAAAAAAAAAAAAAAGAAATGGGCAAATGAACTAAATAGACACTTCACAAAAGAAGAGATACAAAGAGCTAATAGATACATGAAAAGATGTTCTTCATCACTGGCCATCAGGGACATGCAAATCAAAACTACACTGAGATTCCATCTAACCCCAGTCAGAGAAGCAAGCATAAAGAAATCAAACAACAACAAATGCTGGCGAGGATGTGGGGAAAGAGGAACTCTTTTACACTGTTGGTGGGAATGCAAACTAGTTCAGCCACTATGGAGATCTGTGTGGAGATTCCTAAGAAAGGTGGGAATAGATCCACCATATGATCCAGCTATACCACTCCTGGGTATCTTTCCAAAGGGGTTGAATTCAGAGAACTACAGCAACATATGCATACCTATGTTCATAGCAGCACAATTTGTAATAGCCAAAATATGGAACCAACCCAGACCACCATCAACAGATGAATGGATAGCAAAACTGTGGGAAATACACACAATGGAATTCTATTCAGCCATAAAGAAGAACAAAATTATATCATTTGCAAGAAGATGGAAAGCCCTGGAGAACATTATGTTAAGTGAGATCAGCCAAGCACAGAAGAAGAAGATACACATGTTTCCTCTAATATGCCCAAACTAGGAAACTCAAAGAATACCAGTGGGACTCGAGATATTGAAGGGGAAATATTAGCTAAGTTTGGATGGTAAGATAGGAGAGGAGGAAGGCCGGTCTTGATTAACGAGGGTCTACACCTGAACATGTGTAAAATTATGAATAAGACATGGTTAACCTGGACAACCATTGGTGGGAGGGGGGAAGGGAAGATGGGGGCGGAGGGGAGAGGGCACCAAATATAGTGTAAATGTATACTATTTATGTTCAATAAAAAAATTGTTATAAAAAATTATATATTTAAAAAGTGTCTTGAAGGGTATGGGCAGGTTTTCGGTGAATTTGAAAACTTAGTATGAGCTATAGTAACAGAAATAACTTCAACAAGTGAGTCGTAAGGATAGGATGCTGTAAGCAAATGTAGCCATTTGCATTTAAGATTTCCAAAATTATATAACATAAATAAATAACAAAGCCTAGAGTGAGAACATAGGAGAAAAGATACTGAATGTAATAATAAAAAATGTGGTGAGACTAGTAATTCAAACATGTAATGCCTAGATGCATGATATTTTTGTGTAACATATTGACAAAATAGATTTTTATATTTAAAACAATAAGAGGTAGAAATTTACCATAGTAAATTCAGCAAAGTAATACTATCTCTTTGTGACCTCTCTTAAGAGAAAATCTAAGAACTTTTGGTCCTGGTAGCTACCCTTAGGTCCTTCCTAATGAGTATGTGGAAATTTTTAATATGTTTAAAGAACAGTGAAAACTTCACTCTCTTAGTCTGGACCACTACAAAACTAGACCCTGAAACAAAGATTGGAGGAACCCAATAAGCTATATAGGGACATGTGATGGAAAAGTGAGAGAAAAATACATGTTGGTGAACAATTTGCTGTTTTAAGCCTTTAGTATTAAATTTGATAAGAACTATGTAATAAAGAAGGTATAATAAGCATCAACATCCCTGCTGAATAAAGAAAATGGGGTAATTAAAAAAAAAGAAAGAAGGAAAAGTGCATATCAACATTTAGTGTGATATTTGTGAAAAATCTGGAATAGAAACAAAAGATTTATTTCCTGATTATCTAAGATGGTTGTTTGTAATACAGTGATTTTTGATAAACAAGAGATCTGTTAGAATGATAATACAAAGAGATAATTCAGACAAGTAGAAATTATAAGTAACTTTTCTGACAATGATAAAAAAAAAAACTCAAGAGTACAGAGAGACAATTAGAGAGGGCATTTAAGAAAGTTTATACTAAAAAGGGGTTGTTCATCAGAAAATCAGATTTAACTGAGTGTTTTGTATACTGTATTATAACACTAAAAATACTTAAACAAAAATGTGTATACATACACATATAGGAGCCAGACATAGATAAACTCATAAATACCACTATTTGCAAAGTTGAGACAGAAGGGTCACAGGTTTGAGGCCAGCCTCGCAACTTAGTGAGATTTTTTTTCAAAATAAAACATAAAATTAAGCTGGGAATGTATTTTAGAGGTACAAGCCATTGATTTCAAGCCTAAACTTATCAGAATAGACAAAGCAGGTTTTTTTAAGCTGGTAAATGAAACAATTCAGCACAAATAAATAACAAGAGTCAACATTTAAGCCTCAAACATAAGTATAGCTAGTTTCATAAAACAATGTCACACATAAATCCCAATACATTAATCCTTTCATACCACTAAACCAATATTCTAGACTAAAGGTCAATAAAATGTCTCAGACCCAAAGATTGTCATAAAACAAATAGACCTATTAAACACATATAGAGTATTTTATCTAACTACATCTGAAACAGGGTCTCTTAGGCCAGAATGGCTGGCTTCAAACGTGTGTTATCCTACTGTCTCTGCCTCCCAAGCATGGGGATTACAAGGGTGCGCCACCACACCTGGCTTTCCCAAGTGAATTTTATAAAGCCTTTATAGAAGAGCTAATCTCAATACTTCTCAATCTAGTTCATAAAACATAAAGAAATTGGACTCTTCCAAATACATTCTATGAAGCCAACATCACATTAATACCAAATCAAATAAAGATAGCACACATATAACTATATGCCTATATAGTTAGAAACTAAATATAGTTAGATGCATTTAGAAACTAAACATACTAGCAATAATATACCTCAACATCATAAAGGCTATATACAATACACCAACAGCAAACAGCATATTAAATGAAAAAAAAAAGTGAGAGTTTCCCCTAAAAACAAGAACAAGACAAGAATGTCCCCTGTCACCACTCCTTTTCCATATAGTACATGAGAATATAGCTGGAGCAATGAGGCAAATGAAGAAAATCAAAGGAGTAAAAACAGCAAAATAATAACAAAAATAATTCATATTTTCAGATGACATGATACTATAGTTAAAAGATGCAACAAGCCAGGCATAGTGGTGCATGCTTATAATCCCAGAGCTTGGAAAACTGAGAGAGGAGGATCATGCAGGTATTAAGTAGGCATGGGAGTATAGCGCAGAGGTAGAAAAGTTCCAGGGTTTCACCCTCAGTACAAAAAAAAAAAAATGCAATGAACTCAATCAAAAGGCTTAGAGAACTCGTCAACAGTAACTGCTCCTGCTTTTCTTTGAGTTCCATTGGCATGAATTACCTTGCTCCAGCCCTTTAACTTCAGTATGTTACTATCTTTACTTGTAAAATGAGGTTCTTACAAGCAGCAAATAGATGGGTTCTAGTTTTTAATCCATTTTGCCACTTTATATCTTTTTATTGGGGAATTGAGTCCATTCACACTCACTGTAATTATTGAGAGATAATTTTTAATTCTTAACATGTTAAGATTTTATTTCTGTTTGAAATACTGTTTGTTCTTCTTTACTTAGTTGTCTGCTGGATGTTAAGTTCTTGTTTCTTCCATTCTGGCATGTATCACTTATTTCTTCTTTGTAGTTAATCTCTTTGAGTATTTTCTTTAGTACTGGTTTTGAAGACATAAATTCCTTCAGCTTCTCTTAGTCATGGAAGCTTCTTATTCCCCTATCTAATTTGAGAGACAATTTTACTGGGTAGAAATTTTTTTTTTACTGCAAATTCTCTTCTTTCAGAGTTTGGAATATGTTATCCTATGCTCTTCTGGCTTTCATGACTTAGTTTGGGAAGTCTGTAGTGATTCTAATTGGTTTGTCGCTAAATGTCACTTGGCCTTTTGTTTTTGTTGCCTTTAAGATTCTCTTCTTGGCTTCTACAATGGTCATTTTGGCTATTATGTGGCATATAGAGCTTTTTCTCTGATCTTGTCTAAAGGGAATTCTGTAAGTTTTCTGTACCTGTGTGTCAATCTCTTGCTCTTTGTTTGGAAAATTTTCTGCTATTCCTTCTTTGAAAAGATTGTTGAGCCCCTTGGTTTCACCTTTTTTTCCCTCCTCTATGATAATTATTCTTAAGTTAGCTCTTTTAAAATGGGCCCATACTTCTTCTATGTTCAATTCCTGCTGTCAAATTATTTTTTCTAAGTTATAAACTGTGTGTTTAATTTTGAGTGATCATCTAGGAGTGAGATTTTATTCTCCATGTGGTCTTGTCAACTGATCATAGTTGATTTGATGGCTTTACTTCATGAGTGCATCCTTTTTTCTTTCAATTCTTTCTAAATTATTTTCAGAAGTCTAGTTACAATTCTGATTTGATCTTCTGGAGATCTCTGTATTTCTGTGTTAACAGGTTCTGTTATTGTGGGGTTGTGGGAGCTAATTGTTTCCTTGTTATTTCTCCTTCCCATGATTCCAGAAGTTTCTACCTGTTGCTTTTGATAGATTTCTCTCAGTCCCTAGGTGTCAGGTGGTATATCCAAGAGCAAGTTGTATTGTATTCAACAGTGAAGGTTGAGTAAGGAGGTAAGTGTAGGAGTAAATGGAAGAATAGGGTAAGGTCTCAGATAGTGTCAAATAGAATGAGAGTATGAGCTTGGTAAGGTAGTATACACTAGACATTAGACATAGTAAAAAATGTAGTAGTATTCTAGTAACCAAGATAGAGTTTTTGGTATAGTGACATGAAATGGCTTTAATATAAGACAAGGGAGAGATAAAATGAAGAAAACAGTAGAAAATGGATAGAGATAAGAGAGTATGTATGTATGTACAAGGGAATATCCTTGGTAGAGCAGATGGGAAGAGTGATAAAACAAAACAGCCAGGGATACACTGTCACACACACACAAAAAAAAAAGAACAAAAAAAAAACAAAACAATCCCAACAATAATTAATTAATGCAACTCTACAAATAAATGACTATTCAGCAGATAGATTCTCTGCAGTCCCTCTCTCTGTAGATACCAAGTGCCACCAGCACCTTTTCCACTGTGAGTATGGTTCTCTGAGTCTTTCTCAGTCTACACAGATGGTCAGTATCTATGGGGCTGGATTTAGTATTGAGCAATGGTCATCCTCCATGCTTTTGACAGATTTGGAGTCTTGGTCTCTCCCTGCCTCTGTTGGTGGCATATGCCTCTGAGAACAAACTCAATGTAGGAGTCTCTGTTCTTCATGTTTAGGGCTTGACTAGTCTGACTTCTCCCTGTTTACCATGAAAGGGACGTCTGTGGTATTCCGGGAGATCCTAATCATTGGGTTTAGTTTTAAGTGTAGGTATCCCCCACACTTTCCACTGATCAGGACCTAAGTCTGTCTGAGCTTCTGATAGGTCCAGCAGAAAATCACACTTCCACCTTCTCCAGGTTCTTCTCTGGGCCACTATGACTTTATTTATGGTGTTATTGAGCAGCGCTCTGGATCTCTGGAGGGTGTGGTAATCCCAGCTGCCACTACTCCTTCACTGGGTTGTATCACAAAGTCTAAGACCCAGTGAGTAAATTGCAGCTGTGCAAGACCTTAGGGTTACTGTGCTGGGCATTTTCCTGCAGGGAACTGCAACTTCACTTAAGGTGCTATTGAGCACAGCTCTGGATTTCTGGAAGGTGTGGTAATCTTTGCCACCATTACTCCTTCACTGGGTTGAACTGCAAGATCTCAGACCCAGGGAGTTTATCAAACCTGAGTAAGTCCCTGGGGGTGCAGCACTGGGAGTTATCCTGCAGGGACCACAGTTTCATTTACAATTTTGGTGCATGCTGTTCTGGATCTCTGGTGAGCCAATGAAAGTTTTAGCTGGTCTTTGCACAGGAAGAACTGAAGAATTACAATGGAATTATCTGCAGCTCCTTGTTTTCCTTTTTGTCTCTGGAATCTGGTGTTGTGAGGCACGATGCTCTGGCTGTGACACCTGCTGCTGCAATGCAGGCAGATTTATTTTCTGCTTTCTGCTCTTCTAGTCTTTTTCTCTCTCCCTTGTATTTATAGTTTTTATTCCTCTACTGATAATATTTTCTGGCTATGTAAAACACTGTTTTTGAGGCAATGGAGATTGAGTGTCAGCAGGACTTGCAAATGCTACTTCTCTCAGTCGCCATTCTCCCCATTCCAGCTAATATAATGTTTTAAAACCGTTTTTGTGGTGATAGTAAGCTGAGTTTAGTTCTCTAATATTTAGCCTTTTGGGATCCTTTAAGTCACTAATATTTATATAGTCTCATGGATACATCACATTTGTCACCTGCAGACCCACAAAAGTGAATTACTTTAAAGGTAAAAAGTTAAGTTTAGCATTTTTTCTTTAATTGTATTTTCAGCTTTTAGTACCCCCTATACATCAATAATTTTTCAATAAAATAGAATTGGGGAAAACAACTCTTCTTAGTCTCAGAACCTTCCAATCTAGAAAAACTAAATAGCAATAAGCAGATCAGAGCACAGATTCAACAATACAGGCTTTGGAATTGCCTGGGACATATAATTCCTGCATTTTAAAAATGTTTATCATATGAATAATCCAACATTGTATTTTGGATGTAAATATTTTGTTTGGTTTCACAGATTCCCACCTAGTGGGTATTTTTGTATCAAAGTAAATTATATTTAAAGTCTCAACCATATCAGAGTTAGATGATGTTTAAATATTATTTTTGTCTTTAAACTTTAATATTAATGTTGAATGAGTAAGAACTTTTAAGACTATTGAGATAATGCATATGTTCTACATATGATAAGAGAATGAGTTTTGGAGAACCAGGAAAAAATGTTGGAAATAATTTCATATATTTTTGTATGTAAAATATGTACTTCTATAAACCATAAAAAGGGCTCTTAGCAAACCACTGTAGATTCATGAATCTTAATTTTTGAATATTATATTTTTAGATCTGAAAAACAAAATGTGTTTAAAATCAGATTATATTTTTCCAGTATCGTAGTGTAAATAAACTAATATAAGAGAGAAAAGAAAATGTCAAAGTTTTAAAATGGAAATATTTTTAAGCCAGGCATGGTGGTGCACACTTACAATCCCAACATTTGGGAGGCTGAGACAGGAGAATTGCGATTTGCAGACAGCCTCAGCTGCTTAGGCCCTTTACAACTCAGTGAGACCCTGCTTCAAAAAAAGAATAAGAAATCAGGCTGAGGGTATAGCTTGAAGGTAGAATGCCTCTGGATTCCATCCCCAGTACTGCAAAAACAAAAGAGAGATTGGTTTTTTGTAAATATGAATAACAGAAAAAAATGATAAATATAAAAGAAAGTACTTGGGAATTAAAAAAATATATATAAACTGTTGATATTAAATACATACATGCAATTTGATGAAAATTACAATTTTAATAATCTTAGAAGAGGAAGATATGAAGTGATTTATATAGTCACAAAATATCTAGCATTAGTGACTAAACCACAGGTGACAAGAAAAGAAACAGACATTCTATGTAGTCTAGAGATGACTTTATTTTGGATGTGGGTGAGTGGTTTAGATGGTAGGAAGTGATAGAAGCTAATGGATTTTTTGATGAATTGAATATCTAAGAGCAAGATGAGTGTCAAGCCCAGTGTGATGGAGCACACTTGTAATTCCAGAATTTTGGAGGCTGAGACAGGAGGATTACATTCACAAACAGCCTCAGCTACTTAGTGAGGCCCTTTGCAACTCATTGAGACCCTCTTTCAAATTAAAAGATAAAAAATAGTGCTGAGGGTGTAGCTTGGAGATAGAATATCCCTAAGTTTCATCTCCAGTACTGTTTAAAAAAAAGTATCAAAGATGGTTGACTTGAGGAAATGAATAGAATAAGGTGGCTATGCTATTATGAAAAAAGTTTTGGTAGCTCACATTCAAAGGAAAAAGTTTGGGGGCTCATCTTGAGCTTGATTTGTTTAGTGGGCATTCATAAAAAGGTGATAAATACATAGGAAAATGTGTAGCCTGAACTTTGCAGAAAATAATCTTTGGAATTTATAAGATTGAGATGCATTTGAAGCCAACACTATATAAATCACTGTAAACAGTAAGTTTAGAGAAATCCAGTGATACTTCTTTTGAAGAAGCAAACTTTTCTTCAGTAGAAAAAATAAAAATTGGTTTGATTTTAAAATTATTTTGAAGGAATACTTATAAAATTTTCATAAAATTGTATTATAAAAAGAGATGAAAAATTTTTCTATTTTCAAAATTATTTATATTTATCTTTGCTAAAATACTGTTATTGTGATGCATTTTACTTGATTTTTTTAAAGGTGAAACTGACCCATTAACAAATTGTTCTTCTGGTCTTTTTTTGAAATCTCCTTAGCCATAGTCACACACTCATCATCTGTAATTGACAGAAGTTGCAAAGTCTTTAAAGTGCTCTACTTAATTTCACATAAAGGCTAATAATAAATGATTCATCTACTGTATATGGGAGCCACTGAAAAAAATACCTTTCCAGTGAATTAATAAAAAATAAAAATTAATTTCTATATTAAAATTTATACTTTCATTGGAGCATTAAAAAGGTTAGTTTTTTATATCTAATGTAAGAAAAATATACTGTTAGTTGCTTGTTTAAATTCAAATGTAAATATATAATTTCTGTATACTAAAACAGCAAGCTCTTTGTTTAAAATTTTTATAGACATTATATTTTCAGTGTATGATTAGAAATAGGAACATAATATATTTGCCCAGGAATCATGGATATAATATCCCAAAATCCATTTTCCTAAATTCCAGAAATGTTTTACAATCCAATGGAACAATATATTATATTCAGTTTATTTTTGTCTCTCACTTGCCTGATAAATTCAACTTTATATTTATTAAACAAGCCATAGTATTCCTCATTCTGTTTCACAAGAGAACTATCATGTTGACAACAATGTTAAAGTTATATTAAGTAAAGAAATAAAATCTAAAATACAATGAATGGATTTTCTTTCTTTTAACTATATGCCTGCCTCTCTAAATATATTATGTGTACAAATGCATATATAATATGCACTTGTATATGTGTTTGTTTATGTATTTATATGTATATATTTATATATTTTATATGAATGTGTATATGTATATAGCCTATTAAGTACTTTAATCAAAATATAAAGAATAACAAATGCTACCAAATGGAAAATAAATGAATTCCAAATTGTTAGATATAATTTTCAAAACTGTAAAATATGTCAGAATTTCAATGTGTTTGGGCACCTTTACAATTTTCTAGCTCAAATATATTTATAATGTATTTAAAAGTTTTAAAGACTCATCAGTGTGATTATATTTTGTAACCTAAAGAAGAACACAAAATCTAATTAGTTATTTTATTTTTTTAGCAAAACAAATTATGTAATATCATTGTATTAAAAATTGAAATGAGAGTGGGCATATAATGATAATATACTTTTAGAAAAAATATAAAATAAACATTAATAAGAAAAACTTTAAGATAATATTAACTAAAATGCTTTGATACTATATTAGTGATCACATAAACTTTTGAAATTCAGCCAATATTAGAAAGTCAGTGTATTTATGCTATATTATTCCTTTATATGAATTGTAAAATGAGTTTAATATTGAAGTTTCAAGCAAAATTTATTGGTATATTTTTATACACTTTGACTTAAAAAAAAGAGTCTGTTTATGATTATGATAGTCTTTTTTTTTTTTTTTGCAATACTTGGAAGAGAACCCAGGGGCATTCTACTTTTAAGCAACCCACTCAACCCTATTTTTTATCCTTTTTAAAATGTGTGTGTGTGTGTGTGTGTGTGTGTGTGTGTGTGTGTGTGTGTGTTACTGCAGATGGAACCCATGGGCCTTCTACCTCTTGGCTACATCTCTGACCAATTTTATATTTTATTTGGAAACAGACTCTCACTAAATTGCTGAGATCCCCACTAAGTAGTAGAGGCTGGTTTTGTACCTGCCTCCCAAGTAATGGGATTATGAGCATGAGCCACGACACCCAGAACTCTACTTTATTTTGAAACAGGGTCTCACTGAGTTGCAAAGTGTGATCCCACACCCTGCTTTATGATAGTCTTTTTTGAAAGCTGAGTTTTAATGGTATATTTTTTATTTATTTTAAGCCATTAGTCTATAAAATTGTGACACTGAAGTAACTAAGTGCATAACTTTCCTAAATGATGTCTACAAAATTTTAGAATATTTTTCAAAATTGTACTATTTTGAATTTCTCCAACTCTAGAAAAAAATTTCAGGAGATAATTTCATAAAATAAATTGAATATACGGTTAAGGGCAAGTGTTATTAAAATTCCTTCTGATTAAATTAGTGTGTGTGTGTGTGTGTGTGTGTGTGTGTGTGTGTGTGTGTGTGTGTAACTGGAAATTTACCCAATGGCATTCCACTTTTGAGATACACTACAAGCCCCATTTTTAAAAATTTTGATACGGGATCTCACTAAGCTTTGGAGAGCCTCCCTAAGGATCTGAGGCTAGCCAAGATCCTTCTATGTCATCCTTTCAAGTACAAGTGTCCTTAAAATACAAAAACAATACTATTATCTGATAGTAATAGTGCCAGTATAAGAAACTTTCCAAGATGCCCAGCTTCATATTACAATGGTGTACTGTACAATTGGTGGTACTGGGGTTCCTGGAAGCCCTTCTACCTCCGGGTTACATTCCCAGACCTATTTTTTATATTTTTATTTGGAAACAGGGTCTCTTAAGCCAGCACAGCTGGCTTCGAACCTGCACGATCCTCCTGTCTCTGCCTCCTAAGCGGGGATTACCAGCGTGCGCCACCACGCCTAACTGCCAAAACAAAATAGATTAATAGAATGTAATGTTCATTGCATTCATATTCCTTTGGCTGGCAGAAGAATATGCTCAGAGAATTTCAAAGCTGATAAAATTGAAAGGTTTATTGACTCTAAGCCCCTTATTTCACACATGAAGAAACAAATCTCAACAAAGTTAAAGGACTTCTGAAGGTCACCCAAGAAGTTAACTCCAGAAACTTTCTCTTGTTAAAATGGCTTACTTGTATTAATTCATCCAAATTTATCTACAGAATACCACTACATAGATTATCCAAAGCATTTTTTCAGTATTTATTTTAATTAAATAATAAAATAATTACAAAAAGTCAAATCAGGACAAAGTATCAGTAATATGAAAAGATGTTTTAGTATTTTCATGTCTTGTTATTAAAAAGTACACTGTGATATATAAACATTACTTTCAGAGTATATTAAATTTATGAAAACTCAAATTCCAAAATAATTATAAAATTTTGGATTATCTCCAGCCTTTTGGTTTAACTTGCTTTGAGGTAGAATAGAAGAAAGTCAACCTTTCAGTTATTTTTTAATCTGTACTTCTCAATTTTTTTAATGGTTCATTGTAATCATACAAGATGAAGTTCAGAATGGTGGAGCTATTCATACACAGGACAGTTAGTGAATTTCTCCTCGGCTCCTACCCCTTACCATCACATGTCCTTTGCAACTCAGTGAGACGCTGTTTCAAAATAAAGAATAAAAAATAGGGCTGGAGGTATAGCTCAGAGGTAAAATGACCCTGGGTTCCATCCCCAATACCTCAAAAAAGTATTTAGAAAGTTAGGCATCTTGGCAATTTCACAGAGCCAAGAATTGATAGAAAATATTTATAGTAATTGAAAACCTGGTTTTCTCAATCCAAAATGTCACATCCTAATATTGTGCATATTAATACATTAGATACTCAATACATTTAAGTATTAGTTCTTGGTAGTCATTATGTCAAAATTTTTGAGAATAAAAATTAAGGTATTTCTTAATATGCTTTGCAACTTATAAAATAGGTGTTTTTGAAAAGATGTACTAGTACTTCTATTGGTGGTAATAATGTGTCAATAACAATAAGCAAAAATGTCTTGTGCTTGAAAATTTCCATTTATTTTGTTAATGAATAATCAAATTTATTGAAGATGTGCAAAGAGATAAAGTCACATGTAGCTATGAAGGACTCTTTTTTTTAATTTCAGCCATAACACTATATTTTTGTTTGGAAAATAGGTCACCATAAATAGATAAAATTTACATGCCTTACTTTTTCCTGAAGAAATTATTTTCCTATTTTTATCAGTCCAATGTGGTAAAAATAGGGTAATATTGAACTTTATATAATAAATAAAATACTACTGAAATAAAAAACCTATGTAGTTTCCTAGTGTAATTTTAAAAATTAAAGAATTCAGAGAAGTTTCAAGAATTCAAAAAATAATTAAGCATGCTGAGTCTTATATTTAATTTTTGACTAGAAACTAACCCTGACAACATTCAGTTAATAAAATAAACAGAAGAATCATAAATAATTTTAATCATTACTTAATTATATTAGCTTCCTTTAACTATGTATAGTTCTGACCTACTGAATATTTTACTAGTTTCAACACTGTCTCTGTATGGTTCATGTCAGTTTCACATTTTCTTTCTCTATATTGACTTCAGTGAAAATTAACTAACCATAAAGTAGAAAATTGTGTTCTTAATAGACATAAAACTATCTAATTTAACGCATTTAACCATTAGAAGGTTTGTTAGAATTTGAAATACTTTATGCAATAATTCATGCCAGAAGGTGGCACCAAAAGCTTCAACATCAAAAATCCCTTTATTAATAAATACATAAAATTATTCTATATTTGGAATTTAAATGAAAGAAAATAGTGTCACAAATATGGATCAGAAAAATACAATGCAGACATTTATAAGTTATACATATCATGGAAAGAGTCTTGTGATTTAAAAATGGCACAAAAGAAATTATTCTCAGAGTATACAGTCATTATTGTAATTTTATATGTATTTTTGAACCCTGTAAAAATGCTTACTTGTAAATAGTCAAATGATATTCTCCCATGTCAATTAAAGTACTGTGTCTCTCAGTGAAGTATATTTCTGATATTATGCAGTTTAATTTTTCATTATAAAACAGAACATTTTGGTTAGTTTTATTAATTTAAAGAAAGATCAAATCCTATAGTATGAGCAAAGAATTTTCAGGTTGCAGCAGCTTTATCAATAATGTACTGTCCTTTTTCATTTGTTTTTCTCCTGGACAATAGTGAAAATCAATGATCAGAACTCAGGCTCCAGTAATAAGATGCATGGGTTTGAATTATTGTTCTGCCATGTTGTGGCTGAGTGACTTAGGACAAGTTAATAATTTTATTGACATATTTCTTTTATTTATTTTTATTGATACATTATAGTCATATATCTTAATGGGGTACAAGATAGGAAAGGCATACACACACATTTTTATTACTTCCTCATTTCCCACCTCTTTCCTCCTCCCTCCTTCCTTCTCAGTGTTTAACTTAGAGATTCACTTTGATATGTCTGTGAATGTACATCATCCACATTAGGGCATTTCCCCCTCACCCCCATTCCTCTCAGTTAGGTCACCTTATTTGTTCATCTATGTGTTTTCCTTCCTCATAAAATTATTTCCCTGACCCCTTTTCTCCCTAGCTTTCCCACATTAGGGATAGCATCCAATATTTTACATTTTGTGACTAATATCACTTAACATGATGTTTTCAGTTCCATCTATTTTCATGTAAGTAACATAATTTTGTTCTTATTGATGGCTGAGTAAAATTTCTTGTGTGCACATCCCATAGTTTTGCAATCCATTCATTTGTTGATGGACATCTTGGCTTGTTCCATAGTTTGGCAGTTGTGAACTGGTGGCTATAAATATTGATATATATGAATTAGTTTAATAGTTTAGTTTCCAGTTTGGGGAGGTAGATACCCAGAAGTGGTAATATATTTCTTTATCCTACTCTGTCTTTGTGTCTCTTTCTGTTCTTGTATTTAAATTTAATTTCTTAAGTTTTATTTTGTTATAGGGTTGCAGTAAACTTAAATAAGATACATATGAAACCTGTCTAGATATTTACTAGCAACTGCTTAAGCATTCGACAAATATCATTTTGGTAATATTGTTCCAAATTTTTTTCATTCTGAAAGTTGTCTCCAATGATATCTTAAATTTTCAAGTAAAACTTGGTTACACATCAAAAATGAAAGCATTTTCCAATTAACATCTCAGTACAAAAAAGATTTCATACACTGTGTGATACTAAGGATTGATCCAAAGGGTTTTCTGCCCTTGAGATCCACCCCAATCCTATTTAATTTAATTTAATTTAATTTGAAGATTTAAAAGAGTTAATAAAAAAGATATAAATACAGAAGATAGTTACAACCTCATGTAACATGAGGGGGTGGTTTGAGTGAATTCATCAGAGATACAACATGTGGACCAGACCTTTTATACACATGTCCTCCATCTTGTTCAAGTAATTCTGACACAGTAAATGTCCCTGTAAGGTTCCTCCCGCAAGGTGTCTCATTTCAGGAAGGTTGACCTCCTCCTCCCATCCTAGCTAGATTATCCAATTATTATGTAAACCTGTCTTTAGAAGGAGGATGAGAAAGTCCTAGTTCTCCTCTCCTATAGACTTGCTAATTACCTTTAGCCAGGTCAATTTACGTTGGAATAGTTGCCTGCTTTCTTGGCAGAAACCAAGTTCTTTCACCAATTTTTGAAATATAATAATCAGAGCTTTCTCAAATCTTCCTAGGCCATTCCCAATACTGGTACATTTGCCCCTCTGACTAGTAACTTCCTGACACCTGTCAGGCCACAGGTAAATACAGAAAATACATTTTGACTTTTACAATTCTTATTAACAGTTAACAAGAGCTCAATTTCACTTTTTCCTAATTTTTATCACATGAATGTACCCCTTAGCAAAGGAATAAGGACAATGAGTAGGTCATAAACTGCTTTGAGCTGAACAGGGATGAAGTTGGGGGCCCCAGCTTTAGGGTAACATTCTTGCATGTAGTTAGCATGGGGGAATCAGATGGGTCTGTGCCCTGTGCTTCTATGAGCATCTAAAAAGGGCTTTGATAGCTGTTCCTCTTTAGGTCCACAAGTACCACCATCTGACGTCTGAAAGCTTCAGTCCTTTGAGATGACACTTACAATACAGGTTAACCATGAAAACCTAAACATAGCACTTAAATGAGAAGTTAAAACCTATTTAAAAAAAAAAAAAAAAAACTTTGATCAATAACTTTAGTGCAGCCAGCAAAAGAAAAAAAAAAAAAACTTTTGTTTTCCTGACATTATATTTCCTTCTTAGCTGAGGAGCTGAAATCTCTGGTATGGCTAAGAATGGGAGAATGGAAGGTCTCCCTGGATACAGCAGGCTGAATATTGGGTAAAGAGATGGTTTAGGGCTTGCCTGATATGCCCCCCACCCTATCTAAGCTTTTAGACCTTGGTCTGGGAAAGAAGGGCAACACCTGTCTGAAATCTCACTGTGATCACCCAAGACTCTTTAGTCTTAACTCAGGTGGTGGGAGTTGGGAGGAATCACTAGGAACCTAGGTCTGGGGACCCCAGTTCCCTCTGGAACTGGGGATGCTCAGCTGTTTAATGGTCCCCCTTCTCCTATGAACCAGGCCTCGGAAGGCCCTTTTGGTCCTCATGGTTGAGGGCAGTTACATCAGAGATGCCCTTGCTTCCCACCCCTACAGACTCGAGCCTAGGCTTCTGTGCTCGGTCAGAGTTCTTTCATGGCTTTTGCCCATCTATCTTTCCCTTTTCAAGTCCCTGTTAAACTGAATTGGCAGCCTGAAGTAGTAGTCTTTGTCTTAGGATGTCCTCCCCTTCAATCGGGTAAAGCATTAATCAAGTATGCCAGCACGAATTGTTTGACTTAGTGATAAAGCGTTACACTCAACCCTTAAAAGAAAACTGTATGGACAGATTGTATGGACAGATCAAACTCTAAATTCTCCCTCCCCACCCTACTGAAGACATGTGTGCCACCATTGTACAAGGGGCCAGTAACAGCCTAGTTGGTTGGAGACTAATCTGGTGGCACTAGGACACTGTGAATCCCACACCACTGAAGCTATGCCTGGGATGGTCAGTCTGGTTTTCTTAGCTGCCTAGCATTCTCAAACATGCTTGACTAATTGCCTCTGGCCACTGGGGCGCACAAACTTCCAGAGTTTATAGACCAACAGGGTGCACATGGGCGCGGTTGGTAATGGCCACGCTTCCTAGGTGCTGCCACTAAAAGCAAGATAGCTTATCTCCCTAGAACATGTTTCCAATTACAGAAAAAAAAAAAAAAGCTCACTGCTATTTAGAAATAGGTGTTGGCTGGCATCACCTGTTTGGGGAGCTTTCTGAAAGTGGGTTATGGGCCTTTCTTTTTAGATTTAACTTTGTATAGGGCTTTTAAAATAGTGTCCCATCTTCGATGTGGACAGAATGGACAGGCACTCATTGGGCCTATCAAGCCTATGCTATTTAAAGGGTTTACTTCCTAGAGGGAATTAGACCATGGGCTAATTCTAGGCTAGGGGTGTTCCCATAAACCAGAACTGCCTTCCAGATGCTGGAAGATCAGTGGTCATTCTGGGGGAACTCCTGGAAGGTACATACCTTTTGGGGTGCAGTGGTACGAGGACCACCAGTGAGATGCCCTAAAATTCACATTCAGAGATTCAGTGATGCAAAGGCTGCTCTATAGTTGTTTTAAAGCTCAACAGCTCTACATCTGGAGCTAAAGCTGCTGCTGCCCACCAACCCACTAGCCAAAAGTTCCATTACAATTATTGAGCCACAAGCCCCACATTGCCCTATAATATTGGGCGCCAAATATATTATGGTTTGATAAGATGTTATGGTTTTGGGGAAACTGTTCCCGGGGACCCCTGTTAGGGTCCTGGACACCAATTTTCCTCAAAATGCAAAAAGATAAAAATATTAAAAAATGTGCAGGTTCTTGTCCTGAGCTAAAGGTAAGTATACAATAGCCCAGACTCTTGCTGAAGATTTATAAGAGTTTATTGGCTGGGCATTGTGGCACACACTTGTAATCTCCACGCTTGGGAGGCAGAGACAGGAGGATCACACAGGTTTGAAGCCAGCTACTCTGGCTTAAGAGACCCTGTTTCCAAATAAAAATATAAAATAGGTCTGGGAGTGTAGCCTAGAGGTAGAAGGGCTTCCAGGAACTCCAGTACCACAAAGAAAAAAAAAAAAGAGTTTATTAAAAAGATAGAGCCAAGCTTGGTGGTGCACACTTGTAATCCCCGCACTTGGGAGGCAGAGACAGGAGGATCACGCAGGTTCAAAGCCAGCCATGCTGGCTTAAGAGACCCTGTTTCCAAAAATAAAAAAGTATAACATAGGGCTGGGAGTGTTGCCCAGAGATAGAAGGGCTTCCAGGAACCCCAGTACCACACACACACACACACACAAATAGAAATACAGAAGATAGTTACCCCCTCATGAGGGGGTGGTTCAAATGAATTTGCCTAATTTTATTTTTTTTAGAAATAGGTTCTCATTAAGTTTCTGAGTCTGGCCTTGAACCTGTGATCCTCATGTCTCAGCCTCACAAATATACTGATTTTTTAATTTTTACCCAAATTCTTGTTACCACCAAGATGTAACAATTTTATTCCACTACTACAAAGATCTTTTTGAAAGTACTTATTCTAGATCACTTACTTATTTATAAAATACAACCAGGAAAGCATATGAAATGAGAACAATTTATTGAATGATAATGTTATAAAATCCAAAGTAGATAACACAATTTAGTCAGAGAAAAGTAAAGGTAAAGAAGTCATATTTAGTAATAAGTTTCCTGTATAGCAAGTGACTCTACTGAATTTTATGTACATACATTTATACATGCATATTTATGTATAGTGGCTATGAACAAATACCCCATTTATATTTGAAGCATGGACATAAAAAATTAAAAATTATAAATTGAATAAATATACTAGAGAGATATTATATTATTTAATTTTATATGTAGAATAGTGACTCAGTTAGGTGCTATTTGCAAAACAATAACTAAAATTTAAAAAACTTAAATTTTGTAATTATTTAATATCAAATGGAAAAAATTGTCTTTTTTAACATATACAAATAGAAATTAAAATAATTTTAAAAGTAGGTATAAGACACTAGCTAGATACTTAATCACTATAAAGAAATAAGTATTTTGATAGCATAAACATGATTTATGATTTTAGGCAAAATATAAATTGTCCAATCTTTCTGTGTCTTACATAGAGAAAATTCTGTTTTCAACATACCTGTATTACTATATCATAGAAAACCAAATGTCATTGTTACTTAGGAATCAGGTTTATAATGTATTTGTTCTTGTCTGTAAGACATCAGGATCTGAAGTAGTGTTAATCTCAAGAAGTATAGAGAGTCATCTCAGATAAGTATTCCAGATTTGAAAGACTTTCAGTAGCTTCTTTAAACAATTGCAATACACTGCCATGTCCTCTGTTATGAATTGCAGGAGCTGTGAAGAAGTGTGCATATAAATGCTTAGAATGTACAAGTATGCTTTGTACTGTTCTGAGTCTATCACTATTTCATAAAAAAAAAAAAAACACTAACTCAGGCTTTCTCTATGTCTTTAATTTCACTTGTTCACTATTGCAGCCTGACATTCATGTACATCCATTTTAAGTACGATAAAGAAGATTTTGAAAGATTTGTTAAAAGTTAAATATCTTTTCAGGCCAAAATGTGACTTACTTTTCTGGTGAACTTGTGATCTTGTTTTCCATGATAGAACAATGAGATGCTAGATTGATAAATAGTGATTGAGTACAATATTTTTTAAATTTTACTTGAATAGTCATGAGGTTTTCTCTTCCATATATATGATCACTGCAGTTTGCCAAAAACATTCCAAGTTTTTGATCAAGATTTTATTGATCTAGTAATTATTTCCAAATTGGAGATAATTGATATTTTTCAAAATTGATTTTTAATCCATGAAAATGATATATGTCCCTTATATAGGTTTTTATGTAAAGAACTTGAATATATAATATATTCTATACTATATCAATCTTAAAGTCAAAAGCTTTATTTTATTCTAGGAATTGCAATAAATTAGTATGTTGCCATAGGCCATTTAAAAAATATTTTTTTTCCCACCAGGTGTGGTGGGAATTCACCACTGTGAATTGTATCATGGAATGAGAAAAAATGAGAAAAAAAACTATGAAATAGGAGCTACTTAAAGTTACTTAAAAACAAACTGATAAAATAAATTAGTTCTATCTCTAATTTTCAACTTAGGAAATGAGGGCCAAAATGATCAGTCAAATAAAATAAACATGCACTTTATTATACACTTTATTCTAGGATTTGTGAAGGATGCAATAAAAGAAAATATACACACTACATTATATATATATATATATATAAACATATATATGTATGAATTATATGAATAATGTATGAATATATAATATAAATATAAAAATTATATAAATATGTATCAATATATAAATAATGACTCAGAAAAAGTTTAGATAGCAAGAAAATGAGGCATATAAAATAATTGAAATAAATAAACTATGGTTTATAATTATGTACTTAACTACAGGGAAAAGAGTAGCAATAACTAACAGAATAAAAACTTTATGAAAGAGAGAGATTTTGTAGAAAAGAGTTAGTGTAAATAGAATAAATATTTTTTAGCTATGCCATTAGTGTGAATTTATCTAATAAAAACTTAGTTTAGATGTTTGAGAAATACTAAAAAATAGCATTACTTAAGAATAGTACAATACTATTTATTATACTATATTCTGAAAGCCAAGATAGATTTGAATTACAAGTACATTAAATAATATGGTAAACTTTATTTTAGAGAAAAATAATAAAGCAATATATATACATATTGCTTTTTTTCATTTGTATATATATATATATATATATATATATATATATATATATATATATATTGCCAAAAGAGAGAATATTTTAGTTAATTGATCTTTAGGCCAATATTTATTATCAATATTTAGTGGTTGAAAGATAATAACTTCAGTTGTAGAAATTTAATATAATAGCAGGCAGTAGAATGTGAATACGTAGATCAGATGAGTGTAAGATAAAACCATAATGGTAAATCCTCATAGCCAACATTGAACTGGCAGTCAGCAGTGAGGTTGAAGTGATGAATCTTGCCAATGTTATTTCTTCCTAACCACAAAATTCATTAACTGTAAAAAAGGATGATGAGTGAACTATTCTCATAGAAGCTAATAAAGAATTTCAAGCAGTAGATGTTTAATTATATAGTATGTAATTCTGCATAATTTTAGAGTCTATATGTGATATGCAATCATTTAATTAATTTGACATCATTTGCCTACAAAGACACTGAGACACCTTAAAATCCATAGAAAAGGTAATGATATTTTAATTTGAAAAAAGGGTCTCTTAAGCCAGCAAGGCTGGCCTCCAACCTGCATTTTCCTCCTGTCTCTGCCTCCCAAGTGTGGGGATTACAAGTATGTGCCACCATGCCTGGCATTTTTTGATTTTTTTTTTTTTAATATGAGAGAGCAGTACATGTCTTTTGTGAAACCTGGGACCCCAAATAACTAGTGGCAATAAATTTTGTCTTTCCTCCAAGAGCAGAGGTATACAGCTTAACTTCAGAGAACAGACTGCTGCTCCATGTGTACCCTGGCCTCCCGCTCTGCGCAGAAGAGTGTGGTGGCCTTGAGAGCTGATGACTCCCAGAACACACAGCATGGCAGCCAGTCTCAGCTATGCAGGGCTCCCTCTGAAACCCCCTAAGCCCTTTTACCACTTACAAGGCCTGTGCTGGGGCCTCCAAGGCCAGGACGGTGCCTGCCATGAGGCAAGGCCGGTGCTTGGGTTTCCAAGGCTGATATCCGAGCCTGCTGAAGGTTGAGGTTGGTGCCAGAGCCAGCGAGCCTGGGATCAGAGCCTGCTATGAGGCAAGGCCAGTGCTGGGGCCTCCGAGGCCAGGATGGGAGCATGCCAAGGGGTGAGGCCAGTTCCAGGGCCAGTGAGGCTGGGATCGGAGCCTGCTGTGTGGCAAGACTGGTGCTTGGGCCTCCAAGGCTGGGATCAGAGCCTGCAGAGGGGGAGGCTGGTGCTGGAGTCAGCAAGGACAGGATAAGTGCCTGCCATGCAGTGAGGCCATAGCTGGAACCAGCAAGGCTGGGATCAAATTCTGCCAGGTGACAAAAACAGATATACTGACCAGTGGGTTAGAATAGAAGATACAGAAACAAACCCACACATCTTTAGTCAATTAATCTTTGACAAAGGGGCCAAACACATACGCTGGAGAAAAGACAGCCTTTTCAACAAGTGGTGCTGGGAGAACTGGCTAACCATTTGTAAAAAGATGAATCTAAACCCCTATATCTCACCTAACACAGGAATCAACTCAAGATGGATCAAAGACTTAGAAATTAGACCTGAGACTGTGAAGTTAGTAGAGGAGAACATAGGTTCAATACTACAACATATTGGCACAGGCAGTAACTTTCTCAACAAAACCTCCAAAGCTCAGGAATTAAAGCAAGAATAAACAAGTGGGATAACATCAAACTAAAAAGTTTCTTCTCATCAAAGGAAACTATCAATAACCTAAAGAGGAAGCCTACAGAATGGGAAAGGATCTTTACCAGCCACCACTCTGATAGGGGGCTAATATACAGAGTATACAAAGAGCTCAAAAGACTCTACACTAGCAAAACAAACAACCCAATCAAGAAATGGGCAAATGAACTAAATAGACACTTCACAAAAGAAGAGATACAAAGAGCTAATAGATACATGAAAAGATGTTCTTCATCACTGGCCATCAGGGACATGCAAATCAAAACTACACTGAGATTCCATCTAACCCCAGTCAGAGTAGCAAGCATAAAGAAATCAAACAACAACAAATGCTGGCGAGGATGTGGGGAAAGAGGAACTCTTTTACACTGTTGGTGGGAATGCAAACTAGTTCAGCCACTATGGAGATCTGTGTGGAGATTCCTAAGAAAGGTGGGAATAGATCCACCATATGATCCAGCTATACCACTCCTGGGTATCTTTCCAAAGGGGTTGAATTCAGAAAAATATAGCAACATATGCATACCTATGTTTATAGCAGCAAAATTTGTAATAGCCAAAATATGGAACCAAACCAGATCACCATCAACAGATGAATGGATAGCAAAACTGTGGGAAATACACACAATGGAATTCTATTCAGCCATAAAGAAGAACAAAATTATGTCATTTGCAAGGAGATGGAAAACCCTGGAGAACATTATGTTAAGTGAGATCAGCCAAGCACAAAAGAAGAAGATACATATGTTTCCTCTAATATGCCCAAACTAGGAAACACAAAGAATACCAGTGGGACTCCAGTTATTGAAGGGGAAATACTAGCTAAGTTTGGATGGTAAGATAGGAGAGGAGGAAGGTCGGTTTTGATTAACGAGGGTCTACACCTGAACATGTGTAAAATTATGAATAGGTCATGGTTAACCTGGACAGCCATTGGTGGGAGGGGGGAAAGGAAAACGGGGGCGGGGGGAGAGGGCATCAAATATAGTGTAAATGTATACTATTTACGTTCAATAAAAAAATTGTTTAAATAAAAAAAAATAAATAAATAAATAAAAAGAAAAACATTAAAGAAAAAAAAAAAAAAACAATTTCTGCCAGGTGGCCAGGCTTGTGCTGGGACCTTCAAGAGTGGTATCGGAACTTGTAATGCAGCATACACAGAAAGATATCACAGAAAATAAAAAATCAGATGCTTTTTCTAATATGCAAAAAATAGGAAGAAATGGGTAATAGGCAAAAATCTAGTGGAAGAAAGGACCCTATGGCAGAGCAATTAAAGTGACCAATCGCAGGGGATGGGATGGGGAAAGATGGAATCTCTTTTAAACACATGATGTACGTAATCAAGTATATCAAAGTTAATCACTAAATCAAGCATGAGATTGAGGGAAGGGGAATCAGTGGGATGGAGATTGGATAAAGGCCAATTGGATGATCTGTGCTTGGATATCCTCACAAGTCTTGTATTCCATTGTCATGTTTGACTAAAATGCACCAATAAAAACATATTAAAAAAGAAATGGTAAGGATAAAGAGTTTATTCAGAAAACATTATAACAATGAAGCTTCTCAGAATAAAACAAGAAAAAAAGAATTCATTACATAACATCCAAGAAAAGTAAATCAAGATTTTTGTCATTTTCATTTTGAGTATGTACCTATAAAAAGAATGTGATACAATGTGCTTTGTTTTAGGCTCCTCTGGACACATCGGGACATTATCCTTGCCATTGCCTCTTCCTAGAATCAGATTCTTTCTAATCGTCATTCAGGTTCCTCTTCTAGTGCTTTAGACTCGGAAAATCTGGATTTTGAGATTTGAATGGAATAAGTTGGTACAAACACTTTCCCAAGTAGTGTACTGAGAATACACTATTGTGTATTGGTAGTACAGTTCCTGTAAGCATGCCATTCTTATTTAAATCCTTAATTCACAGGCTTATCTTTTCTACCTCTTTAGATCACAGAATAATATTATATTAATTGAATTAAGAAATATACAGATTTAGTAAAGAAAACAACATTATTATTGCAATGAAACTGAGTTTTTTTAGAGAAAAAATCTCAGTGAATCTATGTTCCTAAGTACAAGGGAGCAACAGTGTAGAAAACATGGAGGGGAAAATTCATTCTGCTTTTATTCCCTGATGCTTCAGGGTGTGGGACAATCCTACTCATGGTGTATGAATCAAAGAAGACATGCACTATCAACAACAAAACCAAAACTTATTTGCCATATTTTAACAACATAAGAAAGTATGATGACCATGTTGTTGATAAAATTATCTCACCAGTATTTCATACCAAATGTGAACAAAGTCTTGGAACAGGTGAGCTTGAAAATTAAAGTCTTGTTGAAAATGGGCATTGCATCTTGCCATCATATATCTCTTTACTGTGAAAATAAAAATGTGAAGGTTTTATTCTTACCTTCATATACAACTTAATTGCTTCAGTTTAAAAATAAATAATAAAATGCATTAGAAAAAGAAAAAAGAAAATATAAATATTTAAAATTCTGAATATAAGCCGGGCATGGTGGTGCATGCTTGTAATCCCTGTGCTTGGGAGGCGGAGACAGGAGGATCGCGCAGGTTCGAAGCCAGCTGTGCTGGCTTAAGTGACTCTGTTTCCAAATAAAAAAAGTATAAAAATAGGTCTGGGAGTGTAAGCCAGAGGTAGAAATGTTTCCAGGAACCCCAGTAACACCAAAAAAAATAAATAAATAAATAAATAAATAAATAAATAAATAAATAAATAAATAAAATTCTGAATATAGTTTTGAATAAATTTATATTATTTTAAATCAGTGGTTGAAATTTTAAATCAAATAATCTTGACTTGGAAGCCTTATTGGTGTGTGTGTGTGTGTGTGTGTGTGTGTGTGCGTGTTTGTATGTGCACATAGCAATGTCTGACAGTTATGATTGCCAGTTAACCAAAAGGAAATAGTAAGCTCAAGATTGTTAATGTATCAATGTGTGTGAAGCAATATTTGAAAATCATGTAACTTGGCAGTTGAAAGTCTTCCACGGATTTTATAGCAAGTCATATTTGTGACCTTAATTGTATGCATATTTAATTTGAGAAATCTGTAATATAAATTAAAATAGGAAAATATCATGTTTTTTCCAAGATTTAGGTAAGGTCTCTTTTAATTGCTAAGGTTGGCTTCAAATCTGCAATTTTTCTGCCTCAGTCTCCCAATTATTGATATTACAGATATGCATCACCAAACCTGACTTCCACTTATTTATTCAATGAGATCAATATTAAACTACTAATCTCTAACTCATAGTCATACTTAGAAATAAGTATCAGAAAGTAAAAGAATCCACCATATAAGTAAATGATATTTCTCAAAGATGAAATGAATATACTTGCAATATATTTTTGATTCTTGCTTTTGCAAAGAAAAGCCCAACCATGAAGATTTTTGTTTAGTTTTATTATTCTTGGTTTAGTTGAATAACTGGATACTTTATTGCCTCCACCAGTATATTACTAAAGAGAAATTAAAGAATATATTTTCATTGAGTAATTTAGCTATTTCTATCACATTCACCACAGAAGAAAAATTTCAAATGCCCATAAATAAAATTTGCTTAAAAACTTTGGGAGTCAAGATTCTAATTCATTATTACATTTAGAAATTACTTTTCAAACTCACTACAGTAATTTTTAAAAATATTTCTTGAATACAAAAATGTTGAGATTTAATAATACGTAATTTATCATTCTATGTATCCTATAATAAGAAATGTTCATTTTAATTCAAATCATAGTAATAGGTTCTTAAACAATAAGTATAGCCATTTTGAAATGACCTTTTATAAAATGACTTTATGTAATCAATAGTAATTCTAAAAAAATAATTGCACTTATGCCCCTTATAAAGAGATGTTAAATTTAGCTTCTATTATTTGAGTTTGATGTTGTTACCAAGGAAATAAGACAAAAAGAATATACTTTTTCTAAAATAAAGTAGAATTATTTAAATTGCTATAATTGTATTTATTTTTATATTTTTCATGTTTCATGTTTAAAATTGGTGAACTAGATAAGAGATATACAATTGAATTTCATATATTTGATACAGGCCTGCTAATTTAGATGTTAATTCTTTTTACAAATAACATTTTAGCAATGAAAATATTTCTTGCCATAATGCATTTATATTTTTATGACTCTTAATTCTGTTAGAACTTTCTCAACTTAAACACTAATCTTCCTTCTAAAATATTAAAAAAAAATTCAAGTAAGGAGTTTGGAAATGTCTACAGAGGCAATCGTGGTTAGATGTGTCACTTTCCTTGGTTGTCCTGTAGCCCAGTTTGGAAATGTCTACAGAGGCAATCGTGGTTAGATGTATCACTTTCCTTCGTTGTCCTGTAGCCCACATCCATTCCCCAGCTGTATTTCCTGTAAACACAGGAAAAACAGAAGGCTTGCAATGTTTGGGAGATCAGGAAGTGATAAAATAATAAATTATTGACCAGAAAAAAGTATTAGTAAAAAAAAAAAGAAAAGTTGAAAAAAAGAAAGGAATGGAATGGTATTCTAAGTAAAATACACTCCTTTTATCTTCATTTGAGGTCTCCTTAACCTGATTAATTATTTTAAGTTTTTATGATATTCCTAAGATGAATCAAACTTGGTGATGAAACACAGATTAGCTTTATTTTTTGAAAAGTGAAATACAAACAAATAAACAATGTCAAAATATTTATTTTTGCTGGATAATTTTACTACCATTTTAAGAGTAACTCAAATACCTTATGAGGCTGCAACTGACAGATAGAGAATTAAATAAAGCATTCATAAATGCTACCATAAGTAGATTGCTTTTTACTTAAAAAGGCAATAGGAGAAAATAAATAATAACATATTTAATGAATAAATAATTTGAATATTCATTAAGTTGACTCAATTCTTATTTAAGGTGTATTCGTGAATTCAACATCAACTCCCAGTGACATGTACAGCAACTGTTGGAAGGCATTGACTGGTTTCTGCACCCGATGCATTAATCTAAAAATGTCCATTTTGCTGCCTTTTTGAAATAGTAACAAAGTGTTCTACTATGTTGATAAGTGGTTAGGCATACACTGAAATCTATTGCTTTACCACATCACTTTATACTTATGGCTATTACCATTTGATTTCAACTTTTAGAGGGTAATTTCAAGCATATTTTTACTTCTGCTTTCTCAGTAAACTGTTATATGTAAAAATCTTCTGTTTAAAAGAAAGCCACAAAAAATTAAATGAAAAAGTACTCAGACAATTTATGCTTGCAATGCTCTGATATTTCTCATGCTGCTGTCCTACTTCCCTTTGATTTTTATTTTCAATGAAATTTTTCTTCATGTTTTTTTTTTAATTCTGGATTCAATTGTAGTTCTCTTCAACAAAGACTCATTTCTTAATATTGCAGGTAGCACATATGAGACATACTGAAAGAACAGACAGGTCAATGAATATTTTCATATAACAGAAAAAGTAAATATAAAAAATCAAAAATATGTCTTAAGTGAATCACCTGCTTAAGTTGTGTTTTCCTATCAATTTTTATGAAAATAGAAACATAGGAATTTATAGTAATTTGTAGTTATTTGCTTTATATGTAATATTTATGTATATATGCTAAATCAGATATTAAATTGTAATCATAGATTCAAGTAGTCCATCATAATCATTAGTTTATAATTAGTTTTTATAGCCTTTAGGTTACTGTATTTCATAAAAAAATTTTATGCTTTCTGTGTGTATGTGTGTGTGCTTATGTGTGTGTGTGTGTGTGTGTGTGTTTCTTGGGATGGAACCTAAAAGCATTCTACTTCTAAGCTGTACCTTGAGAATGATTGTGTATTTTATTTGGAAACAGGGATTAAGTAAGTTGCTGAGGCTGGCTTTGAGCGTGTGATCCTCCAATTTCAGGATTCCAAGTACTGGGATTACAGGAATCACACATCTTTTTTTTAAGATACTTAGGATCAATTATTTTCCAGGTAGATGATAAATACATTAGTGTGTGCAATTATTAAGTATAAGCATGATAAATTAAAGTTGCATTTTGTCAGTCTTCTTTGATTTACAGGAGAATGCTTATTTTTTAAAAATAATAGAAAATTAAAATAGCTTGCGTTTACTATACCTTAAATAAAGGTTTTAGAATAATAGTTTTCTCAAAGAAAATAGCAAACAAAATAATCTAAGACATTTTAGGCAATATTTATTCTCTTTTGTTTATACTACTATATGGTTATCAAGTTTTTATTGGTACACTGTAGTTGCACATCATAATGTAGATCATATTGGAAATGGCCTACATTCAGATAGTGCTTGGTGTCCTCCACCCCCACATTCCCCTTTTTCTCCTCCCAAAAATGTGTGTCCAGGTTGACCATGCTACATTCACACTTACACACATATTCAAATGTAGCTCTTCCATTGATCAACCTCAGCCTTCTTCCTCTTCTACTCCTTTTTTTAGCTTTGCTGAGATTTTCCCTCCATTATCTTGAGTCCCTCTGGTATCTCTAATACTCCTTACATCGAAAATATTAGAGAAAACATATGTCATTTCTCTTTCTGTGCTTGGATGATCTCACTTAACATAATGTTTTTGAAGTCTTTCCATCTTCTTGTGAATGACATAATTTTGTTCTATTTTGCTAAGTAAAATTCCATTGTATGTATTTTTTATAAATTTGCAATCCATTCATCTGTTGATGGAGACCTAGGTTGGTTCCATATTTGGCTATTACCAATTGTGCCATGATGAACATGGGTTTGAATATGTTACTGTAGTTCTCTGATTTCAACCCCTTTGAAACGATACCCAGGAGTGGTACAACCAGGTCATATGGTGGATCCATTCCCAGTTTTTTAAGGTATTTCCACACTGATCTCCATAGCAGCTGAACTACTTCGCACAAACAGTGTAAGAGTTCCTATGTCCCCACATCCTTGCCAGAATTTGTTGTTATTTGACTTCTTTATGTTTGTCACTCTGATTGGGGTTAAATAGAATATTAGTGTAGTTTTTATTTACATCTCCTTGATCATGGATAAGCAGAATAAACATCATCAAAATGACCATTCTGCCAAAAGTGATCTACATATTCAATGCAATTCCTATTAAAATATCAATGACATTCTTCACAGACCTAGAAAAATCAGTCATAAATTTTATATGGAAAAAGAAAAGACCCAGAATAGCCAAAGCAATTCTTAGCAACAAGAACCATGCAGGGGGCATCACAATCCCTGACATCAAATTATACTACAAAGAAATAGTAATAAAAACAGCCTGGCGTTGGAACAACAACAGCTGTACAGACCAATGGAACAGAATAGCAGATATAGAAACAAACCCACACACTTACAGTTAATTGATGTTTGACAAAGGGGTCAAACTCATACCCTGGATAAAGGACAGTCTTTTCAACACTCAACATATAGTAACCTGGCTCAACACTCCAACTTATAGGCACAGGTAGTAACTTTCTCAACAAGACCTCCAAAGTGCAGAAAATTAAAACAAAAATTAACAAGTGGGATGGCATCAAACTAAAAAGGTTTTCCTCATCAAAGAAAACCATCAAGAATCTAAAGAGAAATCCTACTGAATGGGAGCGGATATTTACCAGCCACCACTGTGATAGAGGGCTAATATACATAATATATATGGTTATAAATTTTAAATGAAATTAGTAGGTCTTTACAAACCATTTGGAAAAACTTATACCCAGATTTTAAAAAAGAAAGAAACTATTACTTCTGAAAATGTTTAGGTAAAATATATCTTATTTTGAGGTTTAAGATCAGTTGAGTAAAAGAAAACTGCATGAATTTATACTAGATAGTAATACAAAGATATACAGATGATAGATGATAGATACATGTATATAGAGACAGAATGTATTATAAATTTGTGGTAATTTCAAATTATTGAATAGTTAAATAAATATTTATATGCATATAGAGAAATTAGACTGAAGGCAGTAAAATGCTTCCACTTAAAAGTTGATTCTTGCACAAAGCACAGTTTAATATGCCTGGATGCAGTCCATGGCCTTTTGCATTTTCACATACACATGACATTATGGCAGTGGTTCTCAGCCATGACTGAACATTACAATCCCCTAGGAATTTTTTTAAAGACACTATTGCCTATCAAATACCTATCTTTGTGAGAAATTGCCTATGGAGAAGAATTTAATTAGTGATTCCCAAGTAATTATACTATATAATCAGATAAGAAAAATACTGCACTATAAAATATCCTAAATGTGTCAGAACCAAAAATATTTTTGTTTCACTAGTATTCAAAATAGGCAAATTTATCTGCCAAGTAACTGGAGAATTCTAAAGTGAGGGTAGTAGATAAGATGCAGGACCTTTTTATTTTCATTCTGCTCAAATCTACCCTCTGTGAAGATGTCAAAGATGACACAACTTTCAATGTCTTTTTTTCTTAAATAAATGCTAAAATATTTTCAGCACATTTTAAATAAATGTTATTGGAGCATATTCTGTTGCAGATACTGAGTTATTTCTTCAATACTCTAGTTTTTCTATACCTTAGCATATGAATGATTAAATAGGTATTAACATATTCAATAAGGCTATAACTTCATCTAATACATAAATTAGCATGTGATATTTCTAGAATAACATCATGTACTGAATAGCTTAGACTTTACTATAAAATAAAATGTAATCTGGAATCAGACATATATAAATATCCTTATTTACTATATTTATCTGTAGTCTCAGATAAATTAATTTCTATGATATATTGCTCTGTTTTCTATGAAACATAGGCAAGATATTAATTCATAGAAAATCTGTTTGGACTAAATGAGGTGTCGGATGTGAAGTGTCTACTGCCATAGATCTTGGCATGAAAACATGCATTTTTTAATTTATCTACTTCATAACATATATTTGAGTATCTACTCTCTAATTGTCACTAAGAATAACAAGACACTAAGAACAAGATGAATCAAAAAGTGCTAAACAGCCTGGCATTGTGGTGCATGCTTATAATTCCTGTGCTTGGGAGGCTGAGACAGGAAGATTGCACAGGTCTGAAGCCAAACTCAGCTACTAAGTGAGGCCCTCAGCCAGCAACTTAGTGAGACCCTGTTTCCACATAAAATACAAAAAAAGGTGTGAGAGTATAGCCAGGAGTTAAAAAAGCCCCTGGGTTCTACCCCCAGTACCACCACCAAAAAAAAAAAAAAAAAGTGTTAAACAGTACCTAATTAGGTTTTTCCTGAGACAGAGAACAAATAGGACATATAGAGAAATAAATGTAGATAAAATAATTTATTGTGTAAATTGGGTAACATAAACATAAATTCTGGAAAGTCCTATGATAGGTCATCAGTATAGTGGCACTGCTCAGTCAAATCCAAAGACCTCATAACCAGGGAATCAATTATATCAATTATGTAACTCTCAATCCTTAGCCAGAGGCTGGCAGATGCTGTGGTCACTTATGCAAGTCTCAAGAGTTCAAAGGCCAGTGGACCTAGAATTCCAATATTCAGAGGAGAAAGAATAAAAGCTTTCCAACCTTCAGGAGATACTGAATTATCATTTCTTCTGCCTTATTGTTCTCTCAAGACTCACAACCAATTTATTTTTACCAGCTCACATTTAAGAAAAAACTATTCTTACTCTATTCAGTTGTTTAAACACCATTCTCTTCAGGAAATATACTCAGACATACTAAGAAATAATATTTTACCAGCTACCAATGTATCCCTTAATCTAGTCAAATTGATACCTAACATTAACCTTCCAGTGTTTAAATTATATGAAGGACACTGACAATAATAGAAGTTGAAAAATAAAATGATAGCAACAAAGGATATTATAATAGTTTAAGTTATTTAGTAAATTACTTTTTAAGAAAGAAAACAAAGAAAATGAAACAAATTAGGGGCTAATGAAATGTACCTTTAAAAGACTATTTAAAAATAAAAGAGATGCTATAAAGACCTAGACATTTTAAGAAAAATCTACCTTTGTAAAAAAAAAATAGCAAGGAAGTTGATCACAATGATACATTCCTTTGTTTCCGGTACTTTTTATGCTAAAAGGGAAAGATGGTAGGTTTGAGATTATCCTCTGCAAATTAACACCTTCAGCAATTATAGACCTTGTTTCAAAATAAAAGTGAAAAGAATTAAGAGATATAGAAAGAAAATAAAGTAAAAGATAGTTTTCTATGGCATAGATGCATTGAATTTGGCAATATGGCAAGAAATTGAATTGGAATGATAACTATAAAAGGATTATTTGTGTGAGAATATATTTGTGTCTTTTCTGTCGAAGGAGTAGTTTACACTTAAACCACCATTTTGTAATCTGGCAGAGTCTTAACATTCTTTTGCAAAAGTATTGTCTTTTAAGAGATTTCAGGTACCAACCCTCCTCCCATCTTCCCCTGTAGTTGACTGGGAAGGATGTGAAGCTGTAACTCCCACAAACAGAAGTTCGGAATAGAAGGAACTTTGCTTCAGAGATAGAAGGCCCACCTGGTTCTTTGTCCTGTGTGCTATATCACATTCCTGGGGCACTCTTTCTTGGAAAAAAAAAAAAAAAGTAAAATTGCCTTGCCAAGCAAATTTCAACCACATGTCTTTTATTAAGCCACAAAAAGTTATTCCTACATTTATCATAATAAATATTAGGCAGAATAATGTTCTCTATGATGCAAATTGTAATCCTCCAACTCTATGAATACTGTATATTATCTGGAATGGAGAAATTGATATTTCAGATGAAATTAGCATTACTAATCAGATGATCTTTAAAAAAGAGTATCATAAATGATTGTTTGAGTAGACCAAGTGTAGTCACAGAAGAATTTTTTTAGAGTGAAGTGAGGAGGTAGAATGCTCAGTGATGCATCATAGAATATATTGACTCATTATTTCTCCCTTTGAAGGTGAAGAGTCATAAACAGAGGGATACAGACTGCTGAAAAGTTAGAAAAACAAATTCTTTCCTAGAGATTCATTAAAGATTATTGTTCTGTTAATACCTTGCTTTTAATTCATGAGATTTATTTCAGGCTTCATACTCAGTTGAATGAATTTGTGTCACTTTAAGTCACTAGGTAAGTCATTAAGTATATTGTTATTTGCTTTAGCCAAACACAAAACTAACAAAAAGATTAAGTCTTTTTGGCAAGCCTACAAAAGAAGTGAATTTATCTGCTTGACATAAAAAGCTATTTGGGTACTATATGAAGAATAACTTGAAGGAAAGAATATAAGCATTGGTGTTTCAGTAATTTAGATGAGGGATTTTGGAGACTTTAGCTGGCTAGAAGAGATTCAGGGGAGATAGAATCAGAAAGAGGATGTATTTTGATGACAAATAGAATTTCTGTTAGATTTGATGCTAGGTTACATCAATAAGTAGTCATACTTAAGATATAGCACAAAAGCCAAGCATGGAGGTGCATGCTTGTAATCTCAGCATTTGGGAGGCTGAGACAGGAGGATCTGAGTTCACGAACAACCTTGCTACTTAGTAAGGCCCTTTGCAAGTCAGTGACACCCTGTTTCAAAATAAAGAATAAAAAATAGGGCTGGTCGTGTAACTTAGAGGTTGAATGCCCCTGGGTTTCATCCCTAGTACTAAAACAAAACAAAACAAAACAAAATAAAAAACAAATATTGAGTTGGGCGTGGTGGCGCATGCTTGTAATTCCAGTGCTTGGGAGGCTGAGACTGGTAGAGTGCACGAGTAAGAAGCGAGCCTCAGCTACTGAGTGAGGCTTTCAGCAACTTAGTACACCCTGTTTCCAAATAAAGTATAAATAGGTCTGGGTGTATAGCCCGAAAGTAGCAAAGCCCGTGGGTTCCACCCCCAGTACAGCATGCACACACAAAAGATATATCACAAATATTGGTTTCTTATATATTTTTATTTTTTTAATCCTTTTGAAACAGAATATTACCCAGTTTACAAAGGTCTTGCTAAATTGCTGAGGCTGGTCTCAAACTATGATTCTCTTGTCTCAGCCTCCCAAGTACTGGGATTACAGTACCACAATTGACCCAGAATATTTGTTTTCATAAGTAGGTTGAAGTGTGTAGCTGTTTTTTAAAGTGAATTTGAAACAGAAAATTTCCTACACATAATATACAACACCAAAAACATAAACAATATAGAAAATAGTTTTAAAATTTTAATGAAAACAATTAAAATACTGCTGAAGATCATAATAATGGTACTGTCAATGACAATAATAAAATGATCATTAAACATCAGGAACAGAAATACAAAGTGCCACCCTTTTATTTTTACCCTAACTTTTTTTAAAGTTTTATTGATACAATTGAAGTATGAAAAAAAAACAAATTGTATGTGTTGAATATATATATTTTACTGATGCTTAGAATTTTCAGTCAATTTATCTTATTAATGTTAGTTTCACTTTTCATTTAATCAACTATAAACTAATCTCTTCTACTTTACTTACAGATGTATTATGAACCTATAATAACAAATATAAAAATCATAGCAAGATCTTAGCAAATAGATCCACAATTCATTTTAAACTCACCAATGTGTAATTATGAAACATAAGGTACATTAAGGTCTGCACTTTGTTTACTGATTTGGATGAAGAACATCATGTTGCAAAGTACTCAATAAAGAGTTTCTGATAAAATGAGGAATATCTATGTTTTCTTTGACCTCTATCTGCATTTCCTATATTATACAAATCCCAGAGGGATTCACTCACCAAAAGATCCACTAAATTAAATTTGTTTTACAGTCCATGTGGATAACACCAAATGCATTTAAGAGGAAAACATAGATCAAATTATAGACCCTAATTTGAGATTTTCTTGAGAAGAAAATTAATTGGGTTTCAGTTATTGCATTCATTTCAGGCATACCTTGCAAAAATAATATATTAGTCAGATATAACTGTGACTTTATTAATACACCATCATTTTATTTCTAGTATAATAATAAAGAGATTATGAAACAAACACTGCATTACTTTTGTTTGAAGAATTATAGAGAAAATATCAAATATGTAAGTAGCTTAATAAAGATATTTTTAGTGAACATTAAGATATGTGATTGCTCATATTTCTCCAATGTTTTCAGTTTCCATATTCATAACCTAAGTTGTAGTTTAAGCCAAAATCACCTAATTTTAGAAATATTGTCAAATATAATATTTTGAATATTTAAAAAAGCAACTTGCCAACAATTAAAATATGTTATAAATAAAAATAAAATTGAAAGAATGTGTTGAACAATTGAATATACAAGTCTATTCTAAAACAGTTGAATTTAAATGCCCACTTTTAATAATTTTAGTTACTTAGATTTCTAATTATGCAGAGGTCATTTATTATTGGAAATAATTATTTTTATCCATGTCTTAATAAAATGAAAAAATGTAAAACCAATATGAAATTGCACATGATTAAAGAGAATGGAATATATAACAAATTAGCATTTATGTATTAAGTAAAATAAGAAACACTTTTCCAGGTTCTATATGTGTTGGCATGTCTATTATTTAGCCATTTAATCCTGATATGCTAAACTCAATTTATGATGTACAAATTGTTAACAAATTTTATTAAATTCACATAAAAATAGTATATTTATTTGAAAAACTTGATAAAAAGATACATAATTTGAATTTTCAAAATTATCAGGTGAATTAATTTGCTTTTTGTACACATATGTAAAGATATAAAAATTATCATAATTACTACAAGTTTATGATAATAAATGTTCAATAGAAAAAGCATAATTTTATTAGTGACATAGGACAAGGAGTATGTATTCATGGTACTACATTTAGACTGTACTTTTTGTAATGGTATTCATAACAGATATAGGCACAAGACACAGATAAAATTTTAACATTATAGAAAGGTTGAAAAAAGTCTTTAGAAATTTACCACTATTTTTAGAGTATTTGTCTGCCTTGACTGCCATAGTAAAATACTACAAAGTGCATGGCATGAACACGAGGAATTTGTTTCCTCATATTTCTCTAAGCTAGGGATCCCAGGGTCAAGGTTTCATCAAGTTTGTTTTATGGTAGGAGCTCACTTCTTAGCTTTCAGGGAGTCTGCCTTTTTTATATCCACTTCTTGCCTTTGTCAGTATATTCAGGTAGAAAGATACAAATGAGAGTGATCTTGTGTCCCTTCCTCAAAGAGACTAATTCCATTTCATTAGTATCTTACCCCTATGAATTAAACTTTAACTTTCTTATATACCCTTTCTCCAGAAACAGTCACATTGAAGGCTTGGGGTTTATAATATATGATTTTGGGGAAGACACAAATTAGTCCATTATAGTTTTCATACTGGCTTATCAAAATTTATGCCTTGCTTGCATAAAAATATACTCACTATTTATTTATTTATTTGGAATTGAACCTAAGGGCATTCTATCTTGGAGCTATACCTATATTCCTATTTTTACTTTTGTTTTTTTTATTTTGAAACAGGATTTCTTAGGTTAATAAGAGTCTCACTACTTGCTGAAGCTATCCTTAAATCTAAAATTCTCGTGTCTCAGCCTCTAAAGTACTGGGATGACAGATGTCCATTGCCAAGCCCAGCTCACCACACCTTTAAATCTAAAAAGTGTCAGAGAGGTAATCCAGAAATTGAGAAGATATCTAGTAAATACATCTTTAAAATCCTATTCGTCAAGAACCTCTCCTTGAAACTATATCTGTATTAGTCTCCTTGAAATATTATAACAAAATACAACAGACTGTGAGAATAAAACAATATAAATTTATTTTCCCATGGTTCTCTTTCTCTTACTCTGCTTTCTAGGTAACCTTTACTATGATCTTACAACTGTGTTGTTGCTGCTTTTAGAGTTGGCCTGCCAAAGACTTGAAGACTGAATATTTGAAATTATAAGCAAAATAAACCCTACTTCCTTTAAGTCTTTCTTGGGTGGTTCGAAAAAAGTGACCAAAAAAAAAAAACAAAAAAAACAAAACGAAAACAGCAATAATCAAAAATACTAGTAACAGCTGGATTTCTTTTTCTAAGTTATGCCTATCAACTATTTTATTCACAGTATTAAAAATCTGACTAAACCACATGTTTCTTCAATTGCCAAATAATTAATAATAAAATTGTGTAAAACAAACACATTTTTATTGGTGATATAAAAATAACTCACACAGAAATATATACAGTGTATTTTTATTATAACTGAATTCTTACTCTGTCAAATCTATTTGTAATCCCTAAATCAATACTTGCAATGCAAAACAGAAACAGGTTTAAGTGATAATAGAAAATTATTTCTAGGTAAGGTCAAACATGGCAATGCCTGCTCTCTCAACTCAGATCGTATACAGAGATTGTAGGATGAAGTTAACAGGGAGAATGCTGTGTAGTTCATAAAATTTCAATTCTGGATCCAGTTAAATCTTAACCCTACACCTGTGGTGAGAGGTCTCAGATAAGTCACTTAATTTTTTTGATTCACATTTTATTTTACTTTGTAGTTAAAGAAAATAAAATATGCTAACATGAACTATTTAAAAATTTAAAATTTTATATACATATATACATGCATGCATAAAAATAGATAAACATATAGTTATATAAATTCCTCTGCACAAAAATAGTTTTACACATTATAAATGATTCACAGTTTTACTGAATCTAATTACTGGACATAACATGAATCAATTCTACATCTCTGTGAAAAATGTAAGTATGTGGTTTAAATATGCATATAGTAAGTTTATATATCTGTTTTGTTTGTTTTTGTGATACTGGCTATGGAACTCACAGGCTTTATGCCTCCCGGCTATATCCCTATACCTATTTTTTTAAATTTGGAAACAAGATCTCACCATGATACAGAGGGCCTTAAATAAGTTGGTGAAGCTGGCTGCAAACCTGCAATCCTGCTGTCTCAGTTTTTTAAGTACTAGGATTACAAGTGTGTGCCACCCTACCTGGCCATATATCTCTTTTGGATGAGACTCCACAGGCTCAAGAAATAAATATACATTTGGATATACAAGCAGAAATAAATATTAAGAGCTCAGAAAAAAGATTAAAAAGATGAGGTGTTCAGAATCCTCATATCCTAAATTGGAACATTTGGAGTCAGTAGACTAGTCAGTTCAGTTGGAAAAAAGTGTTCTGACCAAATTAAATACTAAAAGCACTGTTTGAAGAATATTAATCTGGAAGCAACATAGGAGTGTCAGTCTGACAAATACAAAAGAAAAAAGATTAATGAATCTTGTTACAACAGGTCAAAATGATTAAAATAAAGAAAGAAAGAATGAAGAATAAAAATAAAAAAGTAATATGGCAGTAATCAAAATTAATTCAATGTTAATATTGTTACCCAATACAATTGGAATAAATGAAAATTATGTTGAAAGAATTGTGAATTTAGAGAGCAGAGCAGAATGAGAAGACAGATGTAAAGCAAGATATCCAAACAGCTGGTGTTTCTTTCATTTTATTACTTGTTTATTTATTTATTTATTTATTTAGTAGTACTGGGGGTGAAACCCAGAGGCTTTCTAACTCTATACTCTCAGACCTATTTTATATTTTATTTGGAAACAGGGTCTCACTAAGTTCCTGAGAGCCTCACTAAGTAGCTGAGGCTGGATTCAAACCTGTGTGATCCTCCTGTCCCAGTCTCCCAATCACGGGGATTACAAGCCTGCGCCACCACGCCTGGCTGATTCTTTCTTTTTAAATGGAGGTAAAAGTAATATTATCAGGATGCACCAACATATAGCTGAATTCACTAAGGCGTGGATGTACAAACAGTGTCAAAGGGACAAAAAATGCACACCCAACAAAGAACTGATATTTGTGAATGATGACTCAGCAGGGGTTGGCAACCCTGCCAAATGCCTGCTGAAGAGACTGGTGTTCAAAGACAAATTTCAACACCCAAGAAACTTCTGAGTAGCATACAAACATAATGGAAAATAGTGTTGTTTTTTTTTAATCATGTTAGAGTCCTCAGATATTAGTCAATTCATTGCAATGAGGCATACAGATGACACAGAGAATCTTTTATTCTACATCTTTAAGCATCATTTTTTTAAAGAAAAACTAAATTGAGTGGATCTCTTTAGACTGAAGAGTCTACTCTCTTCTCTGCTACAAAGAATAACCATTACAGTTTTACAATATTCATGTTCATGAGCAATTCCTTTTTCAGAAGATGTGAATCTCTCCCTAGTTAGAAAATGAGGTTAATTTTCAAATACTACCCCAAAAAGGGTGTTCAAAAGTTTTTTTATTCCATTGATTTGAGTTAAGGGAGAAAAAGATATACTTAGAAATACTTTCCACTTTTTTTTTTTTTTTTTTTTTTTTTTTTTTTTTTTTTTTTTTTGCAGTCTAGGGATGGAACCCAGGGAATTCTACTTCCGAGCTACTCCCCAACCCCTATATTTTTGAAACAGATTCTCACAAAGTTGCGGAGGGCCTCACTAAGTAGCTGAGGATGTCTGTGAAACACTATCCTCCAGTCTCAGCCCCCTGAATGCTGGGATTACAAGTGTGTGCTGACACGACCAGCTACTTTCCACTTTTTAAAAATTTATTATTTTATTGAAAGTAAATGGTATACATTTAATCTGTACTTAGTGCCTCTCACCCCCTCATTTTCCCTTCTTTCCTCCTGACAATTAATACCCAGGGTAACCTTGCTGTGTTCATACTTTTACACATATTCAGAAATAGCCCCTAATTAATTAAGTTCAGGCTTCTTCCTCTCCTAGCTTTCCATTCAAACTTTGCTGTGTTTTTCCTTCCATTATGTGGAGTCCCTCTGGTATCCCCAATGCTCCCTAGTTTGGGCACATTCGAGGAAACATACGTCCCCTCTCTTTCTGTGCCTGGCTGATCTCACTTAACATAGTGCTATCTACAACTTTCCATCTTCTTAAAAATGACATGATTTTGATCTTTATAGCTGAATAGAATTCCATAGTGTGAATTTCCCATAATTTTGCAAATCATTCATCTGTTGATGGGGACCTACGTTGTTTCCATATTTTGGCTATTACAAATTGTGCTGCTATGAACATAGGTATGCATATGTTGCTGTAGTTCTCTGATTTCAACCCCTTTGGAAAAATACCAAGAAGTGGTAAAGCTGGATCATATGGTGGATCTATTCCCAGTTTTCTAAGGAATCTCCACACAGTTCTTTATAGTAGCTGAAATAGTTTGCACTCCCACCAACAATGTAAAAGAGTTCCTCTTTCCCCACATCCTCACCAGCATTTTTTGTTATTTGATTTCTTTATGCTTGCCAATCTGACTGGGGTTAGATGGAATCTCAGCATAGTTTTGATTTGCATCTCCCTGATGGCTAATGAAGAATAACTTTTCAAGAATCTATTGGTCATTTTTATCTCTTCTTTTGTAAAGTGTCTATTCAATTTGATTGCCCATTTCTTGATTGGGTTGTTCCTTTTGATAATTGTAGAGTCTTTGGGCTCTTTGTAAATTCTGGATATTAGCCCCCTATCAGAGTGGTGACTGATAAAGATCTTCTTTCATTTTGTAGACTACCTCTTAGGTTCTTGATGGTTTCCTTTGATGAGAAGAAACTTTTTAGTTTGATGCTATCCCATGTGTTAATTCTTGCTTTAATTTCCTGAGCTTTGGAGGTTTTGTTGAGAAAGGTACTGCCTGTGCCTATATGTTGTAGTATTGAGCCTATGTCCTCCTTTAATAACTTCACAGTTTGTGGTCTAATTTCTAAGTCTTTGATCCATCTTGAGTTGATTCCTGTGAATAGTTAAAGGTAAGGATTTAGTTCCATCTTTCTACAAATGGATAGCCAGTTTTCCCAGCACCATTTGTTGAAAAGGCTGTCTTTTCTCCAGCGTATGAGTTTGCCCCCTTTGTCAAAGATTGATTGACTATAGATGTGTGGATTTGTTTCTGTATCTTCTATTCTGTTCCACTGGTCAGTATACCTGTTACTGTGCCAGTACCATGCTGTTTTTACTACTATTGATCTATAGTATAATTTGAAGTCTGGGATTGTGATGCCTCCTGTGTGATTCTTATTGCTGAGAATTGCTTTGGCTATTCTGAGTCTTTAATGTCTTTGGTATTTTAATGGTAATTGCATTGAATCTATAAATCATTTATGGCAGAATGGCCATTTTGATGATATTTATTCTGCCTATCCATGAGCATAGGAGGTCTTTCCATCTTCCAAGGTCTTCTTCAATTTCTTTCTTAAATGTTTTATATTTTTTGTTGTAGAGGTCTTTTACATCTTTGGTTAGGTTTATTCCTTGGTATTTTATTGGTTTTGAGGTTATAGTGAATGGAATTGATTGCTTTATTTCTTTCATTGTGGATTCATTATTGGCATAAAGAAAAGCCACTGATTTCTTTAGGTTGATTTTGTATCCTGCAACTTTCTGAATTTGTTAATCAGCTCCAGAAGTCTTTTGGTTGAGATCTTTGGGTCTTTAATATAAAGAATCATGTCATCTGCAAATAAGGATAATTTTAATTTGTTCTTGAATCCAATTTTGTGGTAAATGACATGTATTGATTTGCATATGTTGAACCAGCCTTGTTTTTGCAGGATGAAAGCAAATTGGTTGTGGTGTATTATTCTCTTGATATGGTTTTGAATGTGTATGGCTAGTGTTTTGTTTAGAATTTTTGCATCTATGTTTATTATGGATATTGGTCTGTAGATTTCCTTTCTTGAGATATCTTTATTTGGTTTGGGGATTAATGTGATACAGGCCTTGTAGAAGGAATTTGGGAGAGTTCCATCTCTTTCAATTTCCTGGAATAAGTTATGAAGTATTGGTATTAATTCTTTACTGAAGGTTTTGTAGAATTCAGCTGGAAACCCATCTGGACCTAGGCTTTTCTTTGATGAAAATTTTTTATTGCCATTTCTATTACTTTGTTTGCTATTGGTTGGTTTAGGCTTGCTATGTCCTCTTGGTTCAGTTTAGGTAGGTTAACTGTGGTTAGGAATATGTCCATTTCTTTCTTTTTTTCTTGTCTATCGGAGTATAAGTTTTTAAAATAGTTTCTAATAATTCTTTTAATTTCTTCACTATCTGTGATGATTTCTCCTTTTTCATTTCTAATTTTAATAATTTGAGTTGATTCTCTTTTTCTTTTGGTTAGGTTGATTAGGGGTTTATGAATTCTATTAATCTTTTCAAAGAACCAGCTATTTTGTTTGTTGATTCTTTGAATTTTTGTTGTTGTTGTTCTATTTCATTTATTTCTGCTTGAATTTTAATAATTTCCTGCCTTCTGCTGGCTTTGGGATTGGACTGTTGTTGTCTTTCTAAGTCCTTGAGTTTTGCCAATAGGATCTGTACTTGGTGATTCTCTGTCCTTTTTATGTGGGCACTCAATGCTATAAACTTACCTCTCAACACTGCCTTCATAGTGTCCCATAGATTCTGGTAAGTTGTGTCTCTGTTTTCATTTATTTTCATAAATTTCTTCATTTCTTTCCTAATCTCCACTCTTACCCAGTCATCATTCAATAGTGTTTCATTCAATATCCATGTGTTTGCATTGTTTCCTTTGAGTTTCCTGTTGTTGATTTCTACTTTTATTCCATTATGGTCTGAAAAGATGCAAGGAATTATATTACATCTTTTGAATTTGCTGGTGTTTTCTTTGTGTCCCATGATGTGATCTATTTTGGAGAAGTTTCCATGGGCTGATCAGAAGAATGTGTATTCTTGTAGTTCCTGGATGAAACATTCTATATATGTCTATTAGGTCCATTTGGTTTATAGCTTTCTTTAGTTCTAAAGAGTCCTTATTCATCTTTTACCTTGAAGATTGATCTAGTGGTGTGAGAGGCATATTAAAGTCTCCCAGAATTTTTGTATTTGGGTCTATTTGAGATCTGATGTCCAGAAGTGTTTGTTTTACAAATGTGGTTGCACTCACATTTGGAGCATAAACATTTACTATCTTTATATTGTACTGGTGTATTGTTCCTTTTAATGAAAGGAAGTGCCCTGATTTGTCTTTTCTGATGTGTCTTAGTTTAAAGTCTGTTTTGTTGGATATCAGGATTGCTATCCCTGCCCTTTTTTGTTCTCCAGTAGCATGGTATATCTTTTTCCATCTTTTCACTTTCAGTCTGTAAATGTCTTTGGCTGTTAGGTGAGTTTCTTGCAGCATATATTTGGATTATGTTTTTAGATCCACATTTCCAGTCTATGTTTTTTGATTGATGAGTTAAGTCCTTTGACGTTAAGAGTTATTATTGAAATATGGTTTTGTTTTCTGTCATTTTGTTTTCTGTCATCTGTTTGGTAGCTTTTTCTTTCTTCTTTACTTAGAAGCCCCTCTGATCACTTTCCTTTCTTCTCTGGTTATGGATTCTGCTTCTTTTTACTTCTATATGACTTATATCTTTAAGTATTTTCTCTAGTGGTGGCTTTGAAATCATAATTTTTTTAAGATTTTGTTTATCTTGAAATACTTTTGTTTCTCTATCAACTTTGAATAGTAGTTCTGCTTCATATACTAGTTTTGGTTGGAAGTTATTTTCTTCCAGGGTCTGAATCATGTCATACCAATCTCTCCTGGCATTCATAACCTGGATTGTATAGTCTGGGGTGATTCTTATTGTTTTGCCTCTGTATGTCACCAGACCTTTTGTTCTCACTGCTTTTAAGATCTTTTTCTTGGCCTCCATGCTAGTGATTTTGACTATTATGTTGTGTGGGGAGGTCCTTCTTTGATCTTGTCTTAATGATGTTCTCTATGTCTCCTGAACATGAAGATCTATGTCTCTTTCCATGCTTGGGAAATTCTCTGAAATTATTTCTGTGAAGAAATTATGGATGCCCCTGGTCTGTACCTCGATCCCTTCTTCAATACCTTCTATCCATAAGTTAGGACATTTCTTGTTGTCCAATATTTGCTGGATGTTTAAGTTTTGTTGCTGTAATGATTTTGTATACTGTTGACTGTGTTTTCAGTCTTATATGTACTGTCTTCTAACAGTGATATTCTACTTCCCATTTCATCTAATTTTCCAGAATTTATTTCTGTTGCTGACTACATTTCATTTGTTGAGCCATTTCATTCCAGACCTCTTTCTGGTTCTTTCTTAGTATTTCTAACTCATCTTTTATCTCCTCTAAACTTGTTTTAAATCCTTTCATCATATTGTAGATCAAGATTCAGAATTCCCCTTCTTGCATTTCTTGTAGGTTCGTATTTGCGACTTTGGTCATTTCTCCAGTTTTCCTGGTTCTCATATTTTCAAAGTTCGCAGGCCAGTTTTTCTGATGTCTTCCCATCGTTTGTGCGTTTTATATTTAGTTCAGTCCTGGTGGCCCAGTCTGGAGCTCTGAAGTTCTGGCAGCTCTTCCATATCCCGCTGATTCTCTCAACAAATCCGTGCTTATTCTCACAGTTCTACTTTCCACTATTTTAAAGAGAAGGCTTCTCAAAAGTAAAAGGAAAGAAGAGTTTTTTTTTTTTTTAATCTTCTTGGCTACTCTAATAAATTGACATAAACCATAAGCTTTAGAAACAGCATAAAATTTATTTTTTGTACTACTGGTGGCTGAAAAATTCAAGATCTAAATTCTAAATGCCCAACTGACTTGGCATTTGGTGAGAGCTTGCAACTTTACACATAGTGTTTGGTCTCTGTGTCCCCACCTGACAAAGGAGTGAGGGGTTTTTCTTGCACTTCATTTATAAGAATGTGAATTTCATTGAGATCCACCAATTATAAACACTAACTGTCCAAGTCCTCACTTCCTAATCATTATCCTGGAAGTAGAAACTCAACATAGGATTTCTGAGAAACACAATTCAGACCATAACAAAGTACAGGAATCATTGTTACACTTAGGTCTGTGATTTGTTTGAATGTTTGTTTTTAATTCACTAGATCTGGAGAAAATAATATGTTCTAAAAATTTCAACAGGCATCCAGAAGAAATAAACAAGGATTAGTCACAGAAAAAAAAAAAAAAAAAAAAAAAAAAAAAACTTGAGTGTGGTTCCTTTTCTGAAAGATTTCTCAGCACAATTGCATTGAATATTTCCCCCCCCCCTTTTTTTTTTCTTTTTTTGGTGGTACTGGGGTTCCTGGAAGCCCTTCTATATCTGGGCTACACTCGCAGACCTATTTTATACTTTTTGATTTGGAAACAATGTCTCTTAAGCCAGTGCAGCTGACTTCGAACCTGCATGATCCTCCTGTCTCCTCCTTACAAGCGCAGGGATTACAAGTGTGAGCCAGCACACCGGGTGAATAGTTTTTCACTTTTAATCAATAAGTAATAGGTTTAAAACCAATAACATGACAAAAGTCAGTTAAAATGCTACAAGAAACTGTTATTCAAATTACTTAATAAGTTTTATAAATTTTTATGGGAAAAAAGTTCTTTTGTTTGATGTGTATGGTCTCAATTGTTTTATTTTTTAATATTGTACTTGTTTAATCAATGTCATAAATGCATATGGGAAGCAAATAGTGTAGAAAAAATTAAAACAAAAATAAAAATCTGTCTAGTGACCCCACTCCTCCCCAGTCTCTTTTCTCAGTGGCACCCAACTTAACAATTTTGTTGTTTTTTTAAAATATTAACACTAAAAATATACTGGTTTTTATTAACAAATTTGAAACATCATCTACTAACTTCCTGGTTAATATAAAACTTCTAGGTTTATATACAAACCCTCCAACTGAGGAAGAAATTCTGGCTTATTATGATGTAATTTACAACATTCGTCCCATTTAATTGTATAATTTATTGAGGTTGGGCATTTGAAGTTCAAACATCCCTCCTGCCAGATTTCCTCATAGTTCTTTCTAGAAAACTCCTTACATAGTTGCAGGCAAGCAATGATGTTTTATTTTTTGGCAATATTTTGTTAAATTTATTTCTATGTACTTGATAATTTTAGTGCTATATGAAATACATATTTTATTAAATGTCATTTTATTTTTTAAATTTTATTTACATGTGGAACATATTGAAAATGGTATAAATTTAGACTGTGTTTTATGCCCTCTTCCCTCCCCCCTCATTCTTCTTTCTTTTCTCCCAACAATGAGTGTCCAGGTTAACCATACTATTTTTATACTTTTACACATATTAGGATGTAGCTCATCCACTAATCAATCTCAGCCTTCTTCCTCACCTGTCCCTGCATTATAGCTTTGCTGAGATTTCCTCTCCATTATCTGGAGTCCCTCTGGTATCCCCAATGCTCCCTACTTTTGGCATATTATAGAAAACATATGTCCTTTCTTTTTCCATGCTTGGCTCATCTCACTTAATGTAATGTTCTCCAGATCTTTCCATCTTCTTTCGAATGTCATGATTTGGTTCTTCTCTATACCTGAATAGAATCCCACTGTGTATATTTCCCATAATTCTGCACTTCATTCATCTGTTGATGAAGAACTAGATTGGTTTCATATTTTGGCTATTACAAATTGTGTTGGTATGAACATAGATATGCATATATTACTCTAGCTCTCTGATTTCAACCCTTTTGTATTTAAAGACCAGAAGTAGCAGAGCTTGATGATATGGTAGAAGACCAGGAGTGGTAGAGCTGGATTATATGGTAGATCTGTTCCCAGGTTTCTAAGAAATCTCCACACTGATCTCCATAGCGACTGAACCAGTTTGCACTCCCACCAAAAGTACAAAAGAGTTTTTATTTACCCACATCCTCTCCAGCATTTGTTGGTATTTAATTTCTTTATGCTTGCCACTCTGATTGAGGTTAGAGGGAATCTCAGCATAGTTTTGATTGAATCTCTCTGATGACTGATGATGTTAAACATCATTTCCTGCATATATTGGTCATTTGTATCTTTCTTTTTGTGAAATCTCTATTCAGTTCTTTTGTACATTTCTTGATTGGGTTATTTGTTTTGCTAGTGTAGAGTCTTTTGAGCTCTTTTTATATTCTGGATATTAGCCTTCTATCAGAGTGGTGACTGGTAAAGATCTTCTCCCATTCTGTACGCTTTCTCTTTAGGTACTTGGTGGTTTCCTTTGATGAGCAGAAACTTTTTAGTTTGATGCCATCCCACTTGTTAATTTTTGTTTTAATTCCCTGTGCTTTGGAGTTCTTGTTGAGAAAATTACTGCCTGTGCTTATATGTTGAAGTGTTGAGACTATGCCCTCCTATAATATCTTCACAGTCTCTGGTCTAATTTCTAAGTCTTTGATCCATCTCTAGTTGATTAATGTGCATGGTGAGAGGTAAGGATTTAGTTCCATTTTTCTACAAATGGATAGCCAGTTCTCCAAGAACCATTTGTTGAAAAGGCTGTCTTTTTTCAGAGTATGATTTTGGCACCTTTGTCAAAGATTAATTGACTAGAGGTGTATGGGTTTGTATCTGTATCTTGTATTCTGTTCCACTGGTCGGTATGCCTGTTGTGCCAATGCCATGCTGTTTTTACTACTATTGCTCTATAGTATAATTTAAAGTTTGAAATTCTGATGCCTCCTGCATAGTTCTTATTGCTGAGAATTGTTTTGGCTATTCTGGGTCTTTTCTTTCTCCACATAAAATTCATGAGTAATGTTTCTAGGTTTATGAAGAATATCATTGATATTTTAATAAGAATTGCATTGAATCTATAGATCACTTTTGGCAAAATGACCATTTTGATATCTATTCTGCCTATCCATGAGCATGGGGGATCTTTTCATCTTCCAAGGTCTTCTTCAATTTATTTCTCTAATGTTTTATAGTTTTTTTGTAGAGGTCTTTTACATCTTTGGTTAGGTTTATTCCTAGGTATTTAATGGTTTTGAGGTTAAGTGAATGGAATTTTTTTATTTCTTTCATTGTGGATTCATTGTTGGCATAAAGAAAAGCAACTGATTTCTTTAGGTTCCTTTTGTATCCTGCAACTTTTCTGAATTGCTTAATTAGCTCCAAATGTCTTTTAGATGAGTTCTTTGGGTCTTCTAGATAAAGGATTATGTCATCAGAAAATAAGAATAGATTTAATTCCTTTCTTCCTATTTGAATTCCTTTGATTTTCTTCTCTTGTCTTATTACTGTGGCAAGAGTCTCAAGGACTATTGAAAATGTGTGATGATAGTGGGCATTCTTGTCTTGTTCCCAATTTTTGAGGAAATTCTTGCAAATTTTCCCCAGTCCATATGATGTTGGCTTTAGGCTTATTGTATATTGCCTTAAAAATGTGAAAATACATCCCTTCTATTCCAAATCTCTGCAGTGTTTATAACATAAATGGGTGTTGGATTTTGTCGAATGCTTTTTTAGTATATATTGATATGATCATGTGGTTTTTGTTCTCAGTTTTATTTATGTGTGAATAACATGTATTGATTTGCATATGTTGAACCAGCCTTGCTTTTCTGGGATAAAAGTGACTTGGTCATGGTTTAAAATTATCTTGATGAAATTTTGAATGCATATAGCTAGAATTCTGTTTAGAATTTTTGCATCTCTTCATTATGGAAACTGGTCTGTAGTTTTCCTTTCTTGAGGTATCTTTATTTGGTTTGCAAATTAATGTGTTACTGGCCTCATAGAAGAAATCTGGGAGAATTCCATCTCTTTCAATTTCCCAGCACAAGTTGTGAAGTATTGGTATGAGTTCTTCACTGAAAATTTTATAGAATTTAGCTGAAACCCATCCAGGCTGGGCTTTTTTGATGGCAGAATTTTTATTGCTGTTTCTATTTCTTTGCTTTCTATTGGTTGGTTTAAGCTTGCTATGTCCTCTTGGTTCAGATTAGGTAGGTTATATGTGATTAGAAATCTATCACTTTCTTTCATGTTTTCCAGTGTATTAGAGTTTAAATTTTCAAAATAGTTTCTAATAATCCTTTGAATATAAACTTTCCTCTTAACACTGCTTTCAAAGTGCCTCATAGCTTTTGGTAAGTTGTTTCTCTATTTTCATTTATTTCTAGATAATTCTTTATTTCTCTCCTAATTTCCAATCTTACCCATTCATCATTCAAAAGTGTATCATTCAATCTTCATGTATTTAAATAGTTTCTTTTGAGTTTCCTGTTGTTGATTTCTACTTTCATTCCATTATGGTCTGAAAAGATGCAGGGAATTATATTACATCTTTTGAATTTGCTGGTGCTTTCTCTGTGGCCCAGGATGTGATCTATTTTGGAGAAGGTTCCATGGGATGCTGAGAAGAATGTGTATTCTGCTGTTCCTGGTTGAAATAGTCTGTACGTGACTGTTAGGTCCATTTGATTTATAGTTTTCTTTAGTTCTCAAGAGTATTTACTCATCTTTTGCCTTGAAGATTGATCCAGTGGTATGAGTGGTGTGTTAAAGTCTCCCAATATTATTGTATTTTGGTCTATGAGATCTGGTGTAGAGGAGGGTTTGTTTTACAAATGTGGCTATGCCCACACTTGGGGCATAAATATTAACCATCATTATATCTTATTGGTGGATTGTTCTTTTAAATAAAAGGAGTGCCATGTTTTGACTTTTCTGATATTTTTTAGCTTAATGCCTGTTTTTTTGGTTATCATTATTGCTATCCCTCCTCATTTTTGCTCTCCATTTGCATGGAATAACTTTTTCCACCCTTTTACTTTCAATCTGTGAGTGTCTTTGGCTATAAGGTTGTTTCTTGTTGATAGCATATATTTGGATATATGTTTTTAAATCCACATTGCCAGTCAATGTCTTTTGATTGGGTGAGTTAAGTCCTTGGACCTTTAGAGTTATTATTGAAATATTATTCTTGTTTCCTGTAATTTTGTGTTCTAACTTCTGTTTGGTATAATATTATTTATTCTTTACTTAGATGACCTGCTGATCAGCTTCATCTATTCTCTGGTTCTGTAACTTGCTTCTTTTTTCTTCTTTATTGTTTATTTCTTTAAGTATTTTCTCTAGTGTGGGCTTTGAGTTCATAATTTTTTTGAGATTCTACTTATCTAGAAATGCTTTTGTTTCTCCATCAATTTTGAATAATAATTTTGCTGGATATAGCAGTTTGGGTTGGAAATTAATTTTTTCCAATGTATGGATTATATCATACCAGTCTCTCTTGGCATTCATGACTTGGGTTGTATAGTCTAGAGTAATTTTTATTGTTTTGCCCCTAAATGTCACCTGTTCTTTTGTTCTCACTGCTTTTAAGATTCTTTCCTTGGCCTCTATGTTGGTCATTTTAATTATTACATTTCATGTGGAGGTCCTTCTTTGATCTTGTCTTAATGGTGTTCTGTATGTCCCCTGAAAGTGTAAGTTCAAGTCTCTTTCCATGTTTGAAAAATTCCTTGAAATTATTTCTCTGAAGAGATGATGAATGCTTTTGGTCTGTACCTCTATCCATTCTTCAATGCCTTTTATTCATAATTTAGGACTTTACATATTGTTCCATAGTTGTTGGATGTTTAGGTTTTGTTGCTGTAATGACTTCCATATGCTGTTGATTGTGCTTTCAGTTTTGAGTGAGCTGTATTCTAACAATGATATTCCATTTTGCATTTCATCTAATGTGTCTCTATTTCCTCTTAAATTTTCTGTACGCACTCTTTGAGACCTTTGACCATATTGTAGATCGGGATTTGGAATTTTCTTTTATTTCTTGTAGGTCAGTATTTATGATTTCCCTTGTTTCTTCACTATTTCTAATTCTTGTATTTTCAAGTTTCTCATTCTTGTTTTTGCTATATTTTATGGTTATTATGTCTAATCCAGTCTTAGTAGTAGAAATTAAGAAGTATAAGTAGGTAAGCACTACTTTTTCCAATGGTGAAGGTTGGGTGATGGTGGAGAGGCTAGGTGATGAGTTGATGAGTTGGGTAAGGTAGAGGATATGAGTAGGTTGATGAAGAATTTAAGTATAATAAGGTAGTATCTGGTTGAGAATGAGAGAAGGTTAGATAGTAGGACTCTTGTAGTTAGTAGAATGTTTAAGTCTGTAGATATGAAATACCTTGAGATTAAACAAGGACATATAGTAAAGGAAAAAAAAAGTTTTGAGAGAAGAGAGTAGATAGGCTAGAGTGACATTTTTTAAAGGAGTGGGGCAAAGGAGCAAATAAATATGAATAAAGTAACAAAACAAGATACAAAAGCTAACTATTATACATCAAAGATAAGCAAAAAAGAAAAAGAAAACAAAAAGAGTAAGAAAGAGAGGAAAAGGACAAAAATGAAATGAAGTAAAGAGAACTAGTGACTGTGTGAGACTACAAAGTAAAACATACAGCCAAATGAACAAAAACCCAAATAAAGGAAAAAACCCACAAAAACCCCCCAGAACAAAAGAACAGTCCTACTAATTTATGAATATGGGGCAGGCCCGTATAATATCTGAATGTCTGATCACTGTGGTAGCTTCAGGAGTATTTTCCAATGTCTCTTATTTGCTCTATACCCTACTGTCAACTTCTAAACCCACTCTCTGAGTGTTTGGGCCCCTCTCTTGCCTCTGACAACTTTGCATTTAAGTGTCAGGGTGTCGGGAGTCATTGTTAATGAGTATTATGCAAGTCTCCAGTTCTGTGTCTTTCCACCCCATATTCTGCACCTCTGCACTCTCCAGCTAGAGCTCAAGCCTGTGCTTCCCTACCCACAGGGGTGGAGGGCATCCAATGTAGTCTTGGAGCGACGCTCTGTGGCCCTATGCAGGTTTTGTGCCATGAGCACCTTTCATGTGTCTCTGGATGTTATAACTGAACTAGCCCGTCGGGTACTACAGTGCACACTGGGCACAGTTACCACTGTGTCCTGTGGCACACACTGGGTGCTTACTGAGTTTCATGGTTCATCTGGGTGCACACTGTTACCTGGCTTCCCCAGTCTGGGGCTCTGTAGAGATGGCTGTGCTTCTAGGTCCCACAGCTTTTCTGGGCACCCAGGATTACCTGCTCCTGTTTCAGGTTTCTGGGGGTCTCGCTGTGACACTGTGCTCAATTCGGGTTTAGAAACTCGCAAAAGTACATAAGAAAATATTAACTTAAATAAATATATTATGGACAGGCAATAATGTAACTAGTGTCCATTTTTAACATTTAGCTAAAATTCATTGTTTATTTTATATGTGACAAGTTAGTAAGAACCCAAAATTAAATGAGATACATTTGCTGCCATCATTGTGCTTATTTTATAGACATTGTGTACACATGTGAAAATACCAATGTCAATCTCAATATTCTGAATATTGAAGGGAGGAGTAAGAAGGCAGCTGAGGGAAAGCCTGCCAAGTGCTCTGTGCATGTATGCACTATCACTGTGAACTACATTATGATGTGAGACTCGTAACATTGTAATGTTAAAAATATAAAAACCTGTTTCTTATTTCTTTCGGATAAGCTCTAAAAAATAGACTTACAAATGTGTTTTAACCTTATTAACTGCTGCCACACAGTTTTCAAAATTATTTTATTTAATTTTTCAGTATTTTAAATTTTATTTTTAAAATCCATTGTTAATTGCTATCTTTCCTATCATTATATCATCCTGTTTATGTCTAGTTTCATGATTTCTGATGAAAAATACATTGTTAATCTGATTGAAGATATCTGTACATAATGAGTTTCTTCTCTTTTGTTGATTTAATACTTCACTTTTGTCCTTAATTTTTTTATTTTTTTATTTTTTTTATTTTTTTTGCGGGTTTGGGGACGGAATCCATGGGCATTCGACCTCTGAGCTACAACCCCTGCGCTATTTTCTCATTATTTATTTTGAAACAAGTTCTCATTAAGTTGCAGAGGGACTCACTAAGTAGCTGAGGCTGTCTACAAACTGCGATCCTTTGTTCTCAGCCCCGAATGCTGGGATTAAAAGTGTGTACCACCATGCCCAGCCAAATGTACTCCTATTTTTGAAAGACTGTTTAAATTGTTTTTATTCATTTGTCTTTGTTTTCCTCAAACTGAATAATTTTTATTAATCAATACTCACTTCAGCTAACTCAGAAACTCATTCTAATCCTAATAAAATCTGTTGAAATTTTAATTTTTATTTAAACTATTGTATTTTTAGCTTTATTATTTTAATTTTATTATTTTTATTAATTGTAAAATGTTATTAGTATTTATTACTATTGTTTGTTTACTTAGATATTCTGATTTTTTCAATTTTTAAAGTAATTGTTTTAAAGGTTTTGCCTATAAACTAAAATGCCTCTGCTAAAAGTTTAGCCTATAGTTTAGCTGTAAATGCACTTGTTATTTTAATTTATTCTTTGAATAGTTTGTAATCATAATTGTAAAGTGGACATTTTAAATATTATGATGTTATAGAGAATATTATATATTATATTAATATGCAATATTAATGTTATGTGTAATACAATTATTAATTTATTTATTATGTAATGTAAATGTTTTATAATTATTAATGTTATATGTAACAAAATTGATGAACTTTGATGAAAAACTGCTAAACAAAATATTAGCACCCCACATGGAAACAAATTAATAAAATTATACACCATGATCAAGTGGGATTCATAACAGGGATGCAATGCTTGCTAAGCATATAGAAAACAATCAGTGTAATTCATCACATAAAGAGAACCAATGACAAAAATCACATGATCATTTCAATAGATGCTAAAAAAGGATTTAACAAAAACCGAAACCCACTCATGCTAAAAATACAGCAAAGAAATGAAATAAAAGGAACATACCTCAACATTATAAAGGCAATATACAATGGGCCCAGAAACAACATCATATTAAATGGAGAAAGCTGCAAGAATTTCCCATAAAAACAGGAGTAAGACAATATTGTCCGTTATTATTACTTCTTTTCAATATAGTGCTTGAAACTGTAGCCAGAGCAGTGAGGCAAGAGAAGAAAATCAAAGAAGTAAAAATAGAAAAAGAAGAACTAAAATTGACTATTTGAGAATGACATGCTATTATACTTAGAAAACCCAACAAACACAACCCAAAAGCTTAGAGAAGAATAGCAAATGGAACAAAGTGTCTGGATATAAAAATCAATCTTAAAAAAAATCAGAAGCTTTCCTATATGCCAACCATAAATCAACTGAAAAAGAATCCAGAAGACATTTTCACTCAATATATCACCTTAAAAAATAAAACACTTAAGAATAAACTTAACCAAGGCGATAAAAAACCTCTACAAAGAAAATTATAAAACACTGAAAAAATTACAGAAGACCTTAGAAGATGGAAAGATCTTTTATGCTTTTAGATAGGCAGAATAAATATCAAAATGGTCAGTCTTTTAAAAGTGATCTACATATTCAATGGAACATCTATTAAATTACTAAGATAATTCTTCATAGATATAGAAAAATCAGTTCTTAAATTCATTTGGAACAATAACAACTAAAAAAAATTTAATAGAGTATTCAAAGTAGTTCTCAGCAACAAGAACCATTCTGGAGTAATCACAATGCCTAAATACCTGACATTAGAATATACTACAAAGCCATAGCCAAAAAAAAAAAAAAAAAAAAAAAGCATTGACTACTGAAGCAAGCAGAATAAATACTCAGAAACCAAAAAACAAATAGCCTCTTCAACTTTAATTTTGTTGATAAAATTGGTTAACGATATGGAGTAAATGAACATAGACCCATTTTCTCATTCTGCAGAAGAGTCAAAATCGAAGACCTAGATATTAGACTAGAGATCATGCAACTACTTGAAGAGGACATAGGTCCAAAACTTCAACAAATAGACATAGCTTAAAAACTCTCTCAACAATACCTCAAAGGCCCAAGAAATTAAGAGAAAAATTGATTCATTAAATTGCATTAAACAGAAAAGCTTCTGTGCAGCAAAGTAAACTATCATGAAACTCAACAGAGAGAAGAGAACAGAAAGGGTGAAAATTTTTGCCTATTACTCTTTTTATAGAACCAATCTAGATATACATATTAGTATAAAAACTCACTGCTAAGAAAACAACCCAATTAAAAATGGGGACATAAACTAAATAGACACTTCATAAAAAATAAATATAAATGGTCAATAAATGTATAAAAAAATTCAACATCATTAGCAAGCAGAGAAATGCAAGCAGGGTTGTGGGGAAGTGGAAACTCTAATATATCGGTGGGATTGCAAAATAGTGCAGCCACTTTAAAAAACAGTATGGAGGATTCTCAGAAGAATAGAAAGAACCTATCATATGATCCAGCAATATCATTTCTGGTATCTACCCAAAGGAACAGAAACCAAACTACCAGACTATTGCATGCTTATCTATGTTTATATCCACACAATTAACAATTTTTAAACTATTGAACCAGCCAAGATGTCCTTCAACAGATGAATGGATTACAAAACTAAGAGATATGTACACAATGAAATTTTACTCAGCCATAAAAAAACCAAAATTATGTCATTTGCAGGGAAATGGATGGAACTGGAAAATACTATGTTAAGTGAGATTAGTCAGTAACAAAAGTAGAAAACTAGATGCCCTTTCTAATATGGGGAAGCTAGAAAGAAAATGGATAATATAAAGAACTCTAGAAAATGAAGGAGAAACCTTAAATGAGTAAAGAGGGTGATCTGAGGAAGTTGAGAGAGGGGAAGTAGCTCCCAAATGCGCATGTACATTCACAAACATATGAAAGTCAATCAATAGGCTGAACATAAAAAGGAGGGAGTAAATAGAAAATGAGGTGCAAATTGGGAAAGGGCTAAATAAATTATGAGTGCATGCATGTATGCCTTTACCATCTTGTATCTCATTAAGATATCTAATTACAATGTATCAATAAAAGTAAAATAATATATATAAAATATATTATTTTTATTACAATATGTCTGTAAGTATGACTCTTTCTCTTCTCAGTTTGTTTTTGTTAAGAGAATGCACTGTGTACAATTCTATTCCTTCAAATGTATGCCCAACAAGTGTTTGACTGCTTTGTTTTGTTCTGTGCTTCCTTCTGATGAGTTCTTATCATTTCTACATTTTATAGATTTTTTTTTTACTGCAGAGAAATCAGTCCTATAAAAAGTTATGTCACCAGTAGAACTGGAAATATGTGGAAACATTCTAAAAAAAAAAAAAAACTGACCACACTCTTAAAGGAATGAAAATTTATTTGCTACAGCTTTTTGGAAATTCCTAGTTAAGTCAATTTTTAGAGTGATTTCTACATAGCTCAGGGCTTGGTGCCAGTGTCAGGAAGAACAGGGAGAGATGAAGGGTTTGCTCTTAACATTTTCTAGCCCCAACACAAGAAAGAAAGCAAAGGGAGGAGAAAATTGTTATAAAACCTAAGGCTACATCTCCAGGCACCCCTCCTTAGCAACCAAACCCTGCTTCCAATATTGCTACCTTGTTTCTATGAGGACTAGAGGACTAGAAGGGTATTCTAAATCCAAATGATTAACCCCTGTCCCACTAGACCTCATAGTCCTGTCAAAATGTAAAAAAAAGGTGTTGTAGTACATGCTTGTAAATCTCAGAACTTGGGAGGCTGAGACAGGAGGATCACAGATTTTTAGCCAGCTTCAGCTACTTAAAGAAGCCCTCTTAAACTTAGAAAGACTTTGTTTTAAAAATAAGAAATAAAAATAGGGCTGGGGTATAGCTTTGAAGTAGAATGCCCCTGGATATGTTCCCTCGTACCACACACACACACACACACACACACACACACACACACACACACACTGCATTTAGTGCATCTGTAAGAGTTTCCATAGTTATAACAATTCTAGCATCAGTCAAAGTTTCAACATCAAAAATTTTCTCTGAGGCTCAAGGTGAACCTTTTGCTGTGACACCTGCAAAAACAAAAAGCAAGTTACATACAACCAATATACAATGGCACAGAGTAAATATTTGCACTCCAGAAATGAGAAATAGGGCCATAAAAAAGTGAATAGAACTAAAATAGCATTAAAATCCAGCACATCAAGTATTTAATACCTCAACTCCACTTTGGCATTCAGAGCACAGGACAGTGAGGTATGATCTCCAAGAGACCTTCACAGCACCTCCTCTATAACCTGATTGATTGTAACTGGCACCATACTCGGCAGCATACTTGCTCTTTCAGCCTGGCTTTATCATTCATAACCAGCAGCCTTTCTTCATAAACTTTTAATACTTTATGTTTGAGCATATTTAAATCTCATGGGTTTTTCTTGCAACCTTGGCTTTATCCTCACAGATAGACAAATTGCGCATTTGGCCTTGTTTGCATAAATTTTCACCATAGTATACATTGCCTAGATTCTCATGTCTTTCTTTGAAATCTGAGAAAAGCCTCCATGAAATCTTCACCTTTATTTTTCCTTCAGAAAAGCCAGTACTATGTGTGCACCAGGATATACCATCAGTAGGAAAGGTAGTCATATTCTCTTTAATCATTGCTGCTGTACCCCTTTCAATCACCACCACTAAGCCCACTCCATCCTGCCTACAGATGAGCCCGGGTCTATCTGGCCCCAACTTCATCATGAGCACCACTTTTTACTTTCTTTAATCTACCTTAATTTTTTTCTCAACATTATCTCCTTGGGTCCCAATTTATACATGCCTCTCTGGCAAAACTATAAATCTATAAGGTATCTCTGCTTTACTTTCCATTCCAAAAATTCAATTATAGTTTGCCAAATGTTGACATCAGTATGCATTATGTAGTTGTTTGGATATTTTGGTGTTTATCTCTTTTTTATTCTCTCCACCAGCATAATCAGCCTATTACCTTTAAAATAAGCTCACATAAAATTTCATGGCACAGTAACATGCCACTAAGTTCTTTGTTGGAATGTAACACATGTGGTTTTACTCCATTTTTATGGAGTCTTCTGTCTTCTGAAATCTCCTGAGCCCAGTCTTTGCCATCCACCTTTCTAGCCACATTTTATCTCTTCTAACTTTTTTCTTAGAAAACAGTTCCAAAGACTCATAAAACACATAATGAGACATAGATGTATCAGAAACTCCACTTCTCTGGCACAGATTTCTGTCTTACCCAACAGCCTTACTAATATAATCCAAAAAGACTGAACACACAACTTAAAGAGAGATTTATTTACTCACAGTTGTTTTGAGATTCTTAGTTGAGTCCATGTGAGGCTGAGGTCTACATATCTCAGGGCATGGTGGTGGGAAGGAAGGAAAGGGAGAGGATAAGGTTCTATTTTCACATCATGAAGACTGGAAAGAAGAGAGATAGTAAGATGAAAAAAGAACCTTATATATTCAACATAGCTGTACATCAGAAACTTCTCCTTAGCAAGCAAGCCCCACCTTCAACTTTGCTACCGTGTTTCTGTGAGAGTTAGGGGAATATTTTAATTTCAAACCATTAGGCATATCAACTTTGCTTTTGTTTTTTAGCAATATTAATTTAATATTTAATATTATTACTTAATACTTAATATTAACAGTATAATAATGGACTTCTTTTAAAATTTTATTCTGAGAAAATATCAAAAATAAATTATATACAGTCTGTGCTATTTAATTTTGTATCACCTGGTTTAGTATAGTATCTGATAAAATTATATTTGCAGATCCTTCAATTAATAAACAAAATCTTTAACTATTGTATAATCAATAGGTTTAATAATGTTGCACTAACATATTGTGAAATTTTATAAGAAATATATCTCAGAGTAAAATAAATAAGGGTGACGGTTTTGTTAACAATGGCATCAATTGAATTATGAGCCTTCATGGCTTAAACACACCTCTTGAAAATGATATCTCAATATTTACAATGGATTGCAAGTTATAAACATATAAAATTTTGTAGGGGCAAAAGTATAATTTATTTTTTATTGATGCATTGTAGTCATACATCTTAATAGGAGAAAGATGGTGGAAAAATACATGCACACATCACCCAATTAGCCCCTACCCAATCTCCACCCAATTTTTTCCCCATTTCTTTTTCTTGTGCTTGAGTTACTGATTGAATTTGATGTTTATTTAAGTACATCATGTGCTTTAGAGGGTTTCCCTCTTCTTCCCGCCCATTCCCTCAGTTATGTCACTTTATTTGCTCCTCTGTAGAATCTCCTGTTTATCTAGGGTTCCTCCTGTTTCCCATTTCTCCCTAGCTTTCACATATTGGGGAAAGCATATGACTTCTTATTTTTTGTGACTGACTAATCTCACTTAGCATAAAGTCCTCCAGTTTCATCCATTTCACTATAAATGAAGTAATTTAATCACACCAATTATTATTTTGTTTTCTCATGGGAACTTATATTCTACTTGATATATTTTTTAAAACACCATCACATATATTATAAAAATTCATCTTTTCTCATTAATCTGTTCTTGTATTATGCTTTATTTTTATTGTTAATGTTACTCTCCCAGTAATATATTATGTGTACTGAGTGACTGTATAAATTCATTTATCTATTTTTTTATGAATGTAAAAGTTACAACAAAAAAGTTATGTGATTTTTACTAGGTATATTTCAAGTCTCTCGAAGAGTACATTTCTAAGGAAAAAAAGAAATTACTGTATTCTTTTGGCATTCACTCAGGAAACCAATTAGGTATGAGACTTTATTTTAAGCACTAAGTATAAGAAGATAATAAAGTGATGTACACCTTATTAACTTAATATTGATTACTTTATCAAAGTAAAGATAATTATTATAAATATATAATCCTATAAAGAAAATAAAATTATTTTGAGCTACTATCACATGTATGTAAAATATAAACATTTGACACAAAGCAGTTAGTCTGGTAATAATTTAAAAATACACAGAAAACTAGAAAAATATATTCAGCTCCTATATAAAATGAATAGTTCATTTTTATAAACTAGGTATGTTACAAATTATTAATTATATAAAATATCAAAAGGCAGTACTGTTCTACACTGTAAAATATATAGTTTTAAAACATGAATTATTTATTTTAATTTAAATATATGTAGGCAAAATTATCTTACAATCATTTCCATAAAGAAAAATAATAAAAAATATAGATAAAAAATAAGTCCTTTAATGAATGAAGCTATTATACAAAATTTCTAATTTTTCTAGCCATAGTAGATCTCTTTTCATAAATTTTACTTTCAAATAGATTCTAATACAGGAATTAATTAGTATAATTAATTAGTATAATTAGTTTTATTTTATTTATTTTTTCAAATATCTTTAGCTGCCTAAGTTATATTTTTATTTATTTTATAAGAAAATACAATTATATTTAAATATTTTAAAACATTGAATCTTTACCTTTTATATTATTTTATTGTTATCATTTAATTTTTATTTTTATTGTTTTGTGTTAGAGATTTGGACACAACACACTTTATTTCAAAGCCTTGTGACTGGTTTGAAATAAAGAAACTCTCAGGTTTATAAAAAGTCAGAAATATTTTCCAAATGATCACCCAAGAGTGATTCTACAATATATATCTATGAAAAAATGTTACAAACTTTTCACTTTTTTTCTTTTATTGGTGCATTATAGTCTTATATTAATGTAAATCATATTGACAGTGGTATATTCACACATATACACATAGTTGATGGTAGTATTTCCATTAATGAACCTCAGTCTTCCTCCTTTCTACCCTTAGATTACCTCCCTGGGTCTGTTGAGGTTCTCCTTCATTATCCAGAGTCACTCTGGTGTCCTAAATACTCCCTAACTCACACATATTAGATAAAACATATGGTCTTTCCTTCATTTTCTGTGCTTGACTAATATCACTAAGATTTAATCTAACCTCAATCAGAATGGCAATTATAAAGAAGTCAAAATTTCTATAATTTTGTAATCCATTCATCTGTTGATGGACACCTCGGTTGGTTCCATAGTTTGACAACAGTGAATTGTGTTGCTATGAATATGGGTTTGCATATATTACTATAATTCTCTGATTTCAACCCCTTTGGAAAGATATAGAGTAGTCATGTAGTCTGATCATACGCTTGTCTCATTTCCAGTTTTCTAAGAAATCTCTCTACATATTTCTATAGCTGTTGAACTAGTTTGCAGTCCTTCAACAATGTAGAAGAATTCCTATTTCTCCACATTCTCATGAACATTTATTGTTATTTGACTTCTGTATAATTAATTTTATAAATAAACAATAATTTGAGAATATATGAATTTGTTTAGGAAATAAATAATAAACCTTGAATATCCTCATTTATTACTAATTTAGTAGAGTCATTACATATAAATTTAATTAAGAGCTATCTTTGCCCTATTTACCAGTTAATGAAGTATAATAAGTTTGAAAGAGATACTGCCAGTTTTCTGAGTTAATACAATATTTAAATTAATCTCAGTTATGGATAATAAATAAAACCTTAAAATTGAGTTTATGTGAGTAAATATTACTTTGTATATAATTTTATAGTGAGAAGTGAAAGTTATCACTATTTTCTTCTATAAAAAGCATGCAGATTTTATAATCTTTATCTACTCATATTCCCATTTCTCATGAATATCAAATATTGATTGCCTGTAAATATCTTCTTGATGCTTTTCGTTCTTCTAATAAATGTGGCATACACTGAAAAAGCCTAATCTAAAGTTATCCTACTCCCTAAACCTGTGCTTCGCTTTGTATCTGAACTCAATTCCATTTATTTCATCTTCAGCAAATTTTTTAACTTCTTCATATTACCTTTTTATTATTTTTATATTTTTATTGATACATTATATTCTCACATGTCAGAAAGAGTGAAATAGCTGCACAAAGTACTTGATGGGTATTTTTAGATAACAAGGTAATTAATATTAAAATACTTTATATAAAAATAATTTTCTTAATCTATAAAAATCCAAAACTGGATTGATTTGGATATTTTATTTATCAAACAATACTCGAGTTATTTTAGACATTTATTAAAATGAAAAAGTAAATGATTTTTGTAATCGTTCTGTACCAAAATATTTTACTATTCAGGATCAGATAAGTTAAAATGGCTGATCACACAAAGCATTTATTGTGTATCTAGTAGTGTCTTTAATTTTTATAAGTTTTGAGAAAAATATTACACATATTTTCCATAAAAGAAAACATATTCAGTGATAAAATAACATTTTTAGATATCAATTTTAAATAAAGCACTTCAGTGTTTATTATTTAAAGTTTAATTTGTAAATAAAATATTTATATATTATATATGTAAATATAATAAATATAAGTATAAATACATGTACCAACTAAATATATATAAATATAATGTTTATAATATACTATATGTAAATATAATGTTTATAAAATAATCTTTAATGAGTAAGCCAATCATTTTGAGATTTAATATAGGTGTAATTGCAATTGTTTGAAGATTTAATATAGGCATAATTGCAATTGTATAAACTCTGCTAATCATATTATTTGATACAAATTTAACATGTATAATAAAATTTATATTTTCATTTTATGCAAATATTTATGCAAAAATGGTTGAATTTAAGTTATTTTACTATAATTAAAAATCATAAGCCTGAACTATTGACCTAGTTTTTGTTTTGATTTTAGTTTTATAACTAGATATTAGAAACCTTGATAACAATAATATATCTTTTCTGTAATTCTGCCTTACTTTTTTCCAACTTAAATTTACATTTCTTTTACCAGTTTGTTAGCAAATACCAGCAAACTAAAATAGTAATGAACTATGTAATTGTGGATATGTTATCAATATTAAAATTGAAAAATATGTCACTATTGATTCAATAAGAATTTAAATCTTGATGTCATTTGCTACTTTAGTTTTTTTAATTTACTTATTTGTATTGGTACTGAGAATTGAACTATTCTACTTCTTAGCTACATCCTTAGTCCCTTTTTATTTTTTGAATTTAAAACATTCTTACTAAGTTGCTGAGAGTCTCTCAAAATTACTGAGGTTGTTCTTAAACCTGAAATCTTTCTATTTCAGCCTCCAAATACTGAGATTATAAGAGTGTGCCACTATACTTCACTCTGTGTATATATATATATAGAGAGACTATATATATACTAACATATATATAGTACATATATGTACTATATATACTATACTATATATGTATATATATATATACACACACACACATATATAGTATATATTTTCTAAATATATATTGTTTTATACACACACTATATATATATTCTTATAAAATGTCAGTAAATATTTATCTTAGAAATATTTGCTAGCAGGTATAATTTGAATTTGGAAAAATATTTTCTATGATGTCACACCAAAGATAATTACATTATTGTTAATATTTAAAAATTATTAATAATGTGTATTGTTAATATCTTTACATTTTACAAATAAAGATTTTAAATATATAAACAATGGATTTTCTTTTGCATACTGTACAATAATATCATGTGTTTCTAATACATTTCTAATAAATATATCTTTAATAACATATCTAGTATATTTTATTTTTCTGGTTCCTTTACATTCAATTTAAACTCTTAAAGTAAATGCAAGAATAATAAAATACAATTTCTAAAATATATTTTAATAGTTTCTATAGCAATATGCAAAAAATAAAATGGTTTTCCTAACTTAGCCCAAGTAGTTTTAGTACATCTTATACATTTCAATGAGAGGGCAAAATACCAAAAAAAAAATTTTGCTAAATTGATACATGTTACCCCTAAATTACTTTTCTGTGGTGTCTTCCTTGTCTCCCAAAATCTGCTAAGCACATTCTACTATCTGCCTTTTTAGCCACATTCTCATCCTTCCAATTTTCTCTCATAAACCAGTTCCAAAGAATCACAAAGTCACATAGATTTAAATATAGCAGAAACACCATTCGTGGTACCTGGAAACACTTCTACCTCTGGGCTACACTCCCAGACTTATTTTATACTTTTTATTTGGAAACAAGGTCTCAAGCCAGCATGGATGGTTTCGAACCTGCACAATCCTCCTGTCTCCGCCTTCCAAACGTGGGGAATTCAAGTGTGCGCCACCATGCCCAGCTTATGTGGATTTTTTTAATTATTGTGATGTCTTCATAGAATATATTTGGGAGAGTCCTGTTTCTTTTTATTTCACAACATAGATTGAAGAGTATTTGGATTAGCTCTTCTATAAAAGTTTTATAAAATTTACTTGGGAAACCATCTGGTCCTGGACTTATATTTAATGGTAGGCTCTTTACTGGTACTTCAATTACTTTGTTATTCGTTGGATTAAATTTTCTATATATTTTTACTAAGATTAGAAAGGTTGTATTTATCTAAAAAGTTGTCAATTTCTTCCAGATGTTTCATTTTGCTGGAGTATAATTTTTCAAAGTAGTTTCTGAAAATCTCTGGATTTCTACACTGTCAGTGGTAATATCTCATTTTTATGGCTTATTTTCAGAATTTTAGTTGATTCTCTCTCTCTCTCTTTTGGAGAGGTTTAAGTTGGTTAGTGCTTTAGCTTTCTTGTTAATTTTCTTGAGAAACCAGCCTTTGATTTTGTTGATTTTCTGTATTTTTTTAATTCTCTACTTTGTTGATTTCTGCTCTGATGTTAATAATTTTCTGTCTTCTCCTGGCTCTGGGGTTGGACTGTTTCTGTTTTTGAAGGGCTTTGAGATGTGTCATTAGGCTTTTATTTGGTGATTTTCTGTCCCATTAAATTACGAAGGTCATTTCTTACAAAGAAAATTCAGTTCTTAAATTTATTTGGAATTATAAAAAAAATCAAAATAGCTAAAGTAGTTCTCTGTAAAAAAAAACAAACAAAATAAAACCCATGCAGGAGGACTCACAATACCTGACTTTAAACTATACTACAAAGCCATAATAAAAATACAAACAAACAAATAAAAAAAAAACAGCACGGTACTGGCACAAAACCAGATACATAGACCAATGGGGACAGAAAAGAAGATTCAAAAACAAACCTACACACTTAGAGAAAATTGATTTTTTACAAAACACACAATAAAAAATATAGCCTGTTCAACAAATGATGTTGGCAAAACTGGTTAATCATATTTAAAAAATTGAAAATAAACCCCACTTTCTCTTCTGAAAAAAGAGTCAAGTTAAGAAAAATCAAAGACTGGAAATTAGACAAGAGATTTTGAGGCTCCTTAAAAAGGGCATAGGTCCAACACTGCAACACACAGGCACATATAAAAACTTTTTCAACAAGAAAAAGGAGAATCAATATATGGTATTGCATTAAACTGAAGAGCTTCTGTACAGCAAAGGTAACTATCAAGAACCTCAACCAATAGCCAAAATAATGGGGAATGTTTTTTGCAAACTATTTCTCCAATATAGAACTAATATCTAGAATATAAAGAGAACTCAAGAAACTCTGCACTAAGAAAACAACCCAATGAAAAAATGAGCAAGCAAATTAAATAGACAATTCACAGAAGAAGAAACTTAAATGGCCAATAAATGCATGGAAAAATGTTCAACATCATTAACAATTACAGGAGATTCAAATCAAAATCACCTACAATTTTACCAACCAGAATGGCAATCATTCAAAACACAAAAACAAATGCTGTCAATTATGTGGCAAAGTGGGAACTCTAATATATTGCTGGTGAGATTGCAAATTAATGCAACCACTTTGGAAAAGAGTATGCAGGATCTTCAGTAAATGGGAATACATTTATCAGATGATTCCGCAATACAACTTCTGGGTATCTACCCAAAAGAATGAAAACCAAACTACCAAACTATTGCATGTATATCTATGTTTACAGCTGCATAATTCACAAATACCAAACTATGGAACCAGCCAAGATGCCCATCAACAGGTGAATGGATTATGAAACTATAGAATATATACAAAATGGAATTTTACCTAGCCATAAAGAAAAACACAATTCTGTCATTTATGGGGAAATAGATGGAACTGAAGAACATTATGCTAAGTGAAGAACATTATGCTAAGTGAGATTTCATATTTCATATGGAAGCTAGGGAGAATATAGGTCATAGGAGAAACTAGTTGAAGAAAAAGATACTATATTTGAGCAAATAAGGCAATCTAACTGAGGAAGATAGAAGGCAGAAAAAGGAAAATTTTCTAAGGTACATGATGTACATTAACAAAGATATCAATCACTAAACCAAACATGAGAAGGAGGGATGGTGGAGAAAATGGAGTATAAATTGAGTTAGGGCTACTTGGGTGATGTATGCATGTATGCCTATACCATCTTGTCCTCCATTAAGATGTATGACTACAATACACCAATAAAAAATAAAAATCAATAAGTATATTTGACTATAGTAGCACTTATCAAAAACCCTATGATCCATTTTTTCATATTTTAAAATATTACAAAATAGTATTTATAGAAAAAAATGAGCACTTAACCTACTGTGCCTTTTTAAGGTATTACATCTGCAGCTCAATGTTTATTTTTTAGAGATCCAAGTATAAGTCATTATCCTATTTTAGTTTGGTGAGACTTCCAATACTTCTTCTGTTCAAAGTATAAAAAATTTAGGTGTGAAGAAATTCAACTAGGGCAACAAGTCAGTCTGAAAACAACAATCAACATTCTATTTATTTATAGTGGTGTAAATAAGAGGCAAAACAATGACAGATCAGATATCAGCTTCCCCCAATTTCTCCACACAGAGTGGCACCAGATGAAGGTCAAGTGGATTCATCACAAATGTGGAAAATTTTCTCAAACTAAGAAGTACCAAACAAAAGCCCATGCCTTTTTATGAAACCTTGAGTCAAGAATAGGTAGAAGGGAAGGAACTGGAGGTAGAATGTAGAAAGTGGATCTGAGTGTAGGATAGTGCTTTATCCTACATCACTGATAAGAAGACCTCATTCAGTAGAATGAGGTCCCTGGGCATCTTAATGCACCAAAGCAAGGCTGATTTAGGGCAAGTTAATTGGGTTGAGTCCTTAACATCTCAAAAAAATTTACAAGGCACTTTTTTTCTGTCCTTCAGAACTGTTGTGGAGATAGAAAGTTTTTTTTTTTTTTAATAAAAAAGATCTACCAAGAAAAGCCTTGTAATTACTAATGGTAGAACATGAAATGTCACACCGAGTGTTGACCTGAAGCTAGCCTGATCACACAGCACCAATATTAGTATTATCTTAAACTAGAGGATGGGATTGATCACATGTCATTCTGTGATTTATGCATTTGTAGGTTTTTTACTTGTCATAGTAGAAACTTATATTGGTAGAAACTTTCATTGTTTACCAATATCTGGCTCTCCTAAATTTTTAGTAATATAAAATGAATATGCTTCTTTGTTTCATGGAATTTAGAAAGCAATTGTGTGCTGGATTCTGAAAAACTGATGGATTTTATTTCTATACCAAAACATCTCATTTTAATAAAGCTTTCTGGTGGTATCAATGCTTGTTGAAGATGACAGGGAGAAATGCTTCAGAGAATGTAACAGGAGGACATCAGAGCTTCTATCAACTGCAGCCACTCTGGCAATAAGACTATTGAATATGTACAGTCACCGTGTATCAGGAACCTGAGATCAATAAAATTAGTAGATTCTAATTAACATAGACTTCAATTATGAACTGGACGTGAGAGCACTGGTACAAAATAAGGGTCAGAAAACATTCAAAAGCCCTTGTTTGCTCAAATATTGTATTTAAATAGGAAGAGGCTAAATTTTTTTTTTTAAAAAGTGGCAAACAGGAAAAAATGTCAGATACTTGTAAGTTCTAAGAACTAAACTAATGCAGGGAACAAAAGAGGAGCCTGTGAGTAATGCAATTGCCATGAAATGACTCACATTGAAAGTAACATTTTAATAAAGGTGCTCAGGAGTCTGTATACATTTCAATATGTGTAATTTCAATGCTATTTAGGGTTGATCACATTTTGTACATAGAACTGCTGAAAGTTCAGCATTAAGATTTCATCTGAAATAATCCCTCTTTTCATTCCCATTTTAGTGAGACAATAATGTGAAATTTTTATACCTTTTTCAGTAAAACAATTTCTTATTAGTAGGTATTATTAATAATGAAGCAGTTTTATTATTGCTTGTTCTCCAATACATTGTAAATCAGTTTTACATGAAGGATTTTAAATAGAAATGATTTGCTGATATAATTTAAGAATGTCTTAGAGTTTTATATACTATAATTATTGTGTCTGAGTAATGAAAGCTTGCTTAAATGTTTTATTTTAAGAAAAATTATTAAGAGAAAGGGTTTTCAAAATACATCTGGACCACGAGATAAATTCTTTTTGAAAAATATATAATTGATGTGCCCTGAATTAGAATACAAAACATTAAAATATGGATAATAAGTAACAAATATAAAATAACTCTTTACTGCATAATAAGATTTTAACTTTGTAATTTTTATTTTATAAGTAAAATGTCACAAGGTGTATTAAATAAAATTATAGTGATAATGATGAATGAATTTTAAAAAATTATTAGTTGAGTGTAGTGTTACATACTTGTAATTCCAGTATTTGGGAGGCTGAGTCACGAGTATCACAAGTTCAATACCAATCTCAGAAACTTAGACTTTTTTTCAAAATAAACAGTGTAAAGGACTCACAGTATAACTCAGAGGTAGAATGTCTCTACATACCCAATAATAAAAACTCATGTATTTCCATGCAAAATTATTAGAGTAGTTAATAAATAGAAGACATAGCAATAACAAAGCTAATTTTATAATTAGGTATCATAATTAACCTGATAAAAAATTTTTAATTTTATTTAATTTAACTTATTAGAACAAAGACCTTAAGTAGCTCATTCTTAATATCTTAAAATTACTGAATTAAGTTAAGTTATAAAATCACTGATTGTAAAAAAATTTTATTTGGTATAAAATAAATTTTAGCTACAGTATATGTTAATGCAATAAAATACCCTTAAAAGTAAGTAAAATGATAAAATGAGATTCTTCTTTACTTTATTAATTAGATAATTAATAATTTGTGTGTGTGTATGTGGTACTGGAGGTAGAACCCAGGGGCTTTTCCACCTCCAGTATATACTCCCAGACCTATTTTATATTTTATTTGGAAACAGGTTCTAACTAAATTGCTGAGAGCCTCACTCAGTAGTTGAGTCTGGATGGCTTCAAACGTGTGTGATCATTCTGTCCCAGCCTCCCAAACAGTGGGATTACAAATGTGCACCACCACAACCAGCCAGATAAAAATTTTATATGTTGTTGTTCAAGGAAATGATTTTAAGATGTGTGTTTTGAAAATACTATAAGAATAATTTAGAAAAATAGAAGTAAATTTTGTTAAAAGTGTCTTTTCAATGTTTAAAACTAAAATTTACATTTAAATAATAATAATGCAAAAAATTAAAAACATTTTTAATATTTTGCCTTTAATGAACTGGTAATATTGAAACTTTTCATAACACTTTTATGAATATATATATTCATAATATATTCATAATATATTTGGTGGCACTGGGGTTCCTGGAAACCCATCTACCTCTGGGCTACACTCACTACACTACACTAGACCTATTTTTTTAATATTTTTATTTGGAAACAGGGTCTCTTAAGCCAGCAAGTCTGGCTTCGAACCAGCACGATCCTCCTTTCTCTGCCTCCCAACCACAGGGATTACAGGCGTGAACCACTACCCCTGGCAGAAATATATATATTTTTTTAAATATAGAATTACAATGCATAAAAGCAGGGCTACTAACTGGCATTATTTTCAATTTTATATTCATTGTTTACAAAAATAGAAGTAGATTCTGGCCTGGTGGTGTACACTTGTAATCCCCACAGTTGGGAGGCAGAGACAGGAGAATTGCACAGGTTCAAAGCCAGCCTTGCTGGCTTAAGAGATCCTGTTTCTAAATAAAAAGTATAAAAATAGGTCTGAGAGTGTAACTCAGATGTAGAAGGGTTTCCAGGAACCCAGTACCACCAAAAAATAAATTAATTAATTAAAAAAAACAGAATTAGGAAGGTATATTTTCCCCAGGAAATCATTATCCAAAAAGCTCAGAAAGAGAAATTGTTCCTAGCTAGCAAAAAAAAAAAAAAAAGAATAAGAAAGAAAGAAACAAAGAAGAAAGAAAGAAAGAAAGGAAGGAAGAAAGAAAGAAAGAAAGAAGAAAGAAAGTGATCAAGAATCTATTATAGAATGTGAACCTTAAATGGCTGAAAGAATTCAAGCAGACCCAGGAGAACTGCAGAGGCCAGGTCTGCTCAGTATTCATATATTTATAGGATTTTATTTTTTGTTGTTTTGTTTTGTTGTTATTTTTTGTGTGCTCTTGTTTGTTTGCTTGCTTCCCCAACCTTTTCACAAGCTTCTGTTCTCATATATATCTAATCTCTATCTAATCTCTTCTCTCATCCCTTTTCATCTTTTTTTTTCTTTTTTACTATCTTGTATTAAATCCACTTCATATCACTATACAAAATACTCTGCATTGGTTACCAGAATTCTACTACATATTCACTATCTCAAATTTCTACTATATATTATCTTATCAAACTCATTTCCTTATTATCTTACCTGTGAATTTATGCCATTCTTGTATTTACAACTTTATCACTTTCCTCCTCATTCAACCTTCACCATTGAATACAATGCAACTTGCCCTTATATATAACAGCTGACACCTACAGACTGAGAGAAAGCTATCAAAAGCAATAAAGATACAAACTTAATAAACCTAAAATCATAAGAAAGAGAACAAGAAAGCAATGAGCTCCCAAAATAGACCTGAAAACAGATTTGTAGAGATTACCAAAAGGACAATATAAATTTAACAGTAAGAATGATACAAGATTTCTCAAAGGAATTTAGAAGGAGGCTAAAAATAATAAAGTAATAAATAAAGAATTTAACACCTGAAAAGAGGATTTGAAGAAAGTGAGTATACAATCATTGAAATAAAGGCATCAATACAAACTATAAACAATAGAGTAGACCACATGGAAAATTCTCATATGGATGCTTGATCCTACTGCAAAAATAAAAATCCTGTATAAAGAAAATATGTCTAATAGGCAGAAGTATAAGTTATTCAATGATACCCAGCCTCATAAAGGCTCATTATCATAGTTTTTAATACTTTATAAATATTAGTAGTGTACTTATAAAATATTTTTATATTTATTTTATTTTTATATTTATATAATTTTTTTATTTTTTATATTTTATTTTTTATATTTATTTTGTAAGTACATGCCACTGTTTTGAAAAGTTGAAAGACATAGTTTACTCTGTCTATCTGAGTTGTCCTCAGTGGTATAAGAATCTTTCATCCCCTGTGGATGTCTGCCAATTCTCAGATGAATGTTTGAGCCTACTGCATAAAAAAGTTATATAAAAATATGTCTACTAGGCAGAAGTACCAGTTATTTAATGTTACCTAGCTGAGACTCATAGACATTTTCCTCCTGTCTTCCTGTAGTGTTGTTTTTAAAACGGCCAGTTTTATAAAAGTTCTGAGACTATGATGCTTATGTAACCAGCTAAATAATCTTATGGTTTTCCATAAGCTATTGCTGAGTTTTTAACACTTTTCATAAAAAATAAGTGAATATTTTTATAGAAAGTACCTTAATCTTTGGTGACAGAGAATTAGTGATACTTATTATGAAAAAAGACTATAACTTATTCAACTATTTCAATGAGATAGTAAGATTTCATCAGAGAGAGTTTAGAAATCTTAATATGTGAAAACACCTTCCGCTTAAAAAGGCACAAAGGAATGATATTTTATAATCCAGCAGAGACTGAATAAGGTAAAATTACAGAAGGGCTTAAGTGAAATCTAACCCCAGTTAGGCCTTCTTATTTGCTCATTTATGGTTTCTCTCTATCTGCGGTTAGGATGGCTGAGCAGTCTAAGGCACTTTGTTCAGGTCATAGTATCCAATTGATTTTTAGTTCCACACTTCTACACCTAAAATATTTTTTTTATGTTGACTTAATTGTAATTGGATGTACTTTAGCTAAATTACAATCCAAATACTCTTCCAGACTGCTAAGTATGTTTCAGACTATTGATGACATATACAAGTTCAGAATCTCAAGACAACTCTCATTTCAAAAACCTGACAACAAATCCAGGGTTAACCACAGACTTCTACATATATAATCATTTGCTAGAATAACACAAAACTCAAAAACTGGCTATACTGAGATATATAGTTTTATGGCATAAGGACTCAAATTAAAACTAGACATGTATAGTTGTTTACATTTATTTATTTATTTATTTATTTATTTTTTATACTAAGAATTGAACCCAGGGGAATTCTAACTCTGAGCTACATTCCCAGCCCTGTTTTTAAAACAGAGTCTCACTAAGTTGCTGAGGCTGCTGTAAACCTGTAATCCTCCAGTCTCAGCCTCCCAAGTAGTAGGGTTACAAGCATGCATGACCATGCAGAGCCAGAAGGATTTTAAATATAAAGTTTAAATCATTCAAAAATGTGTTATTTTCCAAATATCCAGGTATGAGACTACTCAAAGACTATTGCCACCCAGGGAATTTCACCCTGACTGTTCATGTAATTAATGCATTCTCCTTATACTTTCCCTTCCCAAAGTTAGACTAACTCACACAAATAAAAGTCTCATACCTCTAATGATATGATAAATCTTTGTCACATGATTAATCTGTGTTATTCTTGAAAATAAAAAAAGGCCAGTAAAACATCATGACTCTGAAATTCACTATTCTATTCAATAATTTAGCCAGTCATGGGGAAAATGAAAGCAAACCAAGGCCAGAATGTCTGAACATATACTGTCATGAAGAACACTTTCACTCTCATGCACTGAAAACTAGAGTAACTCTTATTTGTGGAAACTGCTTGGAAAATTATTTCTTGTATATATACAAAGTCTTTGGAGTATCAATCATACAATGAATAAAGAAAAAGGTCCAACCTATAAATTTTCTGCTCTGTGATAACTGGTTCAGTGTAGCTCTATGGATATAAGAAGTACTATCTAGGCATCATCATAAGACAGAGTAGTACAGTAATGGATGGAGAAATTTTTTAGTGAACCAGAACAAAGGTACTATGTAGCCAGCATTCATATGTTATGGTTTAGGTTGCTTTATAGTGGGTTCTGCTTCTCAGCTCATTTGGAAATAATAAACCAGGAAAATAATAAACCAGGGAAAAATATTTGTTACAAAATCAAGACTAAGAGCACCCTGTCTCAAAGAAATGAGATTGAGAAGAAAGAATGAAAACATCATGCCTCAGAGGAAAATTCAATGGAGCCTCAAAGCAAGTGGAGTACTGATACAGTCCTGGATCCTCAGATTTTAAATAGGATTTGACATTTTTATCTGTGTTTCTAAATTCCCAGTAGTTTTGTCAGCATCCACATGAATGAATGATATTTCTTCTCAAGTCTAGTTCTCAAACCCATGTTCTTCAGTGTTTCTATTTATGGTATCATAAGTAGATATGATATGATCAGTTATCAAACTGATCAACATAAGACTGGCCTTATTCTTTAGTCTGGTTTTTGTTCTGATATCACCAGTAACTATGTGAGAGGATGAATATTATTTCTTTAATTTTTTAACCTTTCTGTGGTTTTTGTAACTTTTATGTTTTATCATATCTTGTTGCCATGCTAATAGCTTGAGCAAGACATTTTTGTGAAGACATTTTGTGAAGACATTTTGTGAAGCAGACAGCCTCTGAAGCAAGAAACTTTTACTTGCCTGTTTTTACCTTTTAAATGTCTGTTCTTCTTTGTGGCAGGGTATGATATAAAATTTACCCCTTCCCAGATCAACCACCCAAAAAATTTTTAAATAAATTTTATTTCTTCCATGCCATCTACAGATGACTACTTTGTTTTTTCTACAACTTACATCAGCCCTTACTCTGATTCATTGTGCTAGGGTAAAATATCCAAGGTCCTATACTAAGTCAATTCATGAGCATAAATTATCAAGTGTTATACAAGGGACCTTTCATAAATAGCAAACAAACTCTTTTCACTTGAGAAATTTCAACAGTCAGAGGTTACCTCCTAGGAGCTGGGACAAAAGCCATACTTTTTTATAGGTAAAGTTAATTCCTCATTAAAATAATGCCTTATGGTTAATCTTATCTGGATTGCTCTTTGTATCTACCCTAGTTTCTAATCTTAATATTTTCTCCTTTTTAGAATTTTATAAAATAGATAACAATCTAATTTATATAATCACTTAGGCACCATCAAGTCTTGCCTTTTGCAGAGAAAGATTATGAAACACTTTTTTATATATTTTTCACCATCCTAAATTAAGTAAGACAAAACTTCTACTAATAGTTAAAAAAACTTGTGAAATATTGTCATTTTTGTATAGACTAACCTAGCTAGTACTCAGATTAAGTATTTGGGATGAAAAGTTTTACCACTTTATTACCACAGAATTCAGTAATTACCAAAAGTGTCATTTTCTCACAGCACATTAAAATAAAACAATATCATTGATACTGTTAGGACAAATAAATTGAAATGATGCAGTAATTGTATATATGTAAAAATATTTTCTACAATTTAGAATGAAAATGCCTGACAACTGAATGAAAGATGAGGAAGTTCTAATTTTAGAGCTCTAGGACATTTTTCTGCACAAATACAAATAAAGTTATAATTCTCAATACCTGAAAATGTGACCTTGACTATATTTGAAAAAAGAGGTTTTATTGAGGCAATTTAAAATGAGTTCATTATATTGGATTTTAGAAAAGCATGAGTGGTGTCCTTTAAAAAGAAGAATCCTGGGCACAGAAACAAGATGCATAAAGGTAATAAAATGTTGAGAGACAAGATGATAAATCTATCTAGAAGACAAAAAGAAAAGTCTGGGACATATATGTCCTTCAAAGTCATCAGAAGATCCAACCTTGTGAATATCTTAATGTTGAATTTAATCCTTTCTGGCTGTAAAACAAGATATTTCTGTTGTGTAAATCTCAGTTTATGAGAATTTGTGATAGCAATGCTGTGTAGTAGTGCAGTACTATTAATACATTACTAGTATTATAAGTACTAAGCAAGCATTTTCTTTTGTATGTTTTCACCTTATTTTGTTTATAAAACTAATACTGCCTTAAAATTACAGAAAAAGATTTATAAAAATTTATTACATAATATTTTATATGTACAATATCATAGTTATATGCACATGAAGCAAAACTTGAGTGCAGAATTAAATTTATCTTATTTTACTCCACCCTGTTTGATAACATCATCTTTTTCAATTTCATATATAGTTCACTGTTTTAACTCAAAATGCATTGCTCTGAGACACTTCTTAGATAAGATAAAAATATTGTCTTAAAAATTTTAATGAATTATGTCATTGGTCATGACCTCTGTGTACATTGTTAATCATTTAACTTGTAAATATGAATTGCCATTAAAACTACAAAATTATCTAAATTATCTAAAATATAAATCTATAGAAAGTAAATTTGAGGACTTCTGGGAAGATGGTGACTGAGGAAAGCAGCACATACAGGTCCTGCTGACACCTGATCTCCATTGCTTTAATAACAACATTCTACAAATCCAAAATGTACTACCAGTAGAGAAATAAAATGATAGGTACAAGGCAGCTGGGGAAAAAAAAAGGTTGAAGACAGTTCAAAGAACAAAAAAGAAACCTACCCACCTTGAGGCAGCAGGCACCATGGTGGTGCCATCTTGCCTCATTGATTCCAGAGACAAACAAGAAAACACCCAAGGACCTGAAGTGAGCAGCTGCCACATCAGAGTTGTAAGCCATCAGTTCTTCCTATGCACACACCACTGGCTACAACTTGCAGCAGTGCCAGCTGAGTTCACCACACCCTCCAGGGATCCAGAGAAGTGCTCAACAACCTGCCCACCTTTGGCTATGGCTACCACAGTTTTGCAATCTTGAGCCTCACAGCACCCAATTCAGAGACAAAACAGGAAAAAAAAACAAGGATGTGAAGTAAGGAGAAGCAGATCATTGGAATTGTAAGTCATCAGTTACTCCTGCAAAAACACCAGCTAAAATTTGCAGCAGTGCTGCTGAGCCCACCACACCCTCCAGAGATAAAGACCAGCTCTCAATAACATTGTAAGTGAAGCTGTCATTTCCAGGAGATTATCTAGTGCAGCACCCTCAGAATTCAGCAGCTATTATAAACATCCTGGATCTGAAACTTTGTGGTTAAACCCAGTGAAGGTGAGCTGGGGGTCTACAACTTGCAGCAATAGTGTCTAAGCTTACCATGCCTTCCAGAGATCCAGATTGGCACTCAACAACATCAAAAGTGAATTCACAGTACTCCAGGGAGAATGCCCAGCACAGCAATTTCAGGGACTTGTTCAGCTTTGATACATTCCCTGGGTCTTAGACTTTGTTGTTCAACCTAGAAGGTAAGGATGGAGTTTGCTGTTAGACAGAGAAAGGCTCAGACAGATTCAGGCTTTGCATCAGTAAAAAGTTTTGGTAGTGACCTATGATTAACACTAGACCAAAATAGTAGTATCTCCAGGATCACCAGAGACAACTCAATTGTGGTGAACATGGAGAAGTCAGATGAGCTCATCCCTATCTGTGGATAACAGAGAATCTTACATTGAGTTTCATCTCAAGACATCTGACACCTAGGGAGGCAGGGAGACAACAAAATTCCATATCTTTTGAGGGTGAGATGTGCTTAATACTAGATCCAGCTGCCTTGATACCATCCATCTGCAAAGACTGAGAAAGACTCCAAGAACCAGGCTTGTAGCAGGAAAGGTGTCATTGGTACTCTGTGTCTAAATAGAGAGACACTGCAAAGGCCCAGTCTGCTGGGTTACATTTATTAGTAGAGTTGCATTAATTTGTTGTTAGTGTTTTTTTTTTTTTTTGCTCTTTTTTTTGTGTGTGTGAGTATGCATACCTATTTGTCTACACTCTTTGCAAACCCTTTCCCAAGCTTCTTCCCTTGTATATACCTACTCTCTTCTCTCTATCCATTTCTTTCTTTTTTCTTTTTTTCTCTCTTCCTTGTCTTGTATTAAATCTACTTCATATCACTATACCAAAAACTCTACATTTGTTTCTAGAATACTACTATATATTCATGATCTGTAATCTTTAATATATGCTACCTTACCAAACTCATACTCTCATTCTATTTGATCCTGTCTGAGGTCTTACACTATTATTGCATTTATGACTTCACTTTCCTCCTCACTCAAACTTCACTATTGAATACAATACAATTTGCCCTTGGATATACCAGTTGAAACAATGAAACTGAGAGAAATCTATCAAAAGCAAAAAATACAAGCTACTGAAATCATGAGACGGAGAAATAACAAGGAAACAATGAGCTCCCACAACACCACAATAACAGAACTTGGCAACACAGAATTGCAGAAGGCCAAATATAGAATCTTACTGTAAAAATAATATAGGACTTCCAAAAATAATTTAGAGGGAGTCTGAAGGAAATAAATAATTCAATTACTAAAGTGAAGGCATCAATTCAAACTATAAACAATTGATTGGATCATATGAAGAATAGAATCTTGCTCCTAGAACAAACACATAGTGTATAACTTAGAAAAAACAAATTAAAAGCATGAACTGGACACTGAAGAAATGCAGACACATTTTAAAAGAGCTAACCTAAGAATAATTGGAATAGAAGAGGGAAAAGAGGTAAAACTGAAGTGATTAACTATCTTTTCAAAGAAGTAATTTCAGAAAATTTTCCAAAAATGGAGTATGTCTATATACAGTTGTAGAAAATTTATAGAATTCCTTTTAGACAAGATCAGTGAAAACATTTACCATGCCAAATAATAGTCAAACTGACCAATATAGAAGCCAAGAAGATAATCTTAAAGGCAACAACAACAAAAAAGACCAAGTGACATTCAGGGGCAAACCAATTAGAATCACTCCAGTCTTCCCAAACCAAGTCATGAAAGCCAGAAGGACCTGGAGTAGCACATTCCAAACACTGAAATAAGACAACACACAGCCAAAAATTTCCTACCTAGCAAAACTATCTCTAAAATTAGACAGGGAAATAAAAATCTACCATGACAGAAGCAGATAGAATTTATATCTTCCATAACAGCACTAGAGAAAATACTCAGATTAACTTCAAAAAGGAAATAAGTAATACATGCCAGAACTAAAGAAACACAAATTTTAATCCAGCAAACAACTAATCAAAGAATCACAAGCACTACCTCAAACAGAAGTTATATCTCAAGATGCCAGGAATTAAAAATTATCTTTCAATAATCACACTGAACATAAATGGCCTCAACTTCACAATAAAAAAACAGTGGCAAAATGGATTAAAAATGAATTAAAAACCAAACTCCATCTATGCCTGTAAGAAACACACAAGTAAATATAGTAATAAAATTAAGGTAAAGGGCTGAAGCAATGTAATCCATGTCAATGAAACTCAAACACAAGCAGGAATATCAACTATGATATCAGACAAGTTAGACTTCAAGCCCAAGATTATTAGAAGAGACAAAGCAGGTCATTTATCACTGGTAAAAGAAACAATCCACCAAGAGGAAATAATGATAGACAGCTAAAGGAAGGAAAACTATAGGTCTATATCTTTGATGAACTTGGATTCAAGTCTGCTAAAGAAAATACTAGCAGCACATATTCAATACCACATCAAGAAAATCATACATCACGACAAAGTAGGGTTCATCCCAGGAATACAAGACTGGTTCAACATATGAAAATCAATCCATGTAATTCATCACTTAACAGAATCAAAGACAAAAATCAAATGACCATTTCAATAGATGCTGAAAAATAATTTGACAAAACCCAACATCCATTTATGCTAGAAGCACTGCAGATAATCGAAATAGAAGGAACACACCTAAATATCATAAAGACAATTTACAATAGGCCCACAGCAAACATCATATTAAGTGAAGAAAACTATAAAAATTTCTCCTAAAATAGAAACAAGACAAGGATGTTTATTATCACCACTTTTCAATATAGTACTTGAGACTCTAGCCAGAGCAATAAGGCTAGAAAAAAATTCAAAGGAGTACAAATAGAAAAAGAACTTAAACATTGACCATTTGCAGATGACATGATACTATACTTAGAAGGCCCAACAAACTCAACCAAATGGATTACAGAACTGATCAAAAAATTCAGCAGTGTCTAGACACAAAATTAGTCTTAAGAAATCAAAAGGTTTTCATCAGGCATGGTGGCTCATGCTTGTAATCCCTACATTTGGGAGGTGGAAACAGGAGGAATGCACAGGTTTGAAGCCAGCTGCACTGGATTAAGAGACCCTGTTTTCAAATAAAAAAATATAAAATAGTTCTGGGAGTGTAGCCTGGAGTTAAAAGGGTTTCCACAAACCCCTGTACCACCAAAAAAAAAAAAAAATCAAAAGTTTTTCTATATACCAACCATAAATCCACTGAAAAAGAAATTCAGGAAATACTTCTATTCAGAATTTCCCACAAAAAATAAAATACTTAGGAATAAACTTACCCAAGAATATAAAAGATCTATACAAAGAAAATTATAAAATATGAAAAATAAATCAAAGAAGAACTTAGAAAATGGAAAGATGTTCCATGTTTATGGATAGGCAGAATAAATATCATCAAAATGGCCATACTTCCAAAGTTAATCTATATCCTCACAGTCATAGAAAAATCAGTCCTTAAATTCATTTTGAAAAACAAAAATCTTAGAATAGTGAAAGTAGTTCTTAGCAACAAAAATATACAGGATGAATCACAATACCTGACTTCAAACTAAACTACAAAACCACAGTAATAAAAATAGCATGGTACTGGCACAAAAACAGATACATCGATTAATGGAGCAAAATAGAAGGCTCAAAAAACAAATCCACACACTTATACCCAAATGATTTTTGGCAAAGGGGCCAAAAACATACACTGAAAAAGATAGCCTGTTAAACAAATGGTGTTGGCAAAACTGGTTAACTATATGTAGAAACATGGAAATAAACTCCACTTTCTCACCCTGAACAAGAGTCAATTTAAGATGGATCAAAGGCTTGGAAATTAGACTATAGACCTTGAGCTTCGTTGAAGAGGCATAGGTCTAACACTGTAACACATAGCACAGGTAAAACTTTCTCAACAAGACCTCAAAGGCACAAGAAACTAAAAGGAGAATCACTACATGGTACTGTATTAAACTGAATAGTTTCTATACAGTGAAGGAAACTATCAACTGAGAACCAACAGATTGGGAGATTTTTTGCCAACTACTCCTGTGTTAGAGGACTAATACCTAGAATATACAGAGAACTAAAAAAACTCAGCATTAAGAAAACAAATAATCAAAATGGGCAAGTGAACTTTTAAATAGAAACTTCACAATGGAATAAATTCATATGGACAATAAATGCATGAAAATTGGGTAAGGCTTAATTGGGTGATGTCTGCATGTATGTCTCCACTTTCTTGTATCCCATTAAGATGTGCACTACAATGCACCAATAAAAAATTAAATAAAAAGAAAATATTGGAGAGACATGAGTATAAAAATTAGGCCAGTATAAAAACTTAAAAATATACTTTCAAAATAGACACTCTGTGTTTTAAAATACTCTATTTTATACTAACAGTAATAATAATTTTTAATATTTTAGAGCATATATGGTTTGTCTTATTAAAATGATAATTATCTTAGTAACAAACTTTAAAATAATAAAATTAGAAGTAGAAAAAACTACAGATTTTGAAACAAAAGAATAATAGATCTTTGTAAAGTTACAGTGAAAATATCTTAGGAGTTTGTGAACAAGGGTATTGAATAATAAAAAATAAAAATTTCAAGGAATGAACTAGGTGTAGCACTTAAAATGAATGAAGGGGAAACATTAAAAGCTGAGTGAGCTTGATGTGGTGGCTTATGCTTCTGATCTTAGCATTTAGGAGGCTGAGCCAGGAAAATTGCACTTTGTTTACAGCCTTAGTTACTTAGTGAGGTCCTTTGCAACTCAGTGACACCTTGTTTCAAAATAAAGAAGAAAAATAAGACTGGGGATGGAGCTCGGGCTTTTTTTCTACTTGTGTTCAAGCAAATATAAAAGCTCTTATATTTAAAATTGCATCTCATTATTTTTACTTTATAGCTGTTTGATTTTGCTTTAACATATGCCAGACTGACATATTCTTCAAAGACAAAAATCTGTCTGTGTCATGATTAGTTATTTCAAATCACACTACACATTACATGCAATATAAAACTCACATATGTTTAGAAAGAATATAGAAAAAATAATTTCATATGTTATAACATTTGCTTGGCATTGCTTAAGAGAAAACCTAAATTTTACTTTAATAATTCTTTGAAATTTGTTATTTTAATAGGCATTTTAGCAAGAGTTGAGTACAGAGGACTTTGTTATTTCTGAAACTGCCACTCGTGAGAACTAAAAACACTATCCAGAAACACCAGGTACTGAGGAAGAGGTGACAAAAAAAAAAAAAAAAAACACTAATAGTAAAATGATAATGATGATAGTGATAATATTAATAATAAACAAAAATAATAGTAACCTGGCATAAAGGCTAAATAAATTTATAAATTTATCCAGTATTACAAAAGTACTCTGGTATTAACTTCCAATAAAAATATAAAAAGAAGTCACAGTGTGGTAGCCACACAGGCACTCTGGCAGGAAGAAACACAGCTGACCTGTTAAATTACATAACTCCACTTCCCTATGGCTTTGTCTTAGTGTTTACCCATAGTAAGAATGGAAAGGCAATTAAAGCCTTTACCCTTTGAAATACCTAAAGATTATTAAAAGCCCTAAGATCACAGTGACTCTGCCAAGTGACAGCAAGGGACTTATACCTTGCTTTTAGAGAATACACACAGCAACACTGGCTCTAATTTATGCCTTTTTTCATATTATCTGGGACCAGGTCATGGTATGGAAAAGGTAAATTTCATGTGTTACTTCAAAGCACCTATAGTTGATGGGCAACCAATATAGCTCAATAAAACAGAGGTAAAAGCAAGGTAGATTATTGGCCCTGTGCACTGCTCTGAGACAAGGAGGCACCACCTGCCTAAGAAATAAGTTATTAACCCATTTCCTTGGTGATACTGATAAGAACATACCAATAAGAAAGCCTCTATTTAAGGGTCTGGGTTGGAAAAGAAGTAGAGTTTCATTTTCGTGCTCTCTAATATGTTTGCCAGGCACACTGCTTTTCTTCTCTTCCCTTTCTATTATCTATTGAGTTTGTAATAGAAATTTGTGAAAGATGCAATGAAGCTATTAGTTTTAAATTTCTCATTCAATTTCTTTATTTGAATATAGAAAAAGTCCTCAGTTGTAATTGAAAGGTTTGAGTCCCCCTGCCCCGCAGGGGGCAGGGCCAGAAGCTAGGAGGTGGAGCTCTGCGATTCCGGGAGGGGACCAGGCCTCCCGGTCAGGAAGAAGAGAGTGCAGAGTTCAGAGAGGAGCCCGAGAGGGAGGGAGGCTGATCTCCCATGAATAAAGGCATCCATAATATCTACTATGGATCTCCGCGTGTCTCTATGCGACTGGGATCTCAGCTTATTTAACTACATGCGCAGCCTCTGCGCGCCCGCCCGGCCCGCCGACTTCTGCAAAAAGCTGAAAGAAGATACGTGGCGCCTCCAGGACAAGACAGCACCGCCCACCTCTGCTGGAATGGGCCGTGCAGCGCTCGCCCGTGCCACGCCGCTGCTCGAGCTGCTTCTGCTGCAATGGGCGCCCGCGCCACCCGCCCGCCCCGCGCCTGTGGCCCGAGCTGCCCGCCGCCGTGCCCGTGGCCCGAGCTGCGCCCACGCCACTCTGGGCGCCCCTGCCGCCGCGCCCGTGGACCCAGGATGGGCCCGCGCTGCTGGCGCGCGCTGCTCCCATCACCAGGACAGGCCCGCGGCCCCGCGGACTGCAGCGCCAGACTGTGCTGCTTAGCTCCGCCACTCTGCCAAACGGCGCCATTCTCCCCCGGCCTGCCAAGTCCAGCCTGTGCCGCACATGCCTTCTCTGCGCCTGGCGTGCTTAGACCCGCCCGCCCCTACCTGCCAGATGGCACAGGCCCCTGCGCCGGCTCTCTGCTGATCGCGCCCTTCACCCTCTGCCCACCCACCGCCGCTGCCCGGGCCGGCCATTCCGGTAAGCACCCACATGGGATCACTGTGGGGGAGAGGCCGCAAGCTTTGGCCCGCCATCTTTGGCCCACGTGTAATCACTGGGGAGCTGCCATCTTTAACCCCTCCTACCTCATTGCCTTGCTGGAGGTCCAAACCCCTCCCAGTTTCCACTCCTAACCAATCCTAGGAATTTGTGGCCATTTTTAAAAAACTTTCGCAGCCATCTTCAGGCCAGATCTCCACAGCAGCCTCTCTCAGCGGTAAGCTTCCTCTTAAGGGAGTAAGTGGGCTCTGCCTAACTCGGAGGATTCTGACTGACTGACTGACTGACTGCTATTAAACCCAGTATACCAGTATCCTCCAGTTCTCCGATCGTTCAGAACAATTGAGTGGTGTAAAAGAGAAAAGAGACGTCTTCTCTCTGGTACACCTGATCTGTATTACCAAACTAGGCAAGGCCCTGGGATGCTGGGGATACCTGCCTTTGTTCTTGCCCACTTACAAGTCATGGGGGGAAGTCAGCCATCAAAGATTGAGATTGACCCTCAGTCTCCGCTGGACCGTGTATTAACTAATCTGCAGGCTCTGGGATTCTTTGGGGAACTGTCCCCTGAAAAACTCGTGTCTCTTTGCACTAAGGTCTGGCCGACATATGACCTAACCAATAAATTTCGATGGCCTCCCATGGACACGCTAGATCCTAGGACGCTGATGGCTCTCAGTGAATTTAGTACATGGTCAGCAAAATGGTGTGACCTTGAGTATGTATAGCCCTTCTGGTGGCTGCATTTTCTGTTTTCTCCCTCTACCGGCTCTACTGCTGCCCAGGGCATGCTGGCTGGAGTATCCCGTCAGCCACAGCCGCCATCTTGGACACCACGTGGCAACTCACAGGCGTCACCTGGTGGCCCTTCTGGGTCACAGGCTTACAATTCTGCGGACCCACAGCTGCCATCTTGCGATAAAACATGGGGGCCGGGGTCTGACCCAGCTAGGTTATAAGCCCCATCTTCCTCTCTCCTGGCCCCACTTCGCGAAGTGGCTGGGGAAGAAGGGGTGGTCTGGGTCCATGTCCCTTTTTCCCTTCCTGACCTCACTCAACTGGAAAAGAGACTGGGGTCCTTTTCTACCAATCCTTCGGGTTTTATCAAGGAATTCCAACATATTGTGCAGGCATATGACTTAACGTGGCGAGATTTGCATGTCATTCTAACCTCTTCTCTAAATCCAGACGAACGTGATTGGATCCTGAAGGCAGCCAGAGAGAGGGCTGACCAGACTCATTTAACAGATCCAGGGCTTCCTATCGGTGCAGCTGCAGTTCCATCTGAGGAGCCCCACTGGAATTATAATGTAAAGGAGGGAATAGAAACGAGAAATTATATGATACAATGTCTTCTTGATGGTATGCGAGATACTTCCCATAAGGCAGTTAATTATGATAAGCTTAGGGAAATCACCCGGGGTCCAAATGAAAACCCAGCAGTTTTTCTTAACTGGTTGCGAGAGGCCCTTACACGCTATACCTGTCTAGATCCATCCTCTGAGGCATGCTCGATCATATTGGCCACCCATTTCATTGGGCAAGCAGCTCCTGACATAAGAAAAAAGCTAAAGAAAGCTGAGGATGGCCCGCAGACTCCTGTTCGAGACTTGATGAACATGGCATTTAAAGTCTTTAATTCCAGAGAGGAACAGACTGAAGTGGAGCATACTCTCCATCTTCGTCAGATGGCGGACTTACAGTCCCAAGCCCTGATAGCAGCCCTGAGGCCGGAGGAGGAAGGCCAGCCCTCTGGGTGGCAAGTGCCACCCAGGAGAGGATGACAGTAAAGACAACCACCTCCAGGAGTCTGTTTCAGGTGTGGAGTATATGGCCATTGGAAAGGCGAGTGTCCTTTAAAAAGCGGTGGACCTCAGGTACCTCACTACAGGGGGTCTACCCTTCTGGACAAGGACCCGCCGCTGGCCCTATTTGGTCTGACCAAGGACTGACAGCTCCTGGGATCCCTCATCCTCCTTCCTCCATCTTCCTTGCTGGCCCAGGGTAACTACAGGTACAGGGTAAGCCAGTTTCCTCTTTGGCGGCCTGCTCGATCTTTCAGGCCTTAGTTTCCTTCTCAAATCTCGGTCCAGGGTGATGACGGCAAGGACAAATTCTCTTGCACGGTGTTGGGATCCACTAAACTTTGTTTCTCTCGACATAACTCTCTTTGATGTTTATATTTTAGCAGGTCCACTTGTTTACATACTATGGTGCTCTCCCTCCTCGGATGCCAAATTGCCTAAGTATTAAACTTCTAAAATGGGTAACTGATGCTCCTAATGCAGTAACAGGTGTTTGACCAGACAAATCCATACTCACTCAATGCTGAAAAGAGTGGTGTGGGGTCTTTTTTGGAAGTTGCTGCTATTAATAACTCTGGTCCAATGAAAAACTGCTAAAGGGGTGGTAGACGTTCTCCTCAGGAAAATGCTGCTATTTAAGTTAGTAGATCTAGTGACTGCCTTGCATCTAAAAGGGCTTCTGCCCAGCCTGGGTTCCGCTCTCACAATTTTCTTTTTCTTTAATAGCACCTTGCCTGTTAGTCTCCTCAAAGCAAACCAGTCACCGAGCTCTCCAGGGTAACCTCCAACTCTCGCTACGACAGCCACCTGCTCCCTTCCAGTGGCTCAGATCCCAGTTTCTCCTGACCTGGGGCCCTGACTGACTGACTGACGGCGTCCCATCTCAGCAGGAAGTCGCTAGATGAACAAAAACCCCACCCTTCTGTACCCCTTAGTCAAAGAGGTCGGGATGAAAGGTTTGAGTCCCCCTGCCCCGCACGGGGCAGGGCTGGAAGCTAGGAGGTGGAGCTCTGCAATTCCAGGAGGGGACCAGGCCTCCCAGTCAGGAAGAAGAGAGTGCAGAGTTCAGAGAGGAGCCCGAGAGGGAGGGAGGCACTCTCCCACCCGCCACCAGCCCCTGCGGACACGCGGGGACTGGAGGCCGATCTCCCATGAATAAAGGCATCCATAATATCTACTATGGATCTCCGCGTGTCTCTATGCGACTGGGGGACACACACGCACATCAATCTTCCAGTAATGTCAACAAAAATAACAGATATTGCATGACTAGGACTTGGTCTTTTGAAGATTCTAAAGCATAGGTGTAGAGAGTGATAAGAGATAAAGACAATTTAATACTTAATGAATTTTCTATTTGATAAGCAATAATGACATTTAAATTTGAAGGTTTACCATAACTCTAAAGAAATATTCATTTCAGCCACAGTATTTTCAGGTCAGTTGGTAAAATTTTTAATGTATCTGTATTTATGTATATGTTTGTGCCTATATGCAAACAAAAAAAATTTATACAGATGCAAATGATTATTTTTCTACCATTTTTTCACTAGTTATCTTCTGGGGATAGTAGTTAAAGGCATAAAATTGCTTTTCTGCTCCTTTTTGTTAATACTCATTCCACAAAAGCATTCTTTAAGGTTATTGTTAGGATTTTAGCATGCTTCTCAAGTGTCTCCAGAGGACATTTGACAATGTGGAAAGGCACTTTTAGTTGTCATTACTGAGAAAGAGGGGTTGCCACTGACATGTAATGACATAGACAGATGCTAATAATGCTCTGACATCTTTTGTATATAAATTTAAGGCACCATAACGGGGAGTTATCCAAAATAGCAGTATTGCCACATCAGAGATTTCGAGCTCAGAGCATGGTTGGCATTAACTTTATATTTTTCTTCTACATCTCTGGTCTCTGTGACTACTAAATTTTTGTAAAACCTTTTGAAATTGATTTATATATTTAATCTAACATCTTGTAAAAAATAAATTTTTAAAATAATTATATACTGTATAAAGTAAACCTTATTTGCATATAATTTAGCAATTTCTTTTATAATCATGTTATGAAAACAGATTATATTTGCAATATGTTTATTACCTAGCATCCTAAAAACAATGATAAATTAATTTGTTGTATTTTTAAGCCTTTTTCCTACTGTGAAAGACCTTTTATTCTCAGCCTTATGAACATTACAGATCCTTATAACATTAAATACTCCTAAATCCTAGAAGACTAATACTTCTAAGTCCTAGGTATAAAAACCAATATATACGTATTTAGCTCACACAATGATGTTTCTGTCTTTTCCTTAGGAATATCTCAGTTTCACTTAACAACAAAAGTAAATTGCAATTCACCTGAACTGAATCATTATTAAAATTAAGTATCTATTTGTGGCAGCTGAATTTTATTTTTTATATTAAAGCAAAATTTATTATATAAGCAAGCAAACATGGAAGATATATATATATATATATATATATATATATATATATATATATATATATATATACATTTTCAAATGGTAAAACTATTGAAATCAGAAATCAGAACCTGGTAATAAATTGGCCCTGGTAGTAAAATTCTACACATCTAACATAATTTTTAAATTTTTATTTATTTAATTAATTAATTTATTTATTTATTTATTCACAGGGGAAAGCATGAATGCAGTTCCCCACTAACACAAAATATGCAGTCAAGTTTCCCATATTTGGGGAAATCACAGGGGTCAGCACAATGGGAGTGCAATGGATGAACCTCACCCTGGGAAAATCACCTTCCTGATCATGGCATCTCCCCTGCCAGGTAAGATTAACAACATAATTTTTTAAGGATTCATCTTATGTATAAAAGAGAGAGGTCAGACATAAGATCCTATTATACCCTGAATAAAACAGAGGACTCAACCATACCTCAAATTTATTTCAGAGCCTGGCTAAAATACATACTACATACAATGCAAAATAAGTTGAAAAGTAATTCTAGCTAATTAGTTAATTTAATATTAGTTGAAGTTTTGGCACAATATAACAAAATTAAAATATGTTCATCAAGTTACAGAGGTGAAGGATTTTTAAATGTGTTTTTAAATTATGGTGGATGAATTACAGAAAAACATTGTCTTTACTAAATTAATCATTCTTGTGTTTTGTTTGCTTGAAGTACTGGGGATTGAACTCAGGAGCATTCTCTCTCTGAGGTACATGATCAACCTTGTTTCATGCTTTATTTTGAAACAGGGTCTCACTAAGTTTCAGAGGGCCTAATTAATTTGCTGAGGCTGTATTTGAAACTGCAATCCTCCTATCTTGGCCTTACAAGTACTGGGATTAGAGACATGCATTATGATGCCCTTTTATCATTCTTTTATCAAAAAATTTATTTAATTTTTATTGATGCATTTTAGTTATATATCTTAGTGGAGTACAAAATGGTAGAGACATACATGCACACATCACTCATTTAGCCCTTTCCCAATTCCCACCTCATTCTCTCCCCCATCCCTTCTTTCAATGTTTGGCTTAGTGATTGACTTTGATAGGTTCATACATCATATACATTAGAGAATTTTTTGATTTCCTCCTCTCATTCCCCTTGTTGAGGTTACCTTACTTGCTTCTCTATAGCCTTTTCTTCTTTGTCTAGAGTTTCTCCTATGATCCTTTTTATTCCTAGCTTCCAAATATTGGGAAGAGCATCAGATTTTTTACTTCTTGTGACTAACTAATCTCACTTAGCTGATGTTCTCCAGTTCTATCCATTTCCCCACAAATGATATAGTTTTGGTTTTCTCTATGAGTAACATTCCATTGTCATTATCATCATCCTTATGAATTTTCTAAACCAGAAAATTTTGACAGAAAATCACTGTGTTTCATTCTATTTTATGTTAAAGCAAACTGTATTACATGGCAGATCTATTTTTAGTATTTTGAGAAACTTCATATTATTTTCCATGATGGATGTACAGATTTTACATTCCCACCAGCAGTCTATAAAAGTTCATTTTTCTCTACATTCTTTGCCAAAATTTTTATATTCATTTTAACTTGGGTGAGATATTGTCTCATTATAATTTTGACTTGTATCTCTCTAATGGCTATTAACAGTAAGCATTTTTTATATAAATTGCTGGTCATTTATCTTTTGTTGACTTAAACCTTTATGGATATATCCAGATTAAACAAGATTAATGCTTCATCCAAATGAAAGCTTTCATTTTGGAAAATGAAAAAAAAAATTCAGTATTTTTGTTGGATAAACCAATGACAAATAAGACTACTACCAAGACTTCCTGAGACTAAATTCACAACTTCACTAAATAATTCAAATACCCTAAATGGCAAAACCTGAAATACAAAAGTCTGTATAACTTTTTTTTTTTTTTTTTTTTTTTTTTTTGGTACTGGGGATGGAACCCTTCTACCTCCAGACTACACTATGAAACCTATTTTATATTTTTATTTGGAAACAGGGTCTCTTAAACCAGCCAGGCTGGATTCGAATCTGCACAATCTTCCTGTCTCCAATTACCAAGTGTGGGGATTACAAGCATGTGCCACCATGCCCAGCTATACTTAACTTTTTACTCATTCATTAATTTATTCATTCATTCATTTCTGATACTGAGGATTAAACCCAGAGGTATTTTAACTTTGATCTACACTTCCAGCCCTTTATATTTTTTTTTATTTTAAAATAGGCTCTAAGTAACTGAGGATATTGCCAAATTGTTGAGGCTGGATTCAAATTTGTGATCCTCCTTTTTCAATCTTCCAGGTACTGAGATTCCAGCCTTGAAACACTAGCCCAGCTTGCAACTCAGTTTTATAAATCTGAAGTTTGTAATATACATATTTTCTAAAGCTTTATACTCCCACATCTTTCTGGTATGAATATTTTTATTAGCATATTATAGTCATATGTCTTAATGGAGTACACGATGGTGGAGGCATACATGCACAAATCTCTCATTTAACCCTTTCCCAATTTCTACCCCATTCCCTCCCCTCCTCATCTGTAGCTTAGTGATTGATTTTGATATGTTTGTGAATGCACATCATGTAGATTTGGGAGTAAACATTTCTGAAGTAAGAATTTTGTTGTACAGCTTTAAATATACATAGCATTTTCCCCAAGAACAAGGGCACATTTTAGCTTTTTGAAAAGTTATCTAGACAGAAGTAACATTACAAGAAGAGGAAAATAAAGGAGTTCTATGATTTAAATATCTTCCCCAAATATATGTTGAAAAACTAATCTTCATTGCAATTGTGTTAAAAAGTGAACCGGGCGTGGTAGCCCACGCTTGTAATCCCCACGCGTGGGAGGTGGAGACAGGAGGATCGTGCAGGTTTGAAGCCAGCCATGCTGGCACTGGCTTAAGAGACCCTGTTTCCAAATAAAAATATAAAATAGGTCTTGGAGTGAAGCCCGGAGGCAAGAAACCCAGTACCGCAAAATAAATACATAAATAAATAAATAAATAAATAAATAAATAAATAAATAAATAAGAGACTTTAAGAGGTGAATGATGAAAATAATAAAAAAGTATATGATGAATTGAATAATGCCATTGTCATAGCAGTGGGTTAGTTACTGCTGGAATGGGTTCTTAAAGAATGGATGAGTTTTGCCTATACCTGCTTCTCTCTCTCTGTCTTTCTGTTTCTCTTCCTCTTTCAGTTTCCATGATGGGCTGACACAACAAGGCTTTTGCCAGATGTTGGCACCATGCTCTTAGAATTTACAGCCTCCAGAATTATTAGCCTATAAACCTCTCTTTTTTAATTTATTGAAGCTCAGGTATTCTGTTATGGGAGCACAAATGGACTAAGACACATGTGAGAGATAATTTTTTTTTAAATGTTGGATGAGGATTATGGGTTTAGATAATACATGCATCAAGAACCAGAATATTTTTCCTTAATGATAATTAAAAAAATATTTTCAGAAAATGAAAAAAGAAAATACAGTGGATAGCCCTTCCATTTTTTATATAGGAGTGGGAGGTATTTTTTCAAAAGAATAATTGTCTTAGCATTTTCACTGCTGTATCCTTGATAATGAGACTTAGAGAAAGGAAGACTTATTTGCTTACACTTTATTTTGGAGATTTCATAGTTCAGTCTATGTGAGGTCAGGTTTTATTGATCTCATGGAATATAGTGGAAAGCATAAAGAGGGCAAGCACATAGACTGTGCTCCTCATATCATAGAATCCAAACACAAGAGAGCAAGCCAGCAAGGAAAGTCAAAGAAATATACACAATCTGTAAGGCCATGCTACGAAGGATCCACCTTCTGCAGCTACACCATGTAACCCTAGGTTTCCACCCAGATATTCCATTACAATAAATTTATCCACTGATGAGATTATAACTCTCATGATTTAACTATATCAACCCTGAATATTAGTAAATGAGCACTTTAGGGGACATTTTATGTCTAATAGCGATCAATGAACAGAAAATTTAAAATGTTAATCATTGAAAATACCTAGAAAAACATCTATAGAAAATATTACTAAGGATTTAAAATAAATTTTTGGCTTATAAACTCTTTTCTAATTTGCCCCCAAAATTTCCCAGCAGTCTTGTGACTACAGGTGTAACACTGAGATAATTTGTGGATTACAGAATAATGCCAAAATTATTAAATAGATTATCATATACATTTTTGTTACATAAGAATATATACACATCTAAAATTAACTCCAAAAATAGTTTTATATATTAAATGAATCAGATAAAAATTTGCTTTTTTCTTCCTTTTTTTTTTTTTTTTTGGTGGTACTGGGGATGAAACCTAGGGGCTTTCTACCTCTGTGCTACATCCCAAACATATTTTCATATTTTATTGGAAAGATGGTCTCACTAAGTTGCTGAGAACCTCACTAGGTAGCTGAAGCTGGCTTTGAACCTGTGTGATCCTCTTGTCGCAGCCTCCCGAGTACTGAGATTACAAGCGAGCACCATCATGCCTGGCTTCAAAAGTTGAATTTTTTTTAAAATGGGAAAGGATTAAAGAGCAGTGAAATGCCAGTATTTTAAAACAAATGTTTCAAAGATGACTTTTCCTTATACCTGAAGGAATTAATATGTATATTCAATTAGGCAAGAAAAGTAAAAATAATTCAAACATGTTATGAATTTATCAGTTTGGTAGTCTGGAAACTCGTGTCAATAATAAAGACAGGAAGATACTCAGCAGAAGAGAGATTATGATAGTTGTTGAAGAAAATAGGGATGTGTTAAGAGTGCATACTTAAAAGTTTGAATGCTTCTATTTTTTCTTTTTCCTGGGTCCCTGAAGATATTAACTCAATAAATATATTCTGGGTGGTGTGTGCTTAAAGGTAAATTTTACAAAATCATGAAATAAAAAAAATTACATCTAAAAAGTTTTGATTTTACTTGCTGTTCATTATCCACTTGTAATTTGTTGTACCATGTAATCACATATCAAAATTTTTTCTTAATTTATATCAGACATATAGCATTTGGACATAATAAATGTACCTGAATTGACTTTGAACAAAAATATATAGTAGCATGATTCTAAATATTGAATTTTTAAAAATTTTATGGGTACATTATATTCATACATCATATTGGGGTAAAAAACTTGTGTGTACATACATGTACACATCACGTATTTAACCCCTACCTAATTCCCACCCAATTCCCTCCCCGTCTGTCCTTCCCTTGCTTGGTTCAGTGGTTGACTTCGATATATTTAAGTACATTGTGTGTTTTAGAGATTTTCCTCTTCCCCCTGCTTTCTCCTCCTTTAGGTTGCCTTTTGTGCTCCTCTATAGGATTTTCTTTTTCACCTACAGTTCCTCCTATGACCCATTTCTCCCTAACTCTCACATATTAGAGAAAGCATCTGCTTTCTTATTTTTTGTGACTGACTAATATCACTTAGCATAATGTCCTTCAGTTCCATCCATTTCCCTGAAAATGATGTAATTGAATTTTTTTTAATGGCTGAGTAAAACTCCATTGTGTACATTTCCCACAATTTTGTAATCCATTCACCTGTTGATGGACATCTTGGCTGGTTCCATAGTTTGGCTATGGTGAATTGTGCAGCTATGAACATAGATACACATGCATTAGTTTGGTAGTTTGGTTTCCTATCTTTGGGGTAGATACCCAAGAAGTGGTATTGCTGGATCAAATGGTAGATTTGTTCCCATTCTTCTGAGGATTCTCCATACTGTTTTCCAAAGTGGTTACACTAATTTGCAATCCCACCAACAATGTCTTAGAGTTCCCACTTCTCCACATCCTCGCCAGCATCTGTTGTTGTTTGTATTTTGAATGATTGCCATTCTAGTTGGAGTTAGGTGAAATCTCAAGGTAGTTTTGATTTGCATCTCTCTGATTGCCAGTGATATGGAGCATTTTTTCATGCATTTATTGGCCATTTGAATTTCTTCTTTTGTGAAGTGTCTATTTAGTTTAGTTCATTTGCCCATTTTGTTATTGAATGCTTTTTTTTTTTTTTTAGTGTTGAGTTTCTTGAGTTATCTCTATACTCTAGATATTAGTCCTCTATCGGTGATGTAGGTTGCAAAAATCTTCTCCCATTCTGTTGGCTCTCAATTGAGGTTCTTGATAGTTTCCTTTGCTGAACATAAGCTCTTCAGTTTCATGCAATCCTAAGTATTGGTTCACCTTTTAATTTGTTCTGCCTTTGGGGTCTTGTTGAGAATGTGTTTATCTATGCCTATATGTCGCAGTGTTGGACCTATGCCCTCTTCAAGGAGCTTCAAGGTCTCTGGTTTGATTTCCAAGTCTTTGATCCACCTTGACTTGACTTTTGTACAGGGTGAGAAAGTGGGATTAATTTTCAATTTTCTGCATATGGTTAACCAGTTTTGCCAACACCATTTGTTGAACAGGCTATCTTTTCTCCAGTGTATGTTTTTGGCTCCTTTGTCAAAAATCAATTGGCTGAAAGTGTGTGGACTTGTTTCTGGGTCTTCTATTCTGCTCCATTTGTCTATGTAGCTTTTTTTTTTGTCAGTACCATGCTGTTTTTACTACAATTGCTTTATAGCTTAGTTTAAAGTCAGGTATTGTGAATCTACCTACATGGTTTTTGTTGCTGAGAACTACCTTGGCTATTCTGGGATTTTTGTTATTCCAGATAAATTTAAGGAATGATTTTTCTATGTCTGTTAGGAATGATCTTGGTAGTTTAATGGGCATTGCATTAAATCTGTAGATCACTTTTGGAAGGATGGCCATTTAAATTATATTTATTCTGCCAATCCATGAACATGGAAGATCCTTCCATCTTCTAAGATCTTCTTTGATTCCTTTTTTCAGTGTTTTATAATTTTCTTTGTAGAGATCTTTTACTTCTTTGGTCATGTTTATTCCTAATTTTTTTTTTTGGGAGATCCTGAGTGAAAGTGTTTTCTGAATTTCTTTTTCAGTGGATTTATAGTTGGTGTACAGGAAAGCTTCTGATTTTTTAAGATTGATTTTGTATCTAGATACTTTGCTGAATTTGTTGATCAGTTCTATAAGACTTTTGGTTGAGTTTATTGGGTTTTCTAAATATAGTATCATGTCATCTGCAAATAGTGAAAGTTTGAGTTCTTCTTTTCCTATTTGTACTCCTTTGATTTCCTTTTCTTGCCTTATTGTCTGGCTAGAGTCTCTCATACTATATTGAAGAGAAGTGGTGATAATAATGAGACATCCTTGTTTCATTCCTGTTTTTAGGGGGAATTCTTGAAGGTTTTCCCCATTTAATATGATGTTGTCATTGGGCTTATTGTAGATTGCCTTAATAATGTTGAGATATGTTCCTTCTATTCCAATTCTCTGCAGTGTTTTTTACCATAAGTGGATATTGAATTTTATCAAATGCTTTTTCAGCATCTATTGAAATGATCATATGATTTTTGTCCTCAGTTCTGTATATATGGTGAATTACATGGATTGATTTTCATATGTTGAATCAGCCTTGCATCTGTGGGATAAACCCTACCTGGTCAGGGTGTATGATTTTCTTGATGTGGTTTTGAATGATAGTTGCTAGTATTTTGTTTAATAGTTTTGCATCCAAGTTCATCAGAGATACAGGCCTGTAGTTTTCCTTCCTTGAACTGTCTTTATTTGGTTTGGGTGTTAGTGTGATGTTGGCTTCATAGAATGTGTTTGGGAGAGTCCCGGTTTTTTATATTTCATGAAATAGTTTGAGGAGTATTGGGGTTAGCTCTTCCATAAAGGTTTTATAGAATTCACTTGGGAAACCATCTGGTCCTGGGCTTTTTTTTGATGGTAAGCTCTATTGCTGTTTCAATCTCTTTGATTGTTCTTAGTTGGTTTAAGTGTTCTATATCTTCTTGGATCAGTATAGGAAGGTTGTATTTATCAAGGAAGTTGTTTGTTTTCTCCAGATTTTCTATTTTGTGGGAGTATAGTTTTTCAAAGTAGTTTCTGATATTCCTCTGGATTTCTATACTGTCAGTAGTAATTTTTCATTTTTCATCCCTCTTCTTCATAATTTAGGTTGATTCTCTATTTTTTTAGTTAGGTTGGCTAGTGGTTTATCTATCTTGTTAATTTTTTTCAAGAAACCAGCTTTTGGTTTTGTTGATTTTATGTATTTTTTATTCTCTATTTCATTAAATTCTGCTCTAATTTTAATAATTTACTGTCTACTGGCTTTAGGGTTCAATTTTTCCTGCTTTTAAAGGGCTTTGAGGTGTGTCATTAGATTATTTATTTGAAGATTTTCTGTTTTTCTTATGTGAGCACTCAGGGCTATAAATTTTCCTCTGAATACTGCCTTCAAAGTGTCCCAGAGGTTTTGATATGTTTTATTTTTATTTTTATTTGTTTCTAGAAATTTCTTGATTTCACCTCTTACATCTCGTATGACCCACTCTTCATTCAGATGTGTGGTGTTTAGTCTCCACATGTTTATGTTGTTTCTCTGGTTCTTCTTATCATTGATTTCTAGTTTCATTCCATTATGGTCTGAAATGACACAAGGAAGTATATAACATTTTTTTTTTAAATTTGCTAGTGCTCATTTTGTGTCCCAGGATGTGATCTATTTTGGAGAAGGTTCCATGAGCACATTAGAAAAATGTAAACTCTGCTGTAGTTGGGTGAAATATTCTATATGTGTCCAATAGGTCCATTTGGTTAATGGTGTTCTTTAGTTCTGAGGCATCTTTACTGACCCTTTGTCTGGAAGATTGGTCTATGTTTGTGAGAGGTGTGTTGAAGTCTCACAGTATTATTGTATTGGGTTTTATGTGTGACTTTATGTCACAAAGAGTTTGATTTATGAAAATAGCTGCACCTATGTTTGGGGCATAGATGTTGATTATTGTTATTTTCTCTTGCTGGATTATTCCTTTTACCAGTAAAATATGACCTTCTTTGTCTCTTCTAATAAGTTTCGGTTTGAAGTCTAACTTGTCTGATATCATAGTTGCTACTCCTGCTTGTCTTCGAGTTCCATTAGCATGGATTACCTTGCTCCAGCCCTTTACCTTGAGTTTGTTCCTATCTTTACTTGTAAGGTGTTTTCTTGTAAGCAGCAGATGGATGGATTCTGGTTTTTAATCCATTTTGCCACTTTATGCCTTTTTATTGGGGAGTTGAGGCCGTTTATATTCAGTGTGATTATAGAGAGATAATTTTTAATTTCTAACATGTTAAGATTTTATTTCTCTTTGAGATACTGTTTATTCTTATTTGCTTAGTTGTCTGCTGAATGGGACATCTTGTTTCTTTGGTTCTGGCATGCATTACCTATTTCTTCTTTGCAGTTAATCTCCTTGAGTATTTTCTCTAGCGCTGGTTTTGAAGATATAAATTCCTTCAGTTTCTCTTTGTCATGGAAGCTTATTATTTCCCCATCTAATTTGATAGATAGTTTTGCTGGGTAGAAAATTTTTGGCTGGAAGTTGTTTTCTTTCAGAGTTTGGAATATGTTACTCCAAGCCCTTCTGGCTTTCATGATTTTGTTTGGGAGGTCTGGAGTGATTCTAATTGGCTTGCCTCTGAATGTCACTTGTCCTTTTGTTTTTGTTGCCTTTAAGTTCTCTGTTTGGCTTCCACATTGGTCATTTTGACAATTATGTGGCATGGGGAACCTTTTCTCTGATCCTGTCTAAAGAAAGTTCTATAAGTTTCCTGGACCTGTGTATCAACCTGTTTATAAAATTTTCTGCTATTATTCATTTGAAGATATTATTGATCCGTTTAGTTTCACCTTCTTTTCCCTCCACTATTCCAATTATTCTTAGGTTAGCTCTCTTAAAATGGGCCTATATTTTTTGCATGTCAAATTCCTGCTGCCAGATTTTTTTTTCTAAATTAGAGACTATGCCTTCATTTTTGGAGTCATCATCTTCTAGGAGTGAGATTCTATTATCCATGTGGTCTAATCTGTTGTTTATTCTTTGAATTTAGGCCTTTACTTCAATTTTGCATCCTTTTTCTCTTTTTTACTCTCTCTGAATTCTTTTCAAAAGTCCTCTATTATTTTTACTGTTATTTTCCTGATTTGATCTTCTAGAGGTCTCTGAATTTCTGTGTATAAGGATTTGATGTTGTGAGGTTGTGGGCATTCATTTCTCTCTTGTTGTTTCTCTTTCCCATGATTTCAGATATTTGTGCCTTCTCTGGGTTCTTGCCTGGGTCACTACGACTTCACTTAAGGTGCTCTGGATCTTGAGTCTGTGGTATCTCAGTCACCAGTACTCCTTTACTGGGTTATATCACAAAGTCTCAGACACAGGGAGTCAATTGAGGCTGCTTTAGACCATGAGGGTGGCAGGCTGGGTGTGCTTCCACGGGAAGATGCAACTATGGTGTGATATCTCTGCCACCACCACTTCCCGACTGGGTTGGAATGCAAAAATCTCTGACCCAGGAAGACTATCTGTGCAAGTCCCTGGGAGTGCAGTACTGGGATCTCTCCTCTAGGGGTGCAATTTGACTCATGGTTGTTGAATGCGCTGATGAAGTTGTAGTGGACACGGTGGACTCGCTGCTGCCACTGCTGGCAAAATGATGCCACTGCCATGCCTTCAGCTGTGAGGCTAGCATATTTTTTCTCTGGTTTTGAGCTCTGCTCTGAGTCCCTGCAGGGAGTGCTCAGCCCAGCCCCTGGGAGCTTTAGAAGCTCCTTGCACTGAAAAAACTGCTGAGTTACACCAGGCTATTCCTCAGATGCTCACCTCAGTTTGCTGTCTGCACCTTCTCTCTGGAACCTGGTGGCTTGTTGAGTGAGCTGGTCTGGAGCCGTCCAGTGAACTCGCCACTGCCGCTGGGAGTATGGTGCTGCTGCTGAGTCCTCGGCCATGAGGCTTGCATATCTCCTCTCTGGTTTTGATCTCAAGTTCTGAGTCCCCTTCCTCTCTGGAGCCTGATGCTGAGTGGAAAGATAGCTCTGGCACAGCTCCGTGCTGCAGCTCCAGCTGCAGCACTGCAGGCTGGTTTATTTTCTGGTGTCTGGTTGTTCTTCCAGCCCTCTTTTTCTCAGTCCCTTGTATTTTCAGTTTTTATTTCTCTGCTGATGGTGTTTTCTTGCTATGAAAGGTGCTGATTTTGTGGTAATAAAGATTGTTAGCGGGACTCGTAAACGCTGCTTTTCTCTGTTGCCATCTTCCCAGAAGTCTATATTGAAAATTTGGACTCTAAAATAAATTCAAAATAGTTTTTTTTTTAAATAGTATAAAGATAAATACATAAAAAATATTAGGTATTTTGGGTTTTGTTCCCTGAAAATTAGGATGTTTTTCCATCTGCACATCCACTTTCAATTATTACTATAAAGCAAAAGAACTTAATATTTAACAAAATAATTCAAAATATAATGCAGACAATGAAGCTTCAAACTGTACATAAATATAACCACTCTTTGAATGTAAACACTAAAAGTTCATGTACATGCATGCAAAATCCTGGGTTCAGTCCTCAGTAACAGTGACCTTCCAAAAAAAAAAAAAAATGAAAGAAACAAAGAAACAAAGAAGAAAAGAAGAAAGGAAGCAAGGAAGCAAAGAAGGAATTTGAAAAGAACTTTTTTTTCCAATTAATGTCCTTTTGTGTGTGTGTGTACTAAATGTTTTTGAAGAATCATTTAAGAATTGATTGTGTCTGGACATGGTGGCACAAACTTGTAATTCCAGTACTTGGAATGTTTTAACGGAAGAATCATAGGTTCACAGCCAGCCTCAACAACTTAGTGAGGCCCTCTGTAACTTAGAGGGACCCTGTTTTTAAATGAAGAAAAAAAAATAGGGCTGGGGTTGTAACTCAGAAGTAGAATGCCCCTGGGTTCAATTCTTATTTCAGAAAAAAAAATGATTGTGCATTATTTTAAGCAATACTGTATTGTTTCCTGTGATTTCTTGGCAAAAAAAAATATTTATTGAAACAAATGATCAGTTTAGTAGTCATCTTCCTGGAACTAATTTTCTATAGTATCTTTTATCATTTATAACTAGTAAAAAGTAGCTGATCAGTCTTCATACTTCACTTGAAAATGTCATCAAAAGAAAGAAATATGAATGCATGAAAGTAAAAGAAAGAGGACTTTTGAATTATTTAGATATAAAAGAATATTTACACTCAAGCATAGGATATTAAAATTGTTTTAATAATAAGATCCTTGAGTTTCAGTTATTGAATCTAGCATATAAAGTTAACTGCATTTTTTCAGGATAATATTAGAAAGTTAATGAGATAATTTACTGAAAAATATCTGTAAGCTCTAAGTCCTTGCTAATAGATTTAAAAACTAGTTATTCCTAATTCCTCTTATTTAATTCATTCCATTTACATTTGGACTTTGCCTTTTTTTTAACACTAATTGAATGTATTTTCTTGCCTCTTGACTTTAAGATGATCATCCTGTTTACCCTAGTTATAGCCCACCAGCGACAGGCTCATGTGTTTTATGATATCTTAATAGATTTTTATACATTAAAATTACTAAAAAGATACCATGATGATATTGGTGAGTATCCAAACATCCAGCTAGTCTTTAATTCTAATTTTTTTGAAAGGTCATGTTGCTGTTTCATGAAAAGCAGTTATATTCTATTTTTTATTTATTTATTTATTTATTTATTTATTTATTTATTTATTTATTTTTGTGGTACTGGGGTTCCTGGAAGCCCTTCTACCTCCAGGCTACACTCCCAGACCTATTTTTTTATATTTTTGTTTGGAAACAGGGTCTCTTAAGCCAGCGCAGCTGGGTTCGGACCTGCGCGATCCTCCTGTCTCTGCCTCCCAAGCATGGGGATTACAAGCATGTGCTACCACGCCCAGCTTAAATTTTAAAATAAAAAAAATAAAAATAATTTTGAGGTATCTGAAGGCACATATATTTAATTTGATGGTTTAGTCATAATAATTTTAAAGCAGAATAACAGTATTGATCAAAAGATTTGTGACTTATAAGTGATGCTATGTAAGTTACATTAAACTTAAAATGTACTATGTTCTATATTGCTTTTCACTAGTTAATTATTGCTTCTACAAAAAATACATTATTTCATCATTTTCTTCCTTCAAAAATAAGAAAAATCTATTAAGGTAATATGATTTCTGCACTTTCCATTCACTATGGTGGTGTTTGTGTGTGTGTGTGTGTGTGTGTGTGTGTGTGTGTGTGTGTGTTACTGGAATAAAACCTGGGGGCCTTCTCCAGGCTATCCCACCAGACGAATTTTATATTTTGTTTGGAAACAGGTTCTCACTAGGTTGCTGAGAGCCTTACTAAGCTGCTAACGATGGCTTTGGACCTGTGAGACCCTCCTATCTCAGCCTCCCAAGTCCTAGAATTACAAGCATGTGCCACCATCTCTGGCTTTATGATGTAATTTTTAAAAGATTTTACTTTTCTAATGTTCTGGCTCTAAAATTTAGCTGAGTTTCTGATATTTTGATGTGTCTTGTAATATATTAATTATTTTTAGGAATTCTCTTCAGTGTAAATATTACAATTGAGATTCTCCATTAATACTAGTTTATATTTACACACACATAAATAGATAATATATAACAGGTAGATAAATGATAAATAGATAATAAATGATAGTTTAGATAGATATAGATAGATGATAATAAAGACTGGTTATCAACACAAACTTTTGTTGCTCATCTTTACCTATGTCAGGTTCTAATCTTGGTGAGTATATTGCTTTATTTATGTCAATTTTATCACATATTTCTTTTAGATTTAGGACATGGTTGATAGAAGCTCTGAATTCTCAAACTTTCTAAATAGCTGTCATTTTGATTGATAAATGACATATTTCATAGTTGCAAATAAGTATATTAAGTTTTAGGCTTATTTTTCATTATTTTATAGATACAATTTTAATCTTTAGCTTCCAATCTTGTAGATAAAGATTAATTTCAGACTCATTTCTACTTGTGTACATAGTTTTCTTTAATTAGAATCTTGTAAGTTTTTTTTATTGCTATTAAAGATTTTCCATGAAATTGAACTATTATATTTTACTAATGTATAGTTTTTGGACTGTGGTGTGTGTGTGTGTGTGTGTGTGTGTGTGTGTGTGTGTGTGTGCATGCATGTGTGTATGTGAACTTTTTAGTCTTGTCTTAGAAATTAACAGCAGAATTTCACTTTAGAAAATTTTTTATTTATAATTTCTTCTATCTTTACCTTTCCTTAATTTTATCACTTTGAAATATTTTCCATAACCACTTGCAGTTTTTTCTTTGCACATCAGTGGTAATTATTTGAACTGCAATTATTTTACTTCATTTGTCATGAATTTCACCTTCCTAGAATCTACTGTAAATTTTATTTTACTTCTTCCATTTGATTTCCAGTTTAGAAACTAACTGTCCAATAAAGACTTTCTTTCTTTCTCTCTTTCTTTCTTTCTTTCTTTCTTTCTTTCCTTCTTCTTTTTTCTTTTTTTTTTTCAGTACTAGGGATGAAACCCAGGGGCATTCTACCTACAAGTTACATAGGAATCATACTTCTTTCAGTTTATCTCCAGAGTACTTGCAACAACAACAACAACAATGCATACAACACACACAAACACACACATAAATTTTACAGATTATTTTGTGTTTTAAAAAGAATTCTCTAATAATATTGAATCTTACTTGCCCCCTATAACCCTGAAGAAGTGAAGTTTGAGAAATAGTTTGTCCACCTACTCAGTCTTTTTAGAGCTGGGAATCAGCATGTTACAAACACCCACCATTTGTTATAGAACTCCACTAAGATCCAAACATATCACATGTGTATTTTTGACAAAATGACACAAACCAATCAAATTTTTATTTTTCTTCTAAAATGATTAGCTAATCATTCAGAAGAAAATGCTTTTTAATCAAACTGTTCATATGAGATCTTAAGATGAACTTAAGAACTTCATAAGTTCCCTTTGATCAAGATCCCTAAATTGTCACCCACCATCACCCCAAAACAGTATATAACCCATACTTAACAGCCCTTCTTAGAATAGAATAGCCTCTGGGATGAATAGTCTCTCTTCTACTTTTCAGGCACCTTTCAAACATTCATCCTATTTCTCCACACCTGGTTCATATAATCTTCTCACTTCTCTTTACAAAGGAAAAATATTTTTACCTAACTCCAGGGCACTTGAAGATCTTATGTCTCAAGTATTTGTTCTATTACAATAGTTCCTTCTGGTGTTCCAATAGCATTTTTTCCCCTTTTTTTCTCTCACCTCGCTGTTCTAATTGCCACCTGTCAGTTCCCATATTTCTACTTTACTATTTTTGTCTATTTAATCTATTTATTTTGTTTTATTTTTCTTTGGCTTCTAGAATTTATTTGATACATTAGTATTCTAATTATTCCTTGAAACAGTTTTAGAAACTGACTTAAGTTGATTCCCACAGGATGAGACTTAAGTTTACTTCTCTGTAGGCTAAAGCAAACCCCATCTAAAAGTTAAATTTCATTGGTTGGCACTAAGGGGGAATATCCTTTCTTCCTAGTATTTATCTACAAATATCAAAACTTTTGACCTTTTCTCATCACACCTCACAGATTCTTAGGAAAAATATTGTGTAGCTATTTTTTTCAGTATTCCATATATATATATATATATATATATATATATATATATATATATATATATATATATATATATATATAGTACTGGGGTTCCTGGAAGCCCTTCTACCTCTGGGCTACACTCCCAGAACTATTTTCTTTTTGGAAACAGGGTCTCTTAAGCCAGCTCTGCTGGCTTCAAACCTGCTCGATCCTCCTGTCTCCGCCTCCCAAGCAAGGGGATTACAAGCATGCATCAACATGCCTGGCTCAGTATGCCATATTTTTAAGCCTAACTCCCATGTCTTGTTGAGCTTTACTTTAAGCATAGACTCATTAGTAATCAATAAAGTATTGGTAGAAACAGTCAATAACAAATCGTTGTCTCATTTTCACCAGAATTTCAGTTTCCTTCTCTAATGCTGTTTGATTTGGGGGCTTTATGTCAGTGTTTTATGGTACAAATAAATTCCAATAATTATAAAAAGTTTAATCATGATATCAGAAAGATTATAAAAGGAAAAAAATGTGGGACTGCTGGTATAAAAGGAAAAGGAGGAGATTCAACACTATTTTTAATGCTGAGCTATCTAAGAGGATGAACCAGGGTTAAAATGAGCCACACATCATTCATGAAAACAATTGACAAATGTTATCACAGCTTTAAGTAAATTGACCTTTGACAAAGCATGCAACATTGAAAATGCCATTGCTAAATTTTATAAAGAGAACCAAAAGAAATATAGTTTATTACATCACTTGCACTGAGAATAAATTTTTTGTGTATAGTTGTGATTGTACATCACAAACATTTAAGTGAATATATCTAATATGACAAAAACTAACCAAAAAATTTGATGCTACTAAATATCTTAAACTATTGGGCAAAAGATAAAACTATTTGACTTAATTTTTATTTTGTTATACTTACAACTGAAGTAAATAAAAATTTAAATTATGCAAATTCACACCTGACAAACCAAATAGAAATTATTGGTGTTCAATAAAATTCATAATAAGGAGAGTAAGGAATTTAGAAAAGAGCACTCCATAAAATTGTTTTCTTTTATCATCAGTCTTTATAAAAGAGAAAAAAATTAATAAAGCCTCTAATAGATAGAATTGAGAATCAATAAAGTTGGCTAAAATGAAAGAGAGAAAAATGTACAGTGCAATTCCAATAGAGATTAACACTATCAACCAGCCTCAAGGCAATTAAGTTAGTTTACCTGGAACATACAAAAGCAAAAGAAATATATCTGGTTTCAAAGGCATGGTAACTTTTTAAAGAATCCAACTCCCTACAAAGTTTTCTTATTATTAGATGCCTGGCATCTAACTCAGGACTAGTAGCATAGAAGTTGAAAACATTTGTTTTGATTGAAAGAATAAATTGGCACTTAACTTATAAAAGAAAAATTTTAACAATTAAAAACATTTGTTAGCAACCATTATTGTTCTATCCATTTCATTTTAATGTGATGTGTTAAGTGGGCACTAAACATTATGTAGGGTTGGTTATGTGTCAATTAAATGACAAAAGGTTATTTTGTCTTTTGAGACTATTAGACATGATTGGCAATGCCTTTTGAAACAATTAATAAATTTACTTTGAAAAATAACTTGGAGAAATTTATAAGGGTGACAGTGAGCAAAGCAGTTATTTATTTTTTCAAGATAAAATAATTTATACCAAATATTAATTTTCTTTTGATGGTTACATATTTAAACCCATTTTAAAACATAAAATACATTTTTTTATTTCAATGTTGCCAAATAAAACTATGTTAATATCTTATCTGCCACTCACTTAAATGCTTTCTATATATGGCTAAAAATTTAATTTAATAGAAAAACTATATGTTTCACTATTTAGTATGATAAATCTATAGTGGTCAATCACATTCCTAAATATACTAAAGTAGCAATTGTTTAACACAAGTGTCAAGTCAACATTTATGATAATATCATTTTTGTTAAAGAATTTCCTTCTACCCCACTCCCATGACCACAGTTAGATTGCATTATTTGCTATCTATAGAATCTCCTTTTTGACCTGGAGTTCCTTCTATGACCCCTTTCACCTTAGCTTTTATATATTAGGGAAAGCATCTGATTTCTTACTTTTTGTGGCTGCCAATCTCACTTAGCATAATGTCCTCAAGATCCATCCATTTCCCTTTAAATGATGCAATTTTTTTTAATGGCTGAGTAAAATTCCATTCTGTACATATCCCACAGTTTTGTAATCCATGCATCTGTTGATGGACATCTTGGCTGGTTCCATAGTTTGGCTATGGTGAATTGTGGAGCTATGAACATAGATACACATGCATTAGTTTGGTAGTTTGGTTTCCAAAGGAAACTGTCAAGAACCTCAATCTAGAGCCAACCAAATGGGAGAAGATTTTCACCACCCACTCCTCTGATAGAGGACTAATGTCTAGAATATACAGAGAACTCAAGAAACTCGACACTAGAAAAACAAATAATCCAATCAAAAATTGGGCAAGCAAACTAAATAGACACTTCATGAAAGAAGAAATTCAAATGGCCAATAAATGTATGAAAAAATGCTCTACATCACTGGCAATCAGAGAGATACAAATCAAAACTACCCTGAGAATTCACTTTACCCCAACCAAAATGGCAACCATTCCAAACACAAACAACAACAAATTCTGGTGAGGATGTGGAGAAGCAGGAACTCTAAAACACTATTGGTGGGATTGCAAATTAGTTCAACCACTTTTGGAAAACAGTATGGAGAATTCTCAGAAGAATGGGAACAAATTTACCCTTTGATCCAGCAATACCACTTCTGTGTATCTACCCAAAAGAAAGGAAACCGAACTAGAAACTTGTTTTTTTAACAAAACAACTGTATTTCAAAAAAAAAAAAAAATTAGCTCATCACACCTTCCAGGGACTCAGAACAAAGCTCAAAACCAGAAAATAAATACGCTAGTCTCCCGGCCAAGGGCATGGTAGCAGCACCATATTGCCAGCAGCAGCAGCAGCAGCAGCAGCAGCAGCAGCAGCAGCAGCAGCAGCAGCAGCAGCAGCAGCAGCAGCAGCAGCAAGTTTACCATGCCCACAACAGCTCCAGATCAATGAGCACAATAACCATAAGTGCAATTGCGGCCCCTAAAGGAGAAATCCTAGCACTGTACCCCCAGGGACTTGCAGAGCTTTTATAATCTTCCTGGGTCTGAGATTTTGCAGTCCAACACAGTGAAGGAATAGCGGTGGCAGAAGTACCACACCCTAGTCTCAGATCCCCATGGGAAAATATCCAGCCTGGCACCCCCACAGTCTCACACAGCCTTGATTAACTCCCTGGGTCTGCGGCTTTGTGATACAACCTAGTAAAGAAGTAATGGAGGCTGAGATTACTACAAACTCAAGATCCAGAGCACCCTAAGTGAAGTCGTGGTGACCCAGGGAAGAACCCAAAGAAGACACAAAATTCTGAAATCATGAGAAAGAGAAACAACAATAGAGCAATCAATCCCCACAACCCCATAATAACAGAACCTGATAACACAGAAATTCAGAGATCTCCAGAAGATCAAATCAGGAATATAACTATAGAAATAATAGAGGACATTCAAAGGAATTTAGAGAGAGTTTAAAAGAAATAAAGGATGCAATAACTGAAGTAAAGGCATCAATTCAAATTATAAACAATCTATTAGACCACATGGAGAATAGAATCTTGCTCCTAGAAGATGCTCACTTCAAAAATGAATACATAACTTATAACTTAGAAAAAAAATCTGACAGCAGGAATCTGACACTGAAGAAATATGGTCCCATTTTAAGAGAGCTAACCTAAGAATAATCAGATTAGAGGAAAGAAAAGAAGGTAAAACCAAAGGGATCAATAATATCTTCAAATGAATAATAGCTGAAAATTTTCTAAACAGAGCAAGAGGTTGATACACAGGTCCAGGAAACTTATAGAACTTTTTTAGACAGGATCAGAGAAAAGGTTCCCCATGCCACATAATTGCCAAAATGACCAATGTAAAAGCCAAGCAGAGAACTTAAAGGCAACAAAAACAAAAGGACAAGTGACATTCAGAGGCAAACCAATTAGAATGACTCCAGACCTCCCAAACCAAGTCATGAAGCCAGAAGGGCTTGGAGTAACATATTCCAAACTCTGAAAGAAAATAACTTCCAGCCAAAACTTTCCTACCCAGCAAAACTATCTATCAAATTAGATGGGGAAATAAGAAGCTTCCATGACAAACAGAAACTGAAGGAATTTATGTCTTCAAAACCAGCACTAGAAGCTGGGCAAGGTGGCACACCCTTGTAATCCCCCCTCTTGAGAAGTGGAGACAGGAGGATCACACAGGTTCGAAGCCAGCCACGCTGACGTAAGAGACCCTGTTTCAAAAATATAAAAATAGGTCTGGGAGTGTAGCCTGGAGGTGGAAGGGCTTCCAGGGACCCCAGTACCACCCCCCCAAAAAAAACCACCATTAGAGAAAATACTCAAAGAGATTAACTACAAAGAAGAAATAGGTAATACACATCAGAAACAGAGAAACAAGATTTTCTATCCAGCAGACAACTAAGCAAAGAATAATAAACAGTATTTTTACAGAAATAAAATCTTAACATGTTATTAATTAAAAGTTATCTCTCAATAATCACACTGAATGTAAATGTCTTCAATTCTCCAATAAAAAGACATAAAGTGGCAAAATGGATTAAATACCAGAATCCATCCATCTGCTGCTTACAAGAAACACACTTTACAAGTAAAGATAATAACAAACTCAAGGTTAAGGGCTGGATCAAGGTAATTCATGTTAAGTAGCCATTCTAATAAATGTGTAGTATTTCGCTATAGTTTTAATTTGTACTTCCTTAATGATTAGTTATATTATGATAATGTTGAGTGATATCCATTTGTTTATTGGTCATATAAAATCTTTGGAGATTCATTATCTATTTTAGTCTTTTACCTATTTCTAAATTTTATTGTTTGCTTTTATTGTTGCTAAATTTTAGGATTTCTATTTGGAATATTAATATACCTACAGATATTGAATTTGGAAATATTTTATCCATTCTATCAGTAACTTTTAATTCTGTTTACATTGTTTTTGGATGTACAATTTTTTTTTTATTTTTTAGGAAGTTTGTTTATTCTTTTGTTGCCTGTGCCTTTGGAATCATATCCAAGAAATCACTGCCAATTTCAGTGCTGTGGCGTTTTATGACCCAAGTTTTCTTCTAAAAGTTTATAGTCTTAAGCTTTACATTTAGGTCTTTTATCTATTTTGAGTTAATATTTGTATATGGTGGTAGGTAAGGATCCAATTTTATTATTTTTCAAGTAATTATTATTTTTCAACAATATTTAGTGAAAAGATTATTATTTCCTTCACTCAATGTTCTTGGAAACCTTGTCAAAAATAACTTGACCATATATGAAAGAATTTATTTCTAGGTTTTTTATTTTACTCCACTGGTATATATATGCATATATATATATATATATATATATATATATATATATATATATATATATATATATATATTATAGCAGTACTACACTATTTCGATTACTGTAGCTTTATAAGGTTTGAGATCAGAAAATGTACATCTTCTAGCTGTGTTCTTTCTCAAGATTGTTTTGGGTATTTAGAGTTCATATTTCATGTTAGGATAGATTTTTTCTAAAAAAAAATGTATTATAGTTTCACCTTAAAAACACACAACTAAGAAAAAAATGCTATGTTCATATATGAAGGTATTAAGATAGGAAAGAAGAAATAAAATATTAAGTAGAAAGGAAACAAATTTAAAAGAAAAGAAAAAATATCTAGTTATATCTGAATTCTTAGTTTCAGCTTACAAAGCCTTTTCTTAGGCAAAATCCCTTTATGAGCCACCCTTTTAATTAAAATAGCAGACCTGTCCTGTCCTTTTCTTAGACAAAGATCTTAAACATACCTAGTATATACACTTTTGATAATCATAGCCCATCTGGCCTTTCCTTTACTTGGGTTCTCAATAGGACTGGTCTTATGTTTTTAATTATAATGGCCTTTGCTTCAAACCTAAAATTCCTAAGATGCTTGACAAAAATTTCTAAGAAGAAAACCTTATATTTGCCAAGCCCTGTACCCTATTTTCTTGCCTCAACTTTCTAGAATAACAAATTCTCCATGGAAATCTTACATTTTGTCAAGCTCAGCATCTACCAATGAAATGTCAAGAGTCTGAAAATTCAAAGAAAGGAGACAGTCCATCTCATTTCTGCGATGTGTCCCAACCACCCCTCTCTGTAGTTCCCCTATAAAAAAATAATTTTGAAGATTCCAGGGGCCTCTCATTCTATTAAGGTGGCCCACATTTTCCCTTTGATTTATATTTCCACTTTTCTTAAGTAAAATGTCTGTCTTTGTCTCTGACTGGCATTTGCTAAAGTTCTTTTAACCACAGAAGCCAAGGACCTGGAGGGTCCTGAGGTAAGTCTTTATCCCCAACCCTGAGAACTTGTCAGGACTCTCCACAGAATTTTCATGCTTTCCCATGATAACATCACTACCAATTTCACTAACATGGAAAGGGGGAGGAGTGGAAAATACTAAAAAAAAATGTGTTTAAATAAAGGTAAACACTCCAAATTTAAAAATGTGATAGAAATGTTCAGAATTTTCTATTCGTATTAACTGAATTTATCGTAAAACTGTTTTTATCATTGTTTTTATCTAAATAGTAAGTACTAAACTTGAGTAACACAAAATGTGTCATTATTTGGAAATAGTATATTTGCACATTTCAGAAAACTATGCAGCATTCAGGAGGCTGAGACCAGAGGATCATGGTGTGCAGACAGCTTCAGCTACTTAGGCCCTTTGCAACTCAGTGATACCCTGTTTCAAAATAAAGACTAAAAAAGAAAAAATAGGGCTAGGAGTCTCACTCAGTGTTAGAATGCCCCTGAGTTACATCCGTAGTACTGCAAAACAAACAAACAAACAAAACCCTCTGATGTTTGATTAAGGTGGGCCTTCATCTGACAATATTAGAATCCATATGAAAAAGGAGAAAATTCAGCACAGATATAGAGAAAAGAAGATATGAAGAGTCACACTGCGAACTCCATATGAAGACAAAGGAAGAAATTGAAAATGTGCTTCCATAAGCCAAAAAATGTCTGCAGCTACTAGAAGTGGAAAGAGACAAGAAAAAATTATTTTCTTATAGGTTTCAGGAAAACCAGGTGCCTTTCAACACCTTTATTTTAGACTTCTAGAATACAGAACTGTGATACAATAGATTATTATCTAAATCACCAAGTGCAGTACTTTGTAATGGCATCTCTGAGAAACAAATGCAGCAGGGTTACAATGTCCAACTCATGTGACTCATTTGATAATATGTGAAAACAAATTATCTCTGTTATATTTAGGAGAAAATCTTAAAATGCAATGCGCAAGATTACAGACTGCCATTATGCCAGAGAAACCTAACAGAATGACAACTGCTCCATTAACCTGCAGCCTAAAATAAGGGAAAGGTTGGCCAGAGTTCTAAGCTATCCTGAAGCTACCCTGAAATATTCATAACATGTTAAAAAATACAATTTTGCTGTTTTTAAGCCACTAAGAGATGAAAATACTTATTATTGTTGCATAGCTCAGCCTATCCAAACTGATACACTTTTTGTGAAAAAGATACTACCATAATAAAAAGTTCAACCATGTGGCAAATAGTGTGCCAGTGACTAGGCAACAGAAACACTAATTTTAGAGAATATAAGGTTGAAATCCATGGTAAATTTTAGTAAAATGTGTGTCAAATTTTCCTCTATTTTAACCTGGAAAAGAGCTCATTTGCCTAAAGAAAATGTAGTTCCATAAAAAGAAGTTGGAAATAAAACATAAATACAATTTATTCTATATTTTCCATTTGCCATACTAATCAGATAATACAAGAAAATGAGAAGTTGGATAGATTACAAGTAAATGGAGAGTCTATGAGTGCAGAAGGGAAGCAGGGAGCAATTGCTTACTATTCTTTTCAAGTAAATCATACAACTAAGAAAGTACTTTTTAAAATTTGGATTTAGAATGTTCACAGTTAGTCTCAAATACTTGCGAGGTCTTCAAAAACTTAGTAAAAATCTGGTTCAAAATAAAAAATAAAATAGGACTGGGGGTATAGCCCAGAATTAGAATGCCCCTGGGATCAGTTCCCATCAACAATTAATTAATTAATTAATTAAAAAATACTTGTGAATGTTTGAAATTTTAATTGATCCTCTTATATCTGACAATAATGGGTAAAAATTGGCCAAAAGTAAAAAGTGTATAAAGACAGTACATTCATCAAGCCCATATTTTATCTGCCCATGAGGCATAGTAAAAAACTGAAAACATTTTAAAGACCAGAGAAAAGAGCCATAAAGAAGACAGAGTAAAATTAGGACTAATCAACATGTGTTCCCAATCCTTAGGAGAAGGCACCTGCATAAAATGTGTCCTGCAAGATTTCAAAACGGACTGACATATATCTTCTGAACTTAGTTTTTAAAAGGATATAACTAATCTCAGAAATAGGTGTGAAGGGGAGTAGGTGAGAATAAGAGAGAAAAATAAATCTTGTTTAGTTTGTATCATTTTAAACCTCACTATTACACATAATTTCAATGTACCAATAAAGTATATTAATAAAAATTTAAACAAAAATACAAAAAATAAAAGAAATTATTTTGCTGTGATTACTCATATTCAGCTTGTACTTTTAAAACACATGTGTATGGCCGGGCATGGTGGCACACGCTTGTAATCCCCGCGCTTGGGAGGCGGAGACAGGAGGATCACGCAGGTTCGAAGCCAGCCACGCTGGCTTAAAAGACCCTGATTCCAAAAATAAAAAAAGTATAAAATCGGTCTGGGAGTATAGCCCAGAAAAAGAAGGGCTTCCAGGAACCCCAGTACCACCAAAAAAAAAAAAAAAAAAAACACATCGGCACTATATATGAACTTTTAATAGCCTTATTAAATTAATTGTGCCATATGATTCATGTATAAAAGTATACAATTTAATCATTTTTAGTATATCTACAGAACTGAATATTATCTCTAGAGTAATTATTATTCCCTTAATGATTACCCTACTCTCTATGCCTGCCAAAATTCTCATTATTAACAAGCACTCTTCTATTTTTGTCTTTATAATTTTGCTTTTTTCTCAGCACTTTATATTTTTGGAAGCATGAAATATGTGATCATTTTTAACTGGCTTTTTCAGTTAATATATTTTAAGACACATCCACATTATAGCATGACTTCATAATACAATATGATTATATAATTGAAGCATTATATGGCCACACCATCTTGCATTTATCCTCTTATCAGTTGAAAAACATTGGGCTGTTATGAATTTTTCTGTTACATGGCTGTGTGAACATCAATGTATAAACTTTGGTGTGAATGTGTGTTTTTCTGTGGGTAGAATTTGCAATCACTTTTGAATTGAGAAGGCACTTTGTTCTTTTTTAAAATTATTTTGGCTATTCTGCGTATATGAAATTTCCATATGAATGTTAAAATCAACTTGTGAATTTTTGCAAAAACTTTAAACAAGATTTTGATACTGACATCATAGAATTTGTAGATTAGTTTGGAAAGTATGTTCTTTGTTATATCAAGTTTTCAAGACATAATTATTTTCACTTAGGCCTTAAATTTCTTTCAACAATGTGTGAAGAATTCAGTATGCAGGTTTCATACTTCTTCTGTTAACTGTATTCCTAAATGCTTATTTATTTCAATGTTATTGTAAAGAAATTAATTTTAATTTTGTTTGTCTAGTTTTTTTATAATGAAAGACAATTGACTTTTATATATTGATTTTGAATATTACAAAATTTCCCCCAAAGGCGCAGCAAATTAAAAGGCGAATCAATACATGGGATTGCATGAAACTGAAGAGCTTCTGTTCAGCAAAGGAAACTATCAAGAACCTCAATAGAGAGCCAACAGAATGGGAGATTTTTGCCACCTACACCACTGATAGAGGACTAATATCTAGAATATATAGAGACCACAAGAAACTCAACACTAAAAAAACAAAGCATCTAATAACAAAATGGGCAAATGAACTAAATAGACACTTCACAAAAGAAGACATTCAAATGGCCAATAAATGCATGAAAAAATGCTCCATATCACTGGCAATCAGAGAGATGCAAATCAAAACTACCTTGAGATTTCACCTAACTCCAACTAGAATGGCAATCATTCAAAATACAAACAACAGATGCTGGCGAGAATGTGGAGAAGTGGGAACTCTAAGACATAGTTGGTGGAATTGCAAATTAGTGCAACCACTTTGGAAAACAGTATGGAGAATCCTCAGAAGAATGGGAACAAATCTACCATTTGATCCAGCAATACCACTTCTGGGTATCTACCCAAAAGATAGGAAACCAAACTACCAAACTAATGCATGTGTATCTATGTTCATAGCTGCACAATTCACCATAGCCAAACTATGGAACCAGCCAAGATGTCCATCAACAGATTAATGGATTACAAAACTGTAGGATATGTACACAATGGAATTTTACTCAGCCATTAAAAAAACTCAATTACATCATTTTTAGGGAAATGGATGGAACTGAAGGACATTATGCTAAGTGATATTAGTCAGTCACAAAAAATAAGAAAGCAGATGCTTTCTCTAATATGTGAGAGTTAGGGAGAAATGGGTCATAGGAGGAACTGTAGATGAAAAAGGAAATACTATAGAGGAGTAAACAAGGCAACCTAAAGCAGGAGAAAGGGGGGGGGAGAGGAAAATCTCTAAAACACACAATGTACTTAAACATATCGAAGTCAAGCACTAAACCAAGCAAGGGAAGGATGGACGGGGAGGGAATGGGGTGGGAATTGGGTAGGGGTTAAATCAGTGATGTGTACATGTATATACACACAAGATTTTTACCCCAATATGATGTATGAATATAATGCACCAATATAAAATTTTAAAAAACAATATTTCTAAATTTCTTTATTAATTCTAATAATTTTTGTAATGAATTATTCAGGTTTTTCTGTACACAGCATCATGTCACCTGCAAGTAGAAATGATTTTGCTTCTTTCTTTTCAAATAAATGACATTTATTTCATTTTTTCCTACTTTTCCTGAAAAGTACATTAAGAAAAATGCTTAAAAGTAATTGTCAGAGACAGTATTTACTACTTGTTTCTTATATTATTGGTAGCATTTAGTTTTTCTCTAATAAATGTCATGTTGACTAAAAGGTTTTTATATAAATGCCTTTATCAAGTTGAAAAAATAGACTTCTGCTTTCATTTTGCATTATCTTTACCATGAAAGACAATTGAAATTCTTACAGTACTTTTATCTTATAGAATCATGATTTTTTTTATCCATTAATGTTCTTTATTCTATTAATCTGACTGTATAACATGAATGATTTTCAGATGTTTAAGCTTGCTTCAATCACTGTGATGAATGTCATTTTCCATGTAATTCATCACATAAACAGAACCAAAGACAAATATTATATAATCATTTCAATAGATGCTAAAAAATCATTTGACAAAATTTAACATTCATTTATGCTAAAAACACTGCAGATAATCAGAATAGAAGGAACATTCCTCAACATCATAAAGGCAATCTACAATAGGCCCACAGCCAACATTATATTAAATAGGGAAAAAATCCCCCTAAATCAGGAACAAGACAAGGATGTCCATTATCATCAGTTCTTTTCAATATAGTACTTGAGACTCTAGCCAGAGTAATAAGGCAAGAAGGGAAATAAAAGGAATACAAATAGAAAAAGAACTCAAACTTTCACTATCTGCAGATGACATGGTACTATACTTAGAATATCCAACAAACTCAACAAAAGGCTTATAGATCTGATCAACAAATTCAGCAAAGTGTCTAGATACACAATCAATCTCAAAAATTCAAAGCTTTTCTATACACCAACTATAAATCCATTGAAAAAGAAATCCAGAAAACACTTACACTCAGAATAGCCCACAAAAAATTTTTGTAATGATATATAACCCTTTTATATATTACTAGATTTTATCTGTCAGTATTTTATGGATGGTTTTTGTGTTTATAGTCATAATAGATATTCTTATTTAATTGTTTTTCTTCTAATATCTATATTTGAATACACTAATCTTAGCTACATATACTTATAAATATTCATAAAAAGTACAAGTTAGTTTCCAAATGCTTGTTATAAATCACTAAAGCAGTTATTTTTTCATGAAAACTTTTTTGGGAGGATTGGTTATTGGTTCTACATATTCATCTGTTATATTATTATTCAATATTTGTCAATAACCATCCTCCAGCATACCTGAAATGAAAAACAATGGATGCAGATACAGAGCAGATATAAAGGGCAGGCCAGGAAACCTCACTCTTAAGCAAAGGTCCCACTGGACACTGGTCCACAGCTTTTGTTGTTATTCTAAAGGGGAGAGGTTGAATTTTGGATACTCCTGAATAAGTTCAGAGTTGAGGAGGTAATGTTTAACAAGTAAATGTGCAGGGAGACCTAGGGATAAAGTCTAATGGATATATCACAGAACAACTTCAGGAAGTCGTTGAGAAAATGTTAACAATAAAACCACTGAATATGTGCAGAAGATCCTTGAGACAATGTTTGACTAGCCGGATATTTGAGGGTTGGGGACAGCAAGAAACATAGAAACACTTACCTGGAGGAACAGGCTGCTATCAGCCAGTTCAGGAGTCTGATCATAGCTTTCCACAAACCTTAGATCTTTCTAAGGCAAATGTTAACCTGTCTCTGGCAGTCACATTCTCCACATCTCCCCTATCCTTTTTTTAAAACATTGTTCTACCAGCCAAACCTTATTCAGCTGATGTTGATGGTTTAATGTTTGAAAGAAGTATCTTTCAACTACACATTATTTACATATGTTGCAATTTGAGTGTACTGAACAATAGCTGTTGTGGCAGTAGCTGCTATAGTTAAAATAATGATGGAAGTCACAAAAAAAATTTATGAGGGTGGCCACAAAGTGTTTGGTTCTGATTTAAAGACCTCCATAAAAAGAGATAAAGCCTTCGAGTCTTCCCATTTAGCTGTCATATTTACAGGTATGAAAAAACAAGGCTTATGGTACATAATTAGTATTGAGCCTGAAAACTTAGTAGTGTTTAAGCAACAAATGTATGTACAGCTACTAAAAGTAATATGAAAAAGGGAGTGTTTTGTGTAATGTTAAGGTATCCTTTGAAAAGAGCATAAGGGTAAGGTGTGAAAACTTGTATAGAATAAGTTAGATTTGGGCCATAAAATTGTAATTTAGTTGTACTGGAGAAATGTTGAATTCTGGCAGCGCAGATTTTCAAATTATGCCAGACATAGCCAAGTCCCCAAGTAGTGGACTGCCTTGGCCCTTTTTCTAGTTGAGGATGGGGTAGGGAAAGACCTCCATCACTCCAGATAATGGAGTTATTACTATTTACACTAAGATCTCAGGAATAACTAGAATGGACTGACAGTATACAAATATGTCTATCATGGAGTAAAAAAATATGGCCTCCAGTCTGTGGTAGTAAAATTATGAATGTGAGTTATTTTTTTCTAGAGATCCTCTACAGCTTTCCCAATTAACTTCTGCAAATTCTGGATGTATATCAGAATGTACTGCACACAGGGGCATGCATGGTCTATAGAAATTTATACTTTGGTTACCAAGAAACTAACTGCCTATTGAAAGAAAACTAGTCTTGTTTTTATTAGAATTAAGATGCAGCCATGCCTGATTTTTAGGTTGTAAACAGTAAGAGCTATGGTCCATACACAATGAAAGTGCTGTGGCCAAAATAGACAAATTATGCTGACAAATATTGGGATAAATATTGGTCATTAGTACAATATTTAGGTATTTATACCCCTTCCATCCAGGTAGATATATTGTAAATATGGGGAGTGGTGGGTGATGCAATAGGTCCACATATAAGGTAAATTCCATTACAAATGCCAGTGTACCTCAGCATTTACTCCATGACCTACTAATCAGGCGATAACTGACAGAATTGCTAAAAATGTCTCAGGACTACAAGCTTGCCTAGTCACAGTCTATAGCAAATTCTAGTAGATGCAACTCACACTGTAGTCTTGTCACAAAAAGCTTCTGCTTTAGGTAGCTACTAAAAAGTTGTCTTCTTGCACAAAAATGACTCAGCATGAAATATGACACCTTGGAGAAAATTATATTTAATAATTGTAAAATATGTGAGGTGGTTGGGGATAAGTTAGCCAACAATTTTCTGCAGCCAGGACCTTTTTTTATTTTTATCAAGGGTTTAAATGAAGCAAATGGCAATAAGGTCATGAATTAAGTTTAATGTTACAGGCCAGTTTTATGGAGCAGCAAGATAAACATTTAAAGGAGAATAGGAGGTCATCTTTTGGTCCCATTTTATCTAAAGAAGTTAGTTTGTCTGCTTGCATACAATCTTCACTCAACATGTACTATGTACATAGCTAAGTTGTTCTCAAATATTGACCTCTTCATGTGGGCTAAAATGGCTCCCAATAATAGCTATCACCCTCTCAGCTCTCTGAGTCTGCTTCTAAAGCATTCTCCAGATGACATCTGAGGTTCTTTGTGTTCTGGGCATCTCTGGCAGCAGAGTTGGTCTTGGTAGCATCACTGCTGTTGGAAGTGTAAATATGGGCAACTCCGAGGGGCTTGGCAATTCCAATTCCATTTGTTGCATTCTTGGAATTAGGTTCTTGGCCATTACAGGGTTTAATTCAAGGTATTAGCAGCCAACAAGGTGATTTCTGTAATGAAATACTTCTGTAACCCCATTCCCGAGCAATAGGGAACAGGCTACTCCCATGATCCCATGATGATATCCTTTTACCAAACCAGGGGAGCAGACTTTATAGTTCCTTTTGTTTGCCAATGTTTTGTGTAGCTGTGAATGTATCCTCTGATAAATTGAAAACATTTAAGGTTATAAGTGTAGTATTTATTCTATTTATAGGGGAAGGTTTACCTTCGGTATTTCCCCTTTTTTTTGTTTTAAAATCATGGATTTAAGTGTACCAGATTTCACTTAAGAAGCCTTGTCCTTGCGAGTTATATGAAATTTCTGTAATATGCTTTATGTTTTAAGTATTGTAGAAGTATTGGAATGTTTATTAATTTATGTTGGCCCATTATCTATTTTTAAGAATATAGTATAAAAACAAACCTTAAGATCTATGACAATAAGAGGCTAGTCTTTAGGAATTATAGATGGGGCAGAGAGGCCTGCCTAAAGGTGTCCTATAGGTTCTAACACTGTAATAATAGTTCTAAGACCATAAAGCAATTTCCATTTTATTATGTTTTAGTTATAACAAAAGTAGGAGAATTCCAAGGGCTCACTGAAAGTTCAATGTGTAGCTTGTAATTCATCCTGAATAAGCAAATGGGTTTTAGTTTGTCTGCTCTTAGGTGCCATTATTCTACCCATGTAGAGGTATCAGTTTTCCACTTTAAAAGTAGTAGAAAAATGGCAGAGCCCCCTAGAAATATATGTGCTATAAGAGGTATTTTCTACTGGGAGAGTAGATCTCTTCCCCACAAATTGATGCTTATAGGTGTCACATAGGGCTGTAAGGCAGCTAAGTTCTGAGAAAAGTAAAATATGCCTATACTAATTGATCTGAGGTGGAGTTCCCAAAAACTTTGTTATGCTTAGTTTTCTTAGATTCTTTTTCCCTGTCCTCATTCGAAGTGTCACTGTGCAGGTGCCACTTTTCAGTAATCATCCCACAGTGCACCTGATAAGAAAAAAAATGATGCAGACACAGAGCAGATTGAAAGGGGCTGGTCAGGGGATGTCACTCTTAAGTGAAGCCCCCACCACTGGACACTGCTGATAAAAAGACCTTTGCCTTTGCCCTCTTCCTCAGCAGTCTGGGAGGTAACGTTTAAGTAGTAAGTTTCCAAGAGACCTAGAGATAAAGTCTAACAGGTAAATAACAGAATGACTTCAGAGAGTCCTTGAGATAACAATTAGAAATAAAGCTGCTAATGATGTGCAGAAGATCCTTGAGACAATGTTTGACCAGTAGGATATTTGGGATTTGAAGTTTTCTTAATTGTTTTCCAATCCTCTATTTCATTTATTTCCAAAACATTCTTGACTATTTCCTTATTTCTACTTGCTTTGCATTTAATTTCCTCTTCATTTTCCAGTGTCTTATTATGGAAGTTTAATGTTACTGAAAGACTATCAGTTTGAAATTTTTGTTATTGATTTTTTTTGTTTTTTTTTGTTTCAAAGAAAAATTTTTAAAGCATAGCTTTAGCTGCATCTCAGGTTTGGGTATTTTGTTTATTTACAATCATCTCAAATTATTTTCTGGTTTCTTTTGAGATTTTTTTCTTTGACACATTTGTTATTGAGTAGTACTTTTTCAGTTTTTACATATCAATACATTTCCTGGTATTTTTTTCTCAATTTTTTTATTGGTTCATTGTAGTCATACATCTTAATGGGGTACAAGAAGGTAAAGGCATACATGCACACATCAATAAATCTTTTTCTATTTCCCACTCCATTTCCTCCCCCTCCCTCTTTTACATGTTTAGCTTAGCGATTGACTTTGATAGGTTTCTGAATGTACAACATGTGCATTAGGGAATTTCCCTTTTCCTTCTTTTCATCCTCCTCAAATTAGGTCACCTTACTTGCTCATTTAAGCTTTCTCCTTTTTTTGTTTAGAGTTCTTCTATGACCCATTTTCTCCCTAGCTTCCACATATTAGGGAGAACATCTTGTTTTTTTTACTTTTTGTAACTGACTAATGTTACATAGCATAATGTTCTCCAGTTCATACATTACCCTGCAAATGACACAATCTTGTTCTTTTACCCAGCTGAATAAAATTCCATTGTGTACATATCCTAAAGTTTGTAAACTAGTCATCTGTTGATAGACATCTTGGCTGGTTCCATAGTTTGGCAATTGTGAATTTTGTGGTTATGAACATATATATGCATTAGTTTGGTAGTTTGGTTTCCATTTTAGGAGGTACATACCCAGAAGTGGTATTGCTGGCTTACATGGTAGGTTCATTCCCATTTGTCTGAGGATTCTCCATACTGTTTTCCAAAGTGGTTGCACTAATTTGCAATCCCACCAACAATGTATTAGAGTTCCTACTTCTCCACACCCTCATCAGCATTTGTTGTTTGTGCAATTAATGATTACTATTCTAACTGGAGTTAGATGAAATCTCAGGGTAGTTTTGATTTGCATCTCTCTGATTGCTAATGATGTTGAACATTTTTAATATATTTATTGGCCATTTGAATTTTTTCCATTGTAAAGTATCTATTAAGAACATACTTTTGGTAGCAGCGGCGCCATATTGCCACCGGTGGCAGCAGCACCGAATTCAGCGAGGCCAGTACAGCTACATCTGCATACTCAAGAACAGTGAGTCAAATTGCGGGCCACAGAGGAGAAATCCCAGTACTGTACTCCCTGGGACTTGACCCAGTGGGGGAGGGGTGGTGGCAGAGATATCACACCATAGGAGAATGTGCAACCTGGCACCCCCCACAGTCTAAAGCAGCCTCTATCGACTCTCTGGGTTGGAGACTCTGTGTTACAACCCAGTAAAGGAGTAGTGGGGTCTGAGATACTACTGACTCGAGATCCAGAACACCTTAAGTGAAGTCATAGTGACCCAAGGGAAGAACCCAGAGAAGGCACAAACTTCCAAAATCATGGGAAAGAGGAATAATACTGGAGCAATGAATGCCCACAACCCCACAACATCAGAACCCGATAAAAGAGAAAATCAGAGATTTCTAGAAGATCAAATCAGGAAAATAACTGTAGAAATAATAGAGGTGCTTCGAAAAGAACTCAGAGAGAGCCAAAAAGAGATAAAGGATGCAATTAATGAAGTAAAGGCCTCAATTCAAAGCACAAACAACCGATTAGAACACATGGAGAACAGAATCTCGCTCTTAGAAGATGACCATTCCAAAAATGAACGCATAGTTTCTAATCTAGGAAAAAATATCCGACAGCAGGAATCTGATATTGAAGAAATATGGGCCCATTTTAAGAGAGCTAACCTAAGAATAATTGGAATAGAGGAGGGAAAAGAAAGTTAAACCAAAGGGATCAACAATCTCTTCAATGAAGTAATAGCAGAAAATTTTCCAGACATAGAGCAAGAGGTCGATACACAGGTCCAGGAAACTTATAGAATTCCCTTTAGACAGGATTGGAGAAGAGGATCCCCACACCACATAATTGTCAAAATGACCAATGTGGAAGCCAAGCAGAGAATCTTCAAGGCAACAAAAGCAAAGGGCCAAGTGACATTCAGAGGCAAACCAATTAGAATCACTCCAGACTTCCCAAACCAAGTTATGAGAGCCAGAAGGGCTTGGAGTAACATATTCCAAACTCTGAAAGAAAACAACCTCCAGCCAAAAATTTCCTACCCAGCAAAACTTTCTATCAAATTAGATGGAGAAATAAGAAGCTTCCATGACAAACAGAAATTTATGTCTTCAAAATCAGCACTAGAGAAAATACTCAAAGAGATTAACTACAAAGAAGAAATAGGTAACACACTCCAGAACTAGAGAAACAAGATTTTCCATCCAACAGACAACTAAGATTGGTTATCTGTGGAGATTCATTATTTATGTTAGTCTTTTACCTATCTCTAAAGGGTATTCTTTGCCTTTATTGTTGTTAATTTTTAGGATTTCTAGTTGGAATATTAATATACCTTCATATATAGCATTTGGAAATATTTTATCCCATTCTATTAGTAACTGTTAACTCTGTTTACATTGTCTTTGGATATACAATATTTTTTTTTTATTTTTTAGGGAGTTTGTATACTCCTCTGTTGCCTGTGCCATTAAAATCATAACCAAGAAATCACTGCCAATTTCAATGTTGTGAGGTTTTATGACCCAGATTTTCTCCTAAAAGTTTATAGTCTTAAGATTTATATTTAGGTCTATTATCTATTTTGAGTTAATATTTGTATATGGGATTAGGTAAGGGTCAATTTTATTCTTTTCCATGTAATTATTATTTTTTAACAATATTTAGTTAAAAGATTAATATTTCCACCACCAAATGTTCGTGGAAACCTTGTCAAAAATAACTTGACAATATAGGGAAGAATTTAGCTCTAGGCTTTTATTTAACTCCAATGGTTTATATATCTGCCTTCAGAATAGTACTACACTGTTTCAATTATTGTAGCTTTATATGGTTTGAAATCAGAAAATATATATCTTCTAGCTTTGTTCTTTTTCAAGATCGTTTTGGGTACCTAGAGTCCATATTTCACAGTAGGATAGATTTTTTTTCGAAAAATAAATATATAAATATATGATAGTTTCACCTGAAAAATAGAAAAAAAATATTCTCTGGTAAGAAAGAAAGCAAAAAGAAATATTGAAATGTTATCTTTAAGTCATCAAAAGCTTGGTATCAGACAAATTAAACTGTTATGTGAGATTATCATTTTTAATTTTAGATAAATTGCCATAATACTAGATGTCAACTACTAAGCCAAGCATGGGAGGGAGGGATAGGGAGAGAATGGGGTGGGGATTGGGTGGGGGCTGACTGGGCGATGTGTGCATGTATGTCTACAAAAGTATGTATCCTACTATGATGTATGAATACAGTGCACCAATAAAAAAAAAGAAAAATAGCTGATTTATCCTAAAAAAAAAGAACATACTTTTTATAATTTTGATTCTTTAAAATGTATAAGATACATATAATATACTATCCTACCATATGATATATTCTGGAAAATTTTATCTCTACTTGAAAAAAGTATATGTTATCCTACTGTGGTATTAAGTGTCTGTTGATGTTTGATAATGTCTGTTTATGCTTGTTAGATCTAATGAGTTTATAGTTACTTAAGTCTGGCATTTCCTTGTTGATCTATTACTGAATAGGAATTTTGATTAATCTCCCTTCAAAAAGAACTGACTACTTTTAAGTCTGAAAGAAAAGAAATGTAATATATGAGGGATTGAGATCACTTGGATTTGTTTTTCAGAGTTATTTATGATGATTTTGCTTCTCATCATCCTCTCTTTATATGTTATGTTTTATTATACTGATACATTTAATTTGGCATGGCCATACACAGACATGACGTATATATTTTTTAAAATGATTGAACAGTTATTGGGGTTTGAGTGTTAAAATCTGTGTCATCCGGAGTGGTGGCTCACACTTGTCATCCCCGCCCTTGGGAGGCGGAGACAGGAGGATCATGCAGGTTCAAAGCCTGACTCGCTGGCTTAAGAGACCCTGTTTCTAAATAAAAATATAAAAAATAAGTGTCTGGGAGTGTACCCCGGAGGTAGAAGGGTTTCCAGGAACCACAGTACTACCAAAAATAAATAAATCCATGAGTCAGTTCTCAGTGAAGATTTTAAGAACAAGTACACTTTTAAAGTTTTCTTTCATTTTTTTTAACCACACTTTCAATAGAAAGTGCCCCCTTAGTGCAATGTTGAATCAAACACCCCCCCCTCCAAAAAAAAAAAAAAACAGAGAAATTTCTGTCGGTAAATCAGTGAAGAGAATGTGTGCTTACATATTATTGTCAACATAATCATTCCATGGAGAGGGAGGGGGAAAAGAAGCAGAACAAAGAACAAGGAGCTTGAACCCCTAGACACTGCAAAACATTCAGATATTTGAAATTAAAATAAAATGTAAAAGAAGTCTTCCAGGAGCTGGGCTTGGTGGCACATGCTTGTAATCCCAGCATTTTAAGGGTAGAGATCGTGGTTTTCCGACAGCCTCAGCTTCTTAGTGAGGTCCTGGGCAACATAATGAGACCCTGTTTAAAACATAAACAGGACTAAAAAATAGGGCTTTGGGTGTAGCTCGGAGGTACAATGCCCCTGGGTTCCATCCCTAGTATTAAAAAAAAAAAAAAAAAAAAAAAAAAAAGGCTTCCAGGAACGAGACAAACGGAATCTGTAACAGCTTAAATGAAGGGATTTAAAAATAATAATAACAAAATTTCATGATAGGGAGCCAGTGTGTTCCGAATCTGTCCACAAAATTAATTCAGGCTGCTTTGCCCAACCATCCTGTCCACCAGGACCGCTGCTGAGGCATTCTGCCTGGAAAGGTCACCAGCAGGCAACCAAAGTCTTTGCTCTCCTCCAGGGCTGCTGCGGGAGGGATCTTTGCTGCCATGACAAGGGCTACTGGTAGCCAGACTGCTGTTGGGCCTTAAAGTTTTCTATACTTTTTTTCTGTCGATCACTCTCAGATGTGCTATTAGTGATTCTGAAACCTCAATTAGCTTGGATGTAAAATTCAGTTTATTAGGAAGCTAAGCCCTCACTACCCTCCTAGTCAACATGCTACAGAAGGAATAGTCTTATTTATAATCCAGTACACTTTAGAGCTGTGTGTGTGTGTGTGTGTGTGTGTGTGTGTGTGTGTGTGTGTGTGTGTATTACTGGGATAGAACCCAGGGGCTTTTCTACCCCCAGGCTATACTCCCAGATCTATTTTATACTTTATTTGAAAACAGGGTCTCCCTAAGTTGCTGAGAGCCTCACTAAGTAGCCGAGGCTGGCTTTGAATCTGTGCGATCCTACTGTCTCAGCCTCCCAAGCGCTGGGATGAAAAGCGTGCACCATCATTCCGGGCTCCAGTTTAGAGCTGTTTTAACAAATAATATCTAGTATATACCGATTTATAAAACAATTGCTAATATCTGTCAACTATTATTATTCAAATGAAATAATTAAAATCAATCCTAAGAAAACACATGACAATAAAGAAAAAATGTATAGTATAGTGTTAAATAATAAAATATAAATTATATAATACAGTTTTGCAAAAGATTATATATAACATATTCAACATATATGTTTTTATCAATGTATGTAGGCATGTGTATATTCTGAAATAAATATATAAATAGGTATCCATCAAAATAAAATTATTTTGCATGTGAAAAGTGATTATTATTTAGTTCTTTTAAATTAACTTCTGTTTTATTCTTTATAGCATCCCAAAAGTAACAATCTGGAAAAATGTATATAAATACTTTTTCCTAAATAATGGATTCTACTCTAGGTTTATAGACATCTGGCTCTGTTCATATATAGAAAAATCATAGTCTACTTTAATGAATACTTTCCAAAATGAATGAAATATGCTATTGATATTTTTATTAGACTAAAGTTGCTTTCATAAAGAAATATAACCCTAAAAACTGTGTAAACACTATACATGAACAGACACACGATTTTACAGCTAAGATACAGTTTTAGAAAAATCTCTTAGGCTCTTTTAGAAATTTGTAGAATTTGTAGAATAGTTTTGTACAATTTTACTGGAAAAATATTAAAATTTTTAGACAACTGTATGCTTGTATTAAAAATATCTTGATTAGGGTATCATGAAGATCAAAATAAACCATTTTGCTATGTTTTATGACTAATGTGGATAGAAGCTGAAAAGAAAATGAATTATGCAACTGATATCAGAATAAAGAAAAATCGCCAGGCGTGGTGGCACACGCTTGTAATCTCCGCACTTGGGAGGTGGAGACAGAAGGATCACACAGGTTCAAAGCCAGCTGCACTGGCTTAAGACACCCTTTTTCCAAATAAAAATATAAAATAGGTCTGGGAGTGTACCCCGGAGGTTGAAGGGTTTCCAGGAACCCCAGTACCACCAAAAAAAAAAAAAAAAAAAAGGAAAATCAGAAGGGAAATCTAAATGTTCTGTAGAGAAATAAAATTAAATTTTACTATGTATGGATGAAAAAAATCTAAAATGGATTAGAGAACTGTTTTCAGAGGCTTATGAATGAGTTAAAGAAAATAAATGTAAAAGACAGAAATAATATTGTGTGAATGTGTACATCATACAACAAGGACTGCTTCACACCTTGAAACAAAATTATGCAGAAATTTGACATAGAATAAACCACCTTGGGAGATATCAAAGGTACAAACTATGTTTCCAGTTCTATTTAGTAAACTAGCAGAGTGTGCTGGTTCCCATTCCAAAACAAACAAACAAATAAAATGATGAAAAAACTATGAAAGAGAGGGGAAACAGAGAAGAAGAACTAACAAGGATACTAGGAAATACTCTTGGAGAAACTGAGGGGTTTTTTAAATAAAATGTGTTTTGGACCATGGCTATACTTCTGGACCAGGAGTAAATCAATGCAATAGTGCAAGGATGGATTGAAGGGAATGTTCTAGTGTCAGCCCTTGAGTTTTCTTCACATTGTCTTTGAAAATACTGATTGTCTCTCAGCCAAAAGTTGGGGTAGAATAAAAACAGTACAAAGGCCCTCTGCAATCCTCAGAGCCCCACTCACACAGAATATCTATCATGTTGCAGGAGCTGACAGCATCAATACTGTGAGCATTTAACAAATCAGTGTATTTTCTACGGCCCTCAAAATAAAAAATGGTAGGAAATATGAATGTAAGTAAGTTAATATATTAATAAAAATAGCATCTGAATGATGGAGGCAGGTAGAAAGAAAGAAGGGTGAAGGAGAGCAAAAGAAAAAGAAATGAGAGAACATGATCTTAAATAACTGTGTTACAACCATACTATGATGAATTGATAGCATGATATCCAAAGTATTTTTGGAAATTTTAAGTTTTTAAAGAACTTCTATAATACTTTGGAATGAATAAATGACTAATAAATTCAATATTTTCTTGTGAACAACCAAGACATTCATGAAAGATTATTAACTCAATTTTTGAGAAATGTATGAATGTAATTACCATAATGTATTATTAAAGAAAATAAGAATATCTTATGTTCCAAATTTTCATTATTTTAATGATTTTTATGAGTATTAGAAAAATAATCCTAACCAAAATACTATAGACCTGAAAACAAGTCCAGTTTTATATTGTATGACAAAATTAATTTTCTACAGTAATGAAATAATAACCAAGTTTGGGATACAAATAATACTAAGTATACTAGGCATGATTGTATATGCCTGTAATCCCAGTACTTGGGAGGCAGGCACAGAAGGATCACAGGTTACTGATATCCACCACTTACAGATATCCACAGTGACTTAGCATGATCCTGTTTCAAAATAAACGATTAAAAAGGGCTAGAGCAGCAGGGCGTGGTGGCACACTCTTGTAATTCCCGCACTTGGGAGGCAGAGACAGGAGGAATTTAGGTTCGAAGCCAGTCACACTGGTTTAAGACACCCTGTTTCCAAAAGGAAAAGTATAAAAAAAAATAGGTCTGGGAGTGTAGCCCAAAGGTAGAAGGGTTTCCAGGAACCCCAATACCACCAAAAAAAAAAAAAAAAAAAAAAAAAGGTGGTGGTGGGCTAGAGCATTATTTAGCGAATACATTACAGATATAAGTATTTTATAACTCATTATTTTTATAGAAGTAGAGAATTCAATTAAACCAAAAGAAGCAAACAAAAAATCATCATCATCCACAATCTCAACATTCAGATATAACAACAATTACTAAAATATATATATATATATGTATATATATATATATATATATATATATATATATACACATACACATTGTTTGCAGAATAATAGTCTCCTTAAAATGGCCATGTCCTAATCCCTGGGACCTGCAAATATATTACTTTACTTGGTAAAAGAAAGTATTGCAGATGTAATTATAGGTAAATGCTTATGCAGAAAGATTACTATGAATTATTGACATGGGTCCAATGTAATCACATCAATCTTTAAGTAAAGAAAACACCAAAATAACATCAAATTAGAGAATGCAATATGAAAAAGTCTCAACCCATATTTGTTTTCTTTACATATGGAGAAAAAAATTGCAAGCAAAACTAATGTATTACATCTTGATGTTCAGGAAAGCTCATTTTATAGAAGCAATTAAACAAGGACCTCAGTTCAACAACCTCAAGGAACAGAATTCTGCCAACAAGCTGGAAGAGCAGGAGACACATTCTACTCTAAAGCCTTGAATAGAAATATTGTGTCCAAATGACACAGTGAGAATATACCTAATACATCTATTCTTAAAAGCCTTCCAATCCCTTAATTTAAGTCTGTTAAGACTCCTGAACTTGAGAAAATTTGTATAATTTAAAGCCATCTAATTGCAGTTTATAAGATATCTTACAATAGAAAACTAATACATGTGCCATTTTTTATCTTTTCTCTCATCTCTACACAAAAATCTTGATCTTTTTAACAAAAATACAATTGGCTTGTAACTTAGATACTATTTTGTTTTTAGCTTTATTTTCTTCATACTTTACTATGAAGGTCTACCACAGTAGCAATATAAAATTAAAGAGTACATTTTCTAGAGCCAGGATGTCACAGCTTAAAATAATTATCTGCCTAACTCATCTCACCTCTGTTTACTTCTACACAAAATAGGAGGGATTGAAAGAATACTACTCTACTATTGGCATGGGACTATAATGTGGTATGTTTTAAATAAAGTAACATTAGGTAAACTTTAAGTGATAAATACTCGTTCTTAAATTTTATTATTATAACCCATTCTTGAAAATGTGGATCTATATCTATAATTGCTAAAATTGCCAATATATATATATATATATATATATATATATATATATTTTTTTTTTTTTTTTTTTGTGGTACTGGGGGTGGAATCCAGAAGCTTCCTACCTCCGGGCTATAATCCCACACCTATTTTATATTTTATTTGGAAACAAGGTCACACTAAGTTGCTGAAAGCCTCACTAAATAGCTGAGGCTAGCTTCAAACCTATGCAATCCTCCTGTCTCATCCTCCCAAGCTCAGGGATTATAAGCGTGTGCCACCACTTTCTGCCACATAGTATTTCTTTTTTTTTCAGAAATAGTTCCAAAATTTATTTAACTAGCCGGGCGTGGTGGCGCATGCTTGTCATCCCCATGCTTGGGAGGCAGAGACAGGAGGATCGCGCATGTTTGAAGCCAGCCACACTGGCTTAAGAAACCCTGTTTCAAAATAAAAAGTATAAAAATAGGTCTGGGAGTGTAGACCGGAGGAGGTAAAAGGGTTTCCAGGAACCCCAGTACCACCACCCCCCAAAAATTTTATTTAACTAGCCCCTCTATTGATGAGGCAAATATGTAAAAATTTTGCCAGATATTTGCCACAACAAACAATGCTGCTTCGAGATGGCTTCAAGAGGAGGAATATTTCAAATCTTAAGAGTCTGTTGAATTGCTTTCCAAAAGGTGCCAATTTATACTCTGGCCAAGTCTATGGGAGTGTATTTCTCACCACCTACCTGAAAGTACTCCAATGTCAGCTTCCATGAAATGCTGTTTCTCAATGGCTCTAACCAACTACTCAATTCTTTCTAGATCTCTGCTGCTTCCTTAGCCTTCTGTTATTTTCTTTCAACATGTGCTCCTTTAGAAACACGATATAATTATTACAATATAATTATTGTCCAAAGAGTCTGATTGTATGAATCCCTTCAGTGATTAAGTGGTAGAAAGCTGACACTGGTGGCATTTGTTGAAACATTCCAAAGGGAGTTGGAAGGAGCCTGAGGCAGGAGTGAATCCAGAGACTACAACTTTCTCCATCTGCATTTATCTTATTCTTGGCTCTATTGGTCTTGTTTGCTATATTTACACCTACTGACTAATAATAGGATATATGGTTACAGGCAAATCCAACTTCAATTCTTTTCTCCTCCTCCTCCTCCTCCTCCTCCTCCTCCTCCTCCTCCTCCTCCTCCTCCTCCTCCTCCTCCTCCTCCTTCTTCTTCTTCTTCTTCTTCTTCTTCTTCTTCTTCTTCTTCTTCTTCTTCTTCGGATTGAACCCAGAAGCATTTTACCATTATACCTCTGAGCTATACTCCTAGCCCTATTTATTTATTTATTTATATTTGAAACAGTGTCTTGCTAAGTTGATGAGAGTCTCACTAAGTTGCTGAACCTGGTCTCAAACCTGTGATTCTTTTGTTTCAACCTCCCAACCATTGGGATTACAAGAATATACCACCACATCTAGCCTCCAGCCCTATTCTTTCAGTTCTCTGACCATGGATACTGAAGACAAAAGATATTCCTCTTTGGTTTTCCCTGAAAACAATTCCAGACCCTGACAGGAAGACCTACATTTTACACTTTTTGGACCAATCTTTTTGGCAAAAGGAGATGAAATATGATTGGCAGCCTCATCGAAACCTCATAGAATTAGAGATGAAAGGCCAGGATGTGTGTATTAGTATAAGAAGTGTGAAGAGGAACCTAGACAGACAATAGAACCATAGGCCACTGGATCTGGAGAGTTATTGTTGCAAGTTTGAGAAAATAAAATAATATTTTTCTGTCCCAATACAGACTTCAAAGTAGCTAAATGTAGGCTGTGTGCTGAAGGTCTTGAGAAAATGGTGAAGAATGGTGCCCAAGCAAAGGAAGCCAATGTGACCAGGAGGGCTCACCATAACTGGATCACATGCTAAAAGGACTTTTCCACCACTTTACAGAAAAAAAATAAAAGAAATTGTCATTTGATTCTGGAAATTTGTAGGATGAATTAGCTATGAAAATGTTTCAAAGCCAGGATCACTGGTGCACATCTGCAATCCCAGAACTTGGGAAACTGAGACAGGATTGTAGGTTTGCAGCTACCCTCACTCAGTAACTGAGGCTCTCTGCAATTCATTGAAATCATGCTTAAAAGCTAAAAACAAAGCAAAACAAAATATGCTTGGTGTTGTAGCTCAGTGGCAGAATGTTCCTCGGTTCAATCCCCACTAAAAACAAGAATAAGGAGGAGAAATAGAAAGAGGAGGAGGAGAAGGAGAATAATAAGAGGGAGGAGGAGGAGGAGAAAAGAAGGAGGAGGAGGAGAAAAGAAGGAAGGGGAGAAGGAGAATAAGAAGAAGGAGGAGGAAAAAAGAAGGAGGAGGAGGATGAGGAGGAGGAGGAGGAGGAGGAGGAGGAAGAGGAGGAAGAAGAAGAAAATAAAAAATGGTTCTGATTGAAAATATAATACTCCTTAATTTGTGGGGGCTATATTTCATGTCTTAAACTACAATTATTTTATATGATGTTTTTTTCTTTTTCTTTTTCTTAAAATTGGTGCATTGTAGTCATACATCTAAACACAGTACAAGATTTTAGAGGCATACATGTACACATCACTCATTTAGCCCTTACACAATTCCCACTCCATTCCCTCCCCCTCTCTCTTTCTCATGTTTGGCTTATTGATTAACTTTGATATGTTTGTTAAGGCATATCAATTACATTTGGGGATTTTCTTCTTCTCATCTCTAATCCCCTTCAGTGAGGTCATCTTATTTGCTCCTCTATGCTTTCACCTTCATAATATTTCATTGTGAATATGTGTCATAATGTGATTAAACAGTCCTTAACACAAAATATTTAGTTTACACATGTTGTATTTTTATTGTTTAGCAAACTACCCTAAAACAATGTAGCATAAACTGAAACCACATAATTAGATGACTCCATGATTTATCTTAGGAATCTGAATTGGGCTAGTTCACTTCATCTTTGTTGAGCTTGCTTTTGCATACATGGTGAACAATTGATCGGTGGTTGGATGTTCCGCATGACTTCCTGCATTTGTGTGGTTTGCAGTCTATCAGGGAGGTTGATGAAGTGTCTAGGCCAAGTGTTTTCCACCAAATGGCTTAGGAGAGTTTCTCATAAAAGCAGGGGCAGGAGCCCTAGGACTGCAAGAAAGAACAAATCCTATGCATGTGGGCTCTGTCCTCTGCTCTGTCCCATTTGCTAACATGAAACTGTTCAAATCAAGTCATAATATTAAAGACAGATTCAGTGTCTAAGAGAAGGTAAAAAAAACAAGGGGTACAGGCAGGGAAAGCATTGTGGCCATTTGTAGAATCCATCACAAAGCTAGCCCTCTTTTACTTCTTATTAAAAAGACACATAATGCTGTACTAATGCCAATCTCAACTTCTCTAGAGAAACTCAGATGTAAAACTACATTGCAACAATAAAAGTAAAAATAAATAAATGTGAAAGACAAAATTTATAAAAGCTCAAATGTGCTTTAGCTAAGTCAGAAAGTAATTCATTTTTGGCTTTATTTTCTCAAAAAAGTATTTTTAATAATTAGGTTTGTAAATATTTGTACTATTTTTGAAGTAATATGTAATATAATATTTGGCTAATTTCTTGCTAAAATAAAATAATATTATTATAATATTTATTGCAACCTGACAATATATATATACATGATACACACACACACACACACACACACACACACACACACACACATGTAATTCAGTGACAATTTTCAAATTATTCTCCTCAGTGACTTTTAGGTACATATATTTTAAAATCTATTGAATTTTTATAATTAAACTACATTTCATTGCTATTGCTTCCATTTTCTTTCTCCTCAGTGATAAATGTCTGTATTTAAATTAAGTGTTGTGCACCATCATGCCAGTAATAAAATACAATTAAGCTATAGGTTACCGTGTGTGTTTGTGTGTGTGTGTGTGTGTGTGTGTTTAAAGTAGCTAATTTATATACTGCCCATAGTACAACTACCTAGAGGATTCCACACAATTTTCTATTATCCCTTGTCAGAGTTTTCTGTGCTAAGGTCCTGGAAATAGTAGCAGTTAAATTTGAAGAGAGTTATACAAATATTGGCTATACATTTTCCAGCAAATTGATTTGTTAACATATAATGTCAAAATGTGCTAAAAACTGGGAGATAATTATGTGACTCCACTTTCAAATTTATATATTCAACTTATATGTATTTCATATATATATATATATATATATATATATAATCTACTTACTATAATTTTTAAAATAACCACTTTATTGTGTGTAACTTTTTAAAAAATTTTTTTTGTGTATGTTGTTTTCTTTTTCCCAGTAGTAGTGATGAAAACTAGGGGCATTCTCCCTCAGAGATACACCTCCAACCCTATTTTTTATTATTTGTTTTGAAAAAAGGATCTTACTAAGTTGCAAAGGACCTCACTAAGTAGCTGAGGTTGGCCACAAACCTGTGATCCTTCTGTCTCAGACTCCCAAGTACTGGAATTAACAGGATGCACCACCAAGCCCAGCTTCTCTCTAGTTTTAACATGCTAGGAAAGAATAAAAATTGCTTTAGGCTTAAGAATCTTACTTTATAAAGATGTAATAGTGTTTGTTTATGTTTTTAATCCTTATGTTTGAAATGGTGTCAAAATATGTGTGAAAATTCAGCATGCTTTTAATGGTCCCAATTATGAGTTCTATAAGTTCCAAATATAATTTTTTCCTCTTGCTGCATAGTACATGCATTTCCTGCAAATGATGCTTTTTGATGAGAGGAAAGTAAAAAAAAAAAAAAAAGAAAGAAAATACTTTCCTTGGGCAATGTGTTCTTTTATTCCCTCTCTTTTGGAATAAAAACTATAACATTCATAAAATTTTTTTTTACTGAGGCTTGTACCTATTTCAGTATTAAAAGACAGAGAGTTCTGTACAAGAACATGCTGTTGTAAAAAGGTATGCATAATGAATAATCTAGACTTCAAATAATGCTGTCATTTTAGGTGTAGTAAATGTTAAGAATAAATGTTAAGAATAACAAATTTATACTGGAGCCAGTGGAAATATTTGTTTAGTCTACCCAGAGAAAAAGAGCAAATTTAAGATATCTAGTTCGGTTGGAAATAAATGAAGTATGATTCATTTGTTCTCCTCCTTGAAAAATCCAGAGTGATCCCTGAACTACTAGATTTCCTATAGAGCACAGTGAAGAATACACACATCTTTTGTCCAGCAAAATTGAACAGTTTCATCAAGTATTGATGGGCAAAAAGAGTAAATGCTACATCATCTTAATGTTACAGCATCAATGACATTTAGTAAAATAAATTAAAAATTGTGATTGCTTAAAGTATAGCCATGTGTTATTGTAATTATAGTTTTTTCCAGTTTTTTTATTGAAATAAGAAATTTTCTAAACTGAAATACTGGTTTATATGTTACAATATGCATGTGTAATTTCATAGAGTTGACAGCTTCCTCTTACCACAAGTAGGCATTTCATTCAATGAATGTGTTATCAACAAGAATGAGGAAGATAAGTTAAATATTTTTGGAAATTAAAAACTATTAATTTTAGAAAAATATTTATACATACCGTAAAATCATTAAATTACCCCCTTAACCATTTCTTCTATTCTGATAATATCTCTCATATACAATGCTGCTACCATTTTTAAAAAAAATGTCTTAACAGATATCCCCAACTTTTTCATGAATTTTCCCATCTATATAGCTCCCACTTGATTTTACTTTTTCTTTCTTTATATTTTCCAGTGTAAATTCCTTTAGTTTCTCAGTTGACATAGATCACCTCGTATGCATTACTTTGATCTACATAGGGAATTTATGAGGAAATAAAAGAACATGCCATCCATATTTTTTAAATTTCTGGAGAATTGAAAGCATAATCACTAATAACATTCTCCCAAGTGTGCTGTGGCTACAGAGAGAAATTGTGATCCAGTATACTCACTAATAAATTCATTCTTCTAAATGTTTTGCATTCACAAATGCATAACTTTACAGCAGCCCAATGAAGTATCTATAATTATTACATCTATTTTAAAGATGAGGAAACACACTCAAACCCAAACAACTTGAATACCTTGCCTAAGGAACCACAGTAAGTGGTATAATTTAATTTTAGGGTCTAAGTATAGAAGCCATGTGCTTAAATGTCAAATTAAAGCCCCAGGTTCAGCTTATCTGTGATAATAATTTTGATCCCTGTAACATATGACTTACATCAATCAATAGATGAAACTGACTGTGCAAAAAGTGGCTAGACAGGAAGGGTAGATGCACTTATTTCTCCCTTCATTTAACCTGAAGGAGTAAAACTCTTTCATTGAGGATACTTTAAAAAAAATGAAGACTATAGAAAATATAACTAGAAGATCAGAAAAAGCCATACACATTAATGCAGAGTTTCTATTATTTTAATTATTATATTTGAAATAAAAAATTACATTATTCAAAAAACATTACAACAATATGCAATTGTTTTATAATACATATATTAAAATTTTATAAAAACTTTCATTTTCTAGCTACTAATGCCACTGTAATAATTTATCTTTGAAATTCATCCCTAAAATTATATAATCAATCCTACACAGCACTCTAACAGTTTAGTGCCTTTAATTAATTTTTTCTTGCAGAAGGGAAGTGTTTGAAATATCAACTTTTTCAATAAATTTTAAAGACTAAGTTTAGCAGTAAAGTGCTTTAACTTGTGACACTCTAAAAAGCATTCAGCAAGAATAATTTTCTTAGTACTAGCCTACCAGTATTTTACAGTATTATTTTTACTAGTATTATTATATTTTTACTAGTATTATTATGTATAAGAAGTAACTTAGTTTTCAATTGTTTCTCACTATCAATGGATATTTTATTTTTATAAAAGAAAAGCATTAAAATTTATTTAAATTTTATGTAACACTGAAACCTTCAGAAATGAAGACTCAAAGAAATAGAAAACATTTTTTTATGTACATTCATGAAGAAATATGTTTGGAGGACAGAAAGACATTAATGATAAATTAGAGGTGTTTGGCAAGAGATGTTTGTTCAGATTCTTCTTGGGATCTTTCCTTTACTCTTAGTATTGGGAGGATCCCTATGAAATGAGAATCCTGTGTCCTTCTTCCAGGGTAAATTCAACGAAGTTTCATGGTCCATTGGAGAGGAGAAGGAGGGAGAGAAGGTCAGAGAAAGTTTATCGTGCTTTGGGGAGAGAGAGAGAGAGAGAGAGAGAGAGAGAGAGAGAGAGAGAGAGAGAGAGCAGTTTCACATCATAATATAATTCAGATTAATAGTTACATACATACACATAGTACTTGGTGAGCTTCCATCCAGCTCCCTCCCTACTTCTTCTCCTTCTGCAAAGAGGGTATTGAGATTGGCATTGGTATTCATAATGTCTATCATCCCCTGGACCACCTCTCTGGCTCCACTGAAGTTTCTCCTTCATTATATAAGGTCCCTCTGGTATCCTGATTACTCCCTGGCTTCCACATATAAGAGAAAACATGTTCTTTCACTTTCTGTGACTCTAATCTTACTTAATGTTCTTCAGGTCCATTCATTTTCCTGCAAATGACATAATTTTATTATTCTTTATTGCCTAGTAGAATTCCAATGTGTGTATATGCCTTAATTTTGTAACTTATTCATCTGTTGATGAACACCTAGGTTGTTTCTATAATTTGGCTATTGTGAATTCTGCTGGTATGAACATGATATGCACATATGAATGAATATAACATTCTGATTTTAGTCCCTTTGGAAAGGACTTGGTATAGCTGGATCTTATAGTGGATCCATTCCAGTTTTTAGGAGAATTTCCACACTTACCTTCACAGCAGCTGTGTTAATTTGCAATCCCACCAACAGTATTTGGTGGCGCATGCTTGTAAATCCGGCATTTTGGAGGCTGAGATAGGAGGATCATCATTCACAGACAGCCTCAGCTAATTAATGAGGCCCTTTGCAACTCTGTAAGACCCTGTTTCAAAATAAAGAATAATAAAATATAGGGCTGAGGGTATAGCTTGGAGGTAGAATGCCCCTGGGTTCCATCCCCAGTATTGAAAAATAAATAAATAAAATTCAATCAATCAATCAATAAGAAGTATTAAGGATATAGGGAAACCAAACATATATTGTTAGGCAGACCAGAATTGTTTTCTAAACTCAGTCAATACTTGAATAAATTAGTATAAAACACTTGCTGTACTAATTGGACTGATCTGGTAAAAATAATCTATAATTTATTAATTTTTTAGCATCTGCTATGTGGAAACTTGATGAGCTCATAATTTATGTAGAAAAAAAATCAAGTAGGCACTACTGAATAAGAGAAATAATTACAGCATTTAAGAGGATATCTAACTAAATTATTTGATCAGCACAGAAAGCAAGTAAATAGAAAGTATGAAGGCTCACTTCCCAACTGAAATTTTGGTGGCAATTTAGGAAAGAATGAGGAACATCTAAAGTATCTTTTAGAGAAAAGAATAGTACATCATTGAAAGATTTTCAGCTGAAGAACATGATGAGATTGGCATTTTTAAAAAGATTTCTAATATGATTTCGAGAAGGTCAGCTTGTTACCTGGGATAACTGTTAAGAAACTATATCAGAGAAATTCTTCACTAGGAATGACAACCTGATATAAAGTGTTAGCATTAAAATGGTATGAGAAGGTCATCTGGTATTCAAGTATTATTTGGAAAATACTTACTAATGAATAGAAACTGTTAACTTGCTGTGTTAACAAAATTGGTGAATTTCAAACTCATATATCTCTTCCCAGTATATTGTGTAATGTGTTATTAAAAGCTTTTGTTTTTGGGGGGCTGTATTGGAGATTAAACTCAGGAGCATTATATCTATAAGCTATATCCCAACCCCTTTTTAATATTTTATTTTTATTTTGAGATAAGGTCTCACTAAGTTTCTAAAGCTGGCCTTGAACTTGAGATCCTCCTGTCTCAGCTTATCAAGTACCTGGATTTCAGAAACACACCAGCATAAATGAATTATTTTCTCTCATCACAGGATGTTAATTCTGATATTGGAAACTTGGTTTGAGCAAGAGATGCAGATCATAACTATTTTTTTTAGAAATCATTTCAGTATCACAAGCAACAGCTTCTTTAATATAATAAAGATGATGATTATGTTGCTGAATGTCATTCCTAATACCTTAGTGTTTTATAAATTATAAAGATTAGAAAACTATAAAATCTTATAACATATTTTCAACCAATCAGTTTGAAATGATTGAGGAATTTTGAATAATCCTGGTATTTGCCATTTTTAAAGGCAAATAAGAAGTATATTTTAAAAAAGTAAAGTTAAAGAATGAACAACTGAGCCAGGATGAAATGAATAGCACAATTATAAAGCAAAAAAACCACAAACCCACATTTAATAAAGTGATATATTGAATGAATGTCATGATAAGTTGCTATGTTGTTTTAATAATTTTATTTTATTTTTTTTTGCAGTTCCAGTAATGGAAACCAGGGGCATTGTACCTCCGTGCTACACTCCCAACCCTATTTTTTAGGTTGTTTGTTTGTTTGCATTACTGGGAATGGAACCCAGGGGCATTCATAATGTAGTTCACGGTGATAGTGACATATATACATGCAGCACTTGGTGGGTTTCTCTGACTCCCTCCCACTAACCCCTCTTCCCCATACATTATATTGGGATTGGCATTGTTGTTCTCACATATGAACTAAATGTCAATGAAAATGATTCCTTCATTAATTATCTCTCTTCCCTCCCCCAGAACTCCTCCTCCAATTTGCTAGGGTTTCACTAAACACTATTTATGCTATTGGTCCTTTTGTGTATATTGTTCAATACAGAGTTACTCTCCTTTCAATTAGCACCTTGGATTAAGACTAATCTTGGCATCTGCTATCAAAAACCATCAGTCTCTGCTCAATATGGTGTCCAGAAGAACATGCATTTATCTTTTGCCTCTTTTTTTATAACTTGAAGCAGGGATAGAATCTATAGTGGGGAGAAAGAGAGAGAGAGAGAGAGAGAGAGAGAGAGAGAGAGAGAGAGAGAGAGAGAGAGCAAGCTCAAAGGTCTAATTTGAACTAGATAGCCATATTCAAATAGTAATTTGTTTTATAAATAAAATTATATTAAATTTTATATGTGGCCAATGTCATTACTTCATATGTTATTTATGTCTTATGTTGGCTCTGGGTTTTTTTTTTTTGTACTAAAACAGAGTACAGAAGTTGTGGAGAGTCCGTAGGAATGCAAAACTTGAATTAATGACCATCTGGCTCTGTATAGAAAAAAATGTAGACTGGGAAATAACGTGGAGGCAACCTCAGAGTTATTATACTTTGCATAGTCACAACAGGATTCCTTGTACTTAATGTGTCACCTACCACTATTATTCTTTATCTAGTATTAAAACTCAAAATATTTATGTATCAATCCACACCACAGATTAATCTGAGGCATTTTAAGAACATTTGGTAGCAAGAAAAAGGATGCTGCTATTTTTCAAATACAAAGACAATGTAAATTATATTAGAATTAGTCTGTTCTGTGCATCAGAATATCTACCAATTTGTAAGCACAATTTTCAAAGAGCAGAAAATATTTTTACCATTTTGTCAATGAAAATATAATGACATCTTTGGTACTTGTTCAAGGGATATTAAAACTATAGAAACAACAGAAAGGAGACAGAGAGAAACAGAAAAAAATGAGATGACATTATTAAGTAGTACTCATTTTGAAGGGGAAAAACAATCTATACACTTAATATTGTAGGAATTTAAAAAGCTATTAGAAATGTCCTTAATCATAGGATACTTTTACTGACTTATGGAAGGCTAAGATCTATGATATTTACTTTTACTTTTACTGACTTATGGAATTCTAAGATCTATGATGTTACTAAAGCCTAGCTAGTCAGGAGATAAAATCACCAGACAAATCAGAGTTCAGTTAACAAAAAAAAAAAGTAGTGTGTTAATCAGAATTAATCAATACACTACGAAATTCATAATTCTCTTTTTAATATATGTGTTAGCTCATTTTAATTATATACTATAAGATTCAGAGTAATAGAAACATACAGGCACACACCACTTTGTATGTTTCCCTCTGGATCCCTCCTGGCTCCCTCCCTCACATGGTAAATGTTATTGATATTAGTGTTGATAACTTCAAATATGTACACAGCATTGTTTGAACTCTAATCAGTTGATTTATTATAGGATGATATAAGAGACCAAATTAATTCTGTACGTGGATATCTGGGTCTCCCAATGCCAGTTGTAGAAAGTCCTGTCCTTTCCCTGTTAAGTGTGACCTTTGAAGAAAATCAATTGATAAGCAATAGTAGGATTTATTCTCAGTATTTTATCCTGTTCCACTTATTTAAGTGTATGTGTTTATGATAGTAACATGCTACTTTATTATAATACTTTTGTAATTATTTAGAAATTATATATGTAGCCGGGCGTGGTGGCGCACGCTTGTAATCCCCGCGCTTGGGAGGCGGAGACAGGAGGATCGCGCAGGTTCAAAGCCAGCCGTGCGCGCTGGCTTAGGAGACCCTGTTTCTAAATAAAAATATAAAAATAGGTCTGGGAGTGTAGCCCAGAAGTAGAAGGGCTTCCAGGAACCCCAGTACCACCAAAAAAAAAAAAAAAAGAAATTATATATGTAAGTTTCCAGCTTTGTCATTTTTATTATAAATTGGCATGACTTCTTAAAATATTTTGTAGTTCCAATATTAATTGGGGGAATTTTTATATTTCTGTAAAAAATAGCACAGTTTTTGATAGGATTGCATTGAATTTATAGATAAGTTAATGTACTGAGAATATTAACAATATTAATTTTTATGATGCACTGCCATGTGATTTTTTTCCACTTATTTAGATTGCTTCAATCACTAATATACTGGTTTTATAACTCTTAGGGGTACAGAACTTTTACCTCCTTACTGACATTTACCTTTAAGTATTTTTATGGTATTGTATGCTATTGTTCCTTCTTGTTTTATTCCTTTCATCTATTTTATTACACATTGCTATAGTTAGAAATAGAATCACTTCTTACAGAGTTGATGTAACTGAATCATGAAGGTCGTAAACTCAGCAGTGGATAAGTCCATCTCTCTTGTCACTTAGGGAAGCTCTCAACAACCTAGTGACACCCTGTGTCAAAATAAGAAATAAAATCAGCTGAGGGTATAGCTTGGAGGTATAATGCTTCTGGGTTTAATACCAGTATATGAGAGAGAGAGAGAGAGAGAAGGAGAGAGGAGAGAGGGGAGGGGGAGGAAGAGAGAGAGAGAAGAAGAGGAGGAGTATGTTCTTATTTCTAGGTCAAATCTAAAAAAAAATTTATTTCACAATAACAGAAAACAAAAAGGTTGTCAGAGGCTAGGGTGAAAAGAGAAGAAAGTTCTCACTGAAAAAAAAAAACTGATGAGTTGATGGTTCACTTGATTTTGAACCCTACTTTGTTCTCCAGAACTATTAGGGAATACATTTCTGATGTTCAAAGTCACCCTGTTTGTGATCATTTGTTATAGCAATCTGTTATACTTTCGACCTTAAGTATTCTTCAAAAGCTTATATATTAAGAGATTGGTTATATTGATTGACTTTTTCTATAATGAATCACATTGATCAAAACATCATATTTTACACATGCAATATATATATTGCAATTTGTCAATAATAAGTACATAAATCAGTAAGAAAATATTTCTAATAGAAAATATTTTTTGTACTTTAATAGAAACTTTAGGTTAGGTTGTTTAATGATTTAAAAAAATTGATTTTTCCAAGCACGGTGGCACGCACTTGTAATTCCAGCATTTGGGAGACTGAGACAGGAAGATTGTGGTTAGCATACAGCCTCAGCTCCTACTTAGGCCCTTTGCAACTCAGTGAGACCCAGTTTAAAAATAAAGAGTAAAAAAGTAGGGCTGGAGGTGTGGCTTGGAGGTAGAATTTCCTGGGATCCATCCCCAGTACTGCAAAAAAAGTTTGATTTTTTTTCCAAATTAACAGAATTATATTTTAAAAATACCTGTGACAAGTAAATACCATTCCCATTATTTCATTCATGTGGAATGGTAATGCATATTAAAATACCCATTTTACACATTGGAAATACATTTCTTGTCAGAAAGAAGTTGTTATTTACTCCAAATAAATAGCTAATTTTACTCCTTTAGTCTCAGTCTCTCTCTCTCTCTCTCTCTCTCTCTCTCTCTCTCTCTCTCTCTCCGTATGTATGTATGTATGTATGTATGTATGTATGTATGTATGTATAGATAGATAGATATAGACCTTAAGTTAGGTTTGAAACCATTTGCACCACAAATTCCCTAAAACGTAAAATGAGAACAGGTATATAAGCAATAAAAGTGTATTTTCAGAGCCCTTAAACATTTCATAAATAATTTTATCATAATATTAGTGATGATGGAATTTGTGTTTGCTCCAACATCTGCCTCCACTAAATGTTTTAAGGATCTATATTATGCACAGAATAAATCAAAGATTTCATATATCTATAGAATTTCTGGACACGCTAACCAAATTTTATCCCTGAGTCCCACATTTTTATTTATAAGGAAATAGGTTTATATAGGTTTGTAGTCTTCTAGCCATATGATTCTCAAAATTAGTTCATGAAAATCCATGTAAATCTTATTAAAAATGTTGATTTTTACTCAGATGACCTGGAATCAATATCAATATGGTATTTCTTATAAGCATCTATAACAGGATGTCAATTCTACTATGGAATGGGGATACAGCTCATTTTATTACTTAAATATTCTGATTATCAGTTAAAATGATGTGGTAGAAATTAAGATTTTTTTCAATGTATTTTCCCATAAAATAATATTAAAATTATTTTAGGAGGATTAAAGATGGCAGAATAGAGAAAGTTGGTGGAATAGAGTTTCAGTTGTTCTGAGATTTACAATTAAAATAAAGAGATCATTTCTTGTCAAAAGAAGAAAAGTATTCATAACTCAACAGTCAGTTAAAATGTGGTTGAATGATGGGGTCCTTGCCCCCATCAGTGGCGGGGCTGATCAGGAAGGTAGAGTGCCGACAACTTGAACACACACACACACACACACACACACACACACACACACACATGAGCCAGGAGTCAAGTCAAGCAAGATCTCATTTATTCCTCTCCAAGCAATCATATATATAGCACAAAACCACGAGGGGAATTCCCATGTGAAATAGCCTAGCCTATGGGTACGGCCCAGCGCTAAATTTACATCCTCTCCCCCTGATTTTCAAGGGCCTGCGAGAGCTGACCGGACGCTGCCGGAACCCTGATGCTTTCCAAAGCACAGGCCCCTCTCTTGGGGCAAACCCATTCCCTGGTGCCCTGCCCTTCACAAAGAAAAGAGAACTCTCCCTGGGGCTCCCGGCGGCTTCTCTGGGAATGGTCGCGTTACCGCACTGGACACCTTGCGGCGACCATCTCCTCCACTTCGGTCTTGGGGATCTGAACCCCACTCCCTTTCAATCAGCTCTAGTATCAATTAAACATTTAGAATTTTTATCTCCAATTGTGATGACCATTTTGGGTCTTAACCCGGTCACCAGAGGTACCGTCCAATGGATCTCGGTGGAGCCATTTCCCTTTTTTAATGGGGCTGGAGGAAGCCCCCTTGGGAGATTAAAGGCTCCCCCTTTTAAGTTAAATTTGGACAGGCAGTCCCAGGCCTAATGAAAGCCCTTAAGGCATTTGAGGCCGGGCGTCCAGGGAGTTTCCCCTTTCTTTCCTCCTCCCATAGGAGGCATGGCCTGGGAAGGACACTCTCAGTGGAAATGGCCCTCCTTTCTGCATCGGAAACACATGGGGGGACAACCCTTAACTGCTGCATTGCCTGTATCATAGTCTGTATGCCCTCCCGTTGCCCTTCCTTTACCGCAGCTGTCATGGTTTGAAGTTGATGGCTTATAGAGCCAGCATCCCAAGAGGCCACTATCCATCTCTCTAAAGTATGCCCCTTTAACCCTGCGCAGGCCAGTTTATAGTCAGCTGTCATCCCATCCCACACTAGCATTCTGACAAACTTGTCTCTTAATGGACCGGCCGGAAAATTCCTCTTAAGGCTGTTATATACTCTCTCTATAAATGTAGGTAGATTCTCACTGGGCTTTTGAGTGATTGCCGCAGTAGGGGCCTCAGTGGGCCCATTGTCTAGTTTTCTCCATGTTGCCAGTGCAGCTGCCCTAACCTGATCCTGGTAGGGGGGGGCAAGGCCACCTTTTGTAGGCCAGTGGTATGTGGCTCGGCATCTAATTTAATATAAGCATCTATTAAAGTAGGTAACAAATTTATTATATATAAACTATCTGAGAATAAATTTATAGACTCAAAAATTCCTTGCAGGGCTAGGGCTATAGCAAAAGGTTCTTTGAATTGGGGGGATCCTTTTATAGGCTGGAAGATGGTTTTTATGGGCTGAGGATCCATTCCTTTTACAAAAGTGGAATAAATAATCATGGAGGCCCCTTCGTGCCCTCGGAGCAGGGCCGAGCCCTGGAGCAGCAGCCACCAGGAGGAGCCCAGGAGCAACAGCCACCAAACGAGGGTGGTGGCAGGGTATGCAGCCCTGTTCTAGGCTGGGTCTGGGGATGGTGGGGAGGTGCAGCCATGAGGCAGCCTGGGAGGTGCAGCCTGCTGGGCCAGCCCTTCCACTAGGGTTCCTCTGGCTCCCGCTTCACCCGCATATGGTGGCAGAGGGGAAGGTATGGAGAATGAATTGCCCAGGGAAAGGGGCTGTGGGGAGTCCTTAGCATCCCCAAAGGGATCAGGAGGATTTTTAGGGGCTTCAGGAACAGAGGGGGGTGTATGCTTGGTGGCCCCTTTTTTTCGCTGGTTTGGGGATATGGTCAGTGAGTTTCTCTGGGGGTCGCGGGGGAAAACAACTTTTAAGCATAGATACAGTGGGGAGAACCGCAAGGGGGGGGATCTCCCCTGGCTCTGTTTGGGCTTGCCTAACCAGCCCCTCAACTTGATCCCAGGTATCCCAATCATAAAGATTACTTTCAGGGAGCCATGGGGCAATTTTTAAAAGGTACCCCCAGGCCTGGGTGGCTTGGTTATCAGCGAGACTAAGTCCTCGGCTCTTAAGAACGAGTCGAAGAGATTCTAGGGCAGGGTCAGGTTTAGAACTGGACTTCCCCATAATTTATGGGGGGACACTCACCTGCGGACTGCTTGGCCTGTCAGTGTTTCATCAAGAAAGAGGGCCTCACACGGGACACCAGACTGACAGGGTCCTTCCCCCCATCAGTGGCAGGGCTGATCAGGAAGGTAGAGTGCTGAAAACTCAAACACACACATGCACACACACACACACACACACACACACACACACACGCCAGGAGTCAAGTCAAGCAAGATCTCATTTATTCCTCTCCAAGCAATCATATATATAGCACAAAACCACGAGGGGAACTCCCATGGGAAATAGCCTAGCCTATAGGGCTAAAGATCACTAGCATGTAGTTCACAGCCAATCCCAGGCCAGTACGTGAACCATTCATATGTGCATAAGCTCCTTTAAAGGAAAAAAGGGAAAAACTGCTCAGTCTCCCCACCCATAATGAATGGGAAAACCACGCCTTCATAACTTCCTCCAGGCGCCATCTTAGCCCCTTTTCTACTGAATCATTTTACTGCAGAAGTTCTTAAATTTTACCTAAAGCTTTGCCTTAAGCTGCAGGCTGCCTAGGGTGGCTGCATCTCTTTAGGTGCTCTATGGACACACCCCAACAGTTGAAGACAACACAGAAAGAAGAAGACTGAAAAGAGCCCCATGTATTTCTACTGGTAACTAGAGAGTGGAGGTGGTTACATCTTGAGGATCCAGCACTTTAGCTGGCAGCTACTAGCACCTGGTGGGTCTCAGAGACAAACACTAACAAAGAAGTTGCTGAATCTTTTCAAGCCAGTGATCACAGAGTACCACTGTCAAAAGCGATTACATTCTTCTCTCTATACTTGAATACCTCAAGATGCAAAACTCCAGACAACCCAGCCAAATGGTGCAGTAAATTCTTGTGGCTCTAGCTGAACTCAGAAGAAGAAGTGGCAGAATCTTCCTGTAGAGAATCCAGTGGCTACATTCTGCCTCTTCAAGACTACTGTTGCTGAGTGTGGTGGCACATGCACTTGGGAGGTGGAGACAGGAGGATCATGCAGGTTTGAAGCCAGCCTTGCTGGCTTAAGAGACCTTGTTTCCAAATAAAAATGTAAAATAGGTCTGGGAGTGTAGCCCAGAGGTAAAAGGGTTTCTAGGAATCCCAGTAACACACACACACACACAAAGACTACTCTTAATAATCTACAGGCCGACTAGCCAAATCATCTAGAGAACTGTCTATGGCTGCAGTTGAACTTGTGGAGACTGAGAAACTATAGACCCTTCCTATAGGGACACCAGTGTCAAATGTCAAGTCTGAGTTTACCAACCAGTCCAGTGGTTGAAGCCTCCATAGCTACAGTAACTATTTTGGAAACAAAATTTGGGGGTCTGTGAATTTGTGAATTACTTCTTCAGAGTTGGAGTTGGGGTTACAGTTGGTTACATCAGAAATTTGAATCAGCAGAATGTTCCTAAGAACAAAGGGAGGTGGTACCTAGGGTTGACAATTTACCCCTATAAAAAGAGAGATCATAAATACTGAACTGCAGAAACTCCCAGGAAAATACAAAATTTTGATTATCAATATGATAAAAAAATATGAGCACTCCAGGAGGGTTTCCAGAAATTGCCACAGAACTGCCAGTAGTGGTGTTTGTGGGGTAAAATACTCAGCCAAACATGTTGCAGGCTCAGAATTCTATAAAATCTCACCAAATGTAACAGCTGGGCTTGGGCCCTAAAAGCAGGGAGGTTAGGGGCTTGTAGTGTTTCACATGATATCATCAAACATAGAAGCAACTGTGACTCTGGGGCAATTTGATTCAAAACAGCCTCACTCATGACTAGTAACACTACACACTCGATTAACAAATATTGTACCTGATGATCACACATGCCATTGGCTAACAGTGCTTCATATAATCACAACAGCAAAGTAGCAGTGCTGCCTTTGGCCATCAAGGTAAGTCAGTTTGTTTACAAGCTCAAAACATCATAATCTATGTTTCTACTGAGCTTGGATATGGTGTCCATTGATGTCAGAGGTCATAAGTGTTTTACAAGTTTGCAACCAACAGAGCAGCAGTGGTATTAATAGAGCATTAAATCCTAGCCAGCATCACATTTCATGGACTCAAAAAAAAATAAATCCAAAAGCCTATTCACTCACCAGAGGTAGCACCCACAGCAGCACAACCTTCCTTCAGAGACCCTGCAGCAGTACAGCCAGTTAAGTGTTTACCTTACTTGGTACTTGGCAGAGGTGGAAGACTGCCCAAAGTATCTGGGGAACCCCAGCAGGCTAAGACTAGAAAACCCATTTCAGTGATAGTCCAGATAGAAACTCCAGAGACAGGAAAGATGCTCAAGGTGCAGTACCTGCACAGAGTCACAGGGGGTCAATCCAAGACTACATTGGATGTCTCCTGCAGGTGCAATACCCTGACACCTAAACACAAATCTGTCAGAGGTGAGAAAGGGTTGCAAACACAGAGTGGATTCAAAAGTTGACAATAGGCAATGGAACAAATGAGATACAATGGAATATACTCCAGAATCTACCACAGTAAACAGACATAAAGATATTATATGGGTCCTGGCCCTATATATATAAATTAGCAGGACAGCTGGGGTTTTTTTGTTTGTTTTGTTTTGTTTTTTTCTCATACTGTCATTAGTTCTTTTCATTTTAATTTAGTCTTTTCTTTTTTCTTTTTCTATTTCTTATTTCTTTTGGTTGTTTTCTTTGTCTTTGATTCATAATTGTTATTTTTTGTAACTTGATTTGTTACTTTATTTATGTTTGTTTGCTTCTTCCCCCATTCCTTTTACAAAGTTCCTCACTCTAGCCTATCTACGCTCTTCTCTCAAAACTTCTTTTTTCCCTTACTGTAACTCCTTGTTTTATATTCAAGCTATTTCATATCTCCATACCTACATACACTATTAACTACAAGAGTCCTCCTATATAACCATCTCACATTCTCAATCAGATACTAACTTAATATACTTAAATTCTTACTCAACCTAATAATATCTTCTATTTTACCAGACTCCTGTACCCATCATGCCACCTCCTACTCCTTACCCAACCCTCACCATTGAAAAAAAGCACTGATTATATACTGACACCTCTAAATGCATACTACTAAGATTGGATCAGGCAGAATACCCAAGAAATAACACACAAAGAGAAGATGTCAAGACAACATTAAAACAAGCCTGAGAACTATGAAAATATGAAAACTAGAAACAACGAAGAAATAAAGGAAATCATGAATAATGACCTACACAAAATGCAAGAAGGAGAATTCTGCATCCTGTTCTTCAATATGATGAAAGTCCTCAGAGCAAGTATATAGGAAATAAAAGAGGATATGGAGACATTTAGAAAGAATCAGAAGGCAGTCTGGAATGAAATGAAAGAGTCAATAATGAAGATTACAAAAAATAGAAAATAGAATATTACTGTTAGAAAACAGTTCAGTCAAAACTGAAAGCCCAGTCACAGGATACAGAAGTCATTACAGCAACACCTAAATATTCAACACCTATGGGGAATATGAAACATCCTAACTTACAGATAAATGGCATTGAAGAAGGGATGAAGTTACATACCAAGGTTATTCATAATCACCTCAGAGAAATCATTTCTGAGAATTTTCCAATCATGGAAAGAGACTTGGAAATACATATTCAGGAAACAATACAGAACACCATTAAGGCAAAATCAAAGAAGGACCTCCCCATGCCAAATAATCAAAATGACCAATATAGAGGCCAAGGAAAGAATCTTAAAAATAGTAAGAATAAAAGAATGTGTGTTGTACTGGGTCAAAACAATAAAAATCACTCCAGACTATAAAACCCAAGTTATGTATGCCAGAAGAGACTGAGGTAATATGATACAGATCCTAGAAGAAAACAACTTTGAACCAAAACCACTATATACACCAAGGTTATTATTAAAAATTGATGGAGAAACAAGTGTTTCAAGATAAGCAGAATGTCAAAAAAATTCATGAATACATAGCTAACACTAGAGAAAATACTTAAAGAAATAAATCCTAAAGAAGAAAAAAGAAGAAAGTTTCAGAATCAGTGAAGAAATAAAGTGGATCAGTTAGGCAACTAAGTAAAGAAGAAATAACATTATATCAAACAGAAGACAGAACACAAAATTACAGAAGACAAAAATCATATGCCAGAAATAACCCTGAATGTCAAAGGACTTAACTCTCCAAATAAAAGACATAGACTGAAAATGTGGATTAAAAAAAAAAAAACATAATCCAAATATATACGGTTTAAAAGAAACTCACCTTACAGCCAAAAACAATCATAGACTGAAAGTGAAAGGATATAAAAATATATATCATGCTAATGGAGACCAAAAATGGGCAGGGCAAGCAATGCTGATATCCAACAAAACAAACTTAAAGCTAAAATACATCAGAAAAGACAAAGCAGGGCACTTCAGTTTATTAAAAGGAACAATCCACCAAGAAGATACAATGATAGTAAATGTTTAAACCCCAAATGTGGGTGCAGCTACATTTGTAAAACAAACCTTACAGGTTATCATATTTCAAATAGACCCAAATACAATAATATTTGAAGACTTCAACATAGCTCTCACACCACTATATCAATCTTCAGCACAAAACATGAAATAGAAAATAAAAAATCTAAAGAATCAACAAAAGAAAAATCTAGTTCTTTGAAAGAATTAATAATATTGACAAAGTCCTAGCCAACCTAACCAAAAAACAAATTCAACTCAAATCATAAGAATCCAAAATAAAAAAGGAGACATCACCACAGACAGTGAGGAAATTCAAATGATTATTAGAAACTATTTTGAAAATTTATACTCATATAGACTGGACAACATGGAAGAAATTGATACATTTCTACACACACATAACCTATCTAAATTGAACCAAGAGAACATAGCAAGCCTAAGTCAACCAATAGCAAGCAAATAAATATAAACAGCAATAAAAATTCTGTTATCAAAGAAAATCCCAGGTCCTGAAAGGACTTAAATTCTATTAAATCCTTCAGGGAAAAATGCCACCTTTGCCTTGGCATTTGCATGTATAATTTCCACGCAAAATTGGCTGATCGCTTAAAGGAAGCAGAGCCCCGAGGGGAAGTGTTGTCTCTGGCCAAAGTACTCCCCCACTCTTAGATATTCTTTCATAACTATTATTCTTTTGGTAAAGATTCTTTTAACTTTCCACACAAATGCTCTGGTGACGTAAGATCAGGACTGTGGGAGAAACTGAGTCCGTGGAAAATAAATTTTCTAGTAAATCGTCTAAGCCTCTAAATGCCCTTGGCTTTGTTCAAGATGTAATTCGAGTCAGAATTCAGATACTGTGGAAGCATCCCAGCTACCACAATTACAAATGCAGAATTCCTCCCTATCTTTGACCTTCATTCTAATCATCACAATAGAGCCAGGGCTAGGAGGAATCTTTTTTTTTTTTTTTTTTGGTGCACTGTATTCATACATCATAGTGGGATACAAACTTTTGTAGACATACATGCACACATCACCCAGTCAGCCCCCACCCGATCCCCACCCCATTCTCTCCCCATTCCTCCTTCCCATGCTTGGCTTAGTGGTTGACATCTAGTATTATAGCAATTTATCCAAAATTAAAAATGATAATCTCACATAACAGTTTCATTTGTCTGATACTAAGCTTTTGATGACTTAAAGATAACATTTCACTATTTCTTTTTGCTTTCTTTCTTACCAGAGAATTTTTTTCTATTTTTTTAGGTGAAACTATCATATATTTATATATTTATTTTTCAGAAAAAAATCTATCCTAATATGGAATATGGATTATAGATACCCAAAACGATCTTGAAAAAGAACAAAGCTAGAAGATATATATTTTATGATTTCAAACCATATAAAGCTACAATACTTGAAACAGTGTAGTACTATTCTAAAGGCAGATATATAAACCATTGGAGTTAAATACAAGCCTAGAGCTAAATTCTTCCCTATATTGTCAAGTTATTTTTGACAAGGTTTCCACGAACATTTGGTGGTGGAAATAATAATCTTTTAACTAAATATTGTTGAAAAACAATAATTACATGGAAAAGAATAAAATTGGACCCTTACCTAATCCCATATACAAGTATTAACTCAAAATAGATAAAAGACCTAAATATAAATCTTAAGACTATAAACTTTTAGAAGAAAATCTGGGTCATAAAACCTCACAACATTGAAATTGGCAGTGATTTCTTGGATATGATTTCAATGGCACAGGCAACAGAAGAGTATACAAACTCCCTAAAAAATAAAAAAAAAATATTGTATATCCAAAGACAATGTAAACAGAGTTAACAGTTACTAATAGAATGGGATAAAATATTTCCAAATGCTATATATGAAGGTATATTAATATTCCAACTAGACATCCTAAAAATTAACAACAATAAAGGCAAACAATACAATTTAGAGATAGGTAAAAGACTAACATAAATAATGAATCTAAGTGATAGCACTGCCTGGAGACAGGGCGACACCACCCTGTTATGACAGAACAAAAGACATATAATAAAAACTTCATGTTTTTTGGGGGGCCCTGTCTACTAAAATATATTTTAAGTGTTTAATAGGGTGAAATGTTCAGATAGCAGATGGTATTACAGACAAAATCTAGCAGACATTCATCGAAATCCTATAAATCATCATAAATGTACACGAATTTCCCTATGCCAACTACATGTATGAAATCTGGAATCACGGACTTCATCCCCATTCAACTCAAAGGAGGTTGCTAGATAGAGAAGGACATTGGACTAAGCCCTAGGAATAAAAGGTTCTGAAAGAGTTAAAGAAAACTCTTAAAAATTGAATTATTCAAGTGATTTTGGGTGTGACTTTTGTTCCTCTGGAATTTGTCTACTAAAAGCCTCTGCAGCTGCAAGGCCAAGGCAAGGCCAAAGGGGCTGACTTAAAGCACAAGACCCACCTGCAGGGTCATGGAACTGATTTCAATCACAAAGACCTGTGATGTCACAGGTTTTACTTTTGTCTTGTTCAGGGTTGGTGATTTACATGTATATTTCACTATTGTTTTTTGGGTGTTTGCACTTTTCTATTAGGGAATCACGGGGCAATAGGGAAATAAAAATAATTTTGTGTGTAGAATAAAGTGATCAATTGCACAAGAGGCATTTGTCCATGTCAATCAATTCAGATCCCCCCCCCCCCGAAGAAGAATCTCCACTTTTAGTGCCGTGAACAGGAACTTAAAGGAGTTTATTTCATAAAAGGGAAAAAATCGCTGCAGATAAGTGGCTGCAGAACTACAACCGAACCTTTGCCCACCTTTCTGAGAAAACTCGGTCCCAAACGGACTCAGTGGCCATATTCAGTGCTGGATTTATTATTCCCGATTGAGCCAGTCTGTTGCAGAAGAACTAATCCCAATACTTCACAACTTGTTTTAGAAAATTTAAAGAGATGGAGTGTTCTCAAATTCTTTCTATGATGTTGGGGTCTCACAGACCCCGGGACTTGGGAAGTCCAGATCTGAATGAGACATGGACAACCTGTTTGATGAAAAACTGACGATTTTACTTGTGAGTCCATTCCTTTTATATACACAGGGTACTTGCTGACAGCAGAATCAGTACAATTGTGCTTAATCTTTAAAAAACTAGCAATACCAGCATTCTGGGTCCAATCCTGGGAACCAGCCCTTGGAAAAGAACATTCTGATGATAACTAGAACAAAAGCCTCCCTAAAGTGTACTGAGAACAGGGTATGCTTCAAAGAACGTGAGGATAAAGAGATACAGCAAACAGGGTCTTGAAGGACATGGCCTGTCGCCATTGGCCTCAGAGGACCTAGAGGACTTTTTTCTCTTCATCCTTTGCACTAAGCTCTCCTCACATTATGAGGCCACTATGACATTAATACCAAAACCAAATAAAGATAGCTCAAGAAATAAAATTACAGACCAATATTCTTGATGAACATATATGCAAAAACTCTAAGCAAAATACTAGCTATACACATTTGAAACCATATCAAGATATTTATACACCATGAACAAGTTGGTTTTATACCAGAAAATCAAGGGTGATTCAACATACATAAATCAATACATGATATTCACCACATAAAAATAACTGAGAAAAAAACATATGTTCATATCAATAAATGCTGAAGAAGCATTTGACAATATCTAATACATGTTTATGTTAAAAACACTACAGAAAATTGAAATAGAAGGGACGTCTTTCAACATCCCCAAAGCCAACATATTATATAATAAACCCAAAGCCAACATATTAATTAAACATATAATAAACCGAAAGCCAACATATTAAATGGGGAAAAATTGCAAGAATTTCCTCTAAAATTAGGAACAAGACAAGAATGCCTACTCTCACCACTCATTTTAATATAGTCCTCAAGACTCTTGCCACTGTAAAAATACAAGAGAAGAATATCAAAAGAATTCAAATAGGATGAGAGGTATTAAAATTATCCTTGTTTGCAGATGATATGATCCTTTATCTAGAAGACACAAATAACTCAACCAAAAGAGTACTGGAGTTGATTAACCAATTCAGCATAGTTGCTGAATAGAGGCTACAAATCAATATAAACAAATCAGTTGGTTTTCCAGATGCCAACAATGAATTCACAATGAAAGATATAAAGGAAAAAATTCATTCACTATAACCTGAAAACAAATAAAATATCTAGTAATAAACCTAACTAAAAATATTAAAGACCTCTACAATGAAAACTATAAAACATTAATAAAAGAAACTGAAGAATACCTTGGAATATGGAAAGATCTCCCTTTCTCATAGATAGCAGAATAAATATTATTCACCATAAAATGATATACAGATTCAATGCAATTCCAATCAAAATATGAATGGCATTCTACGTAGACCTAGAAGAATCAATCCTAAATTTTATATGGATAAAAAAACTCAGAACATACAAAAAGCTCAAAAGACTCTACACTCACAAAACAAATAACCCCATCAAAAAATGGGCAACTGAAATGAATAGATACTTTACAAAAGAAGAGATACAAATGACCCACGAAAAAAATGTTCAATATAATTAGCCATCAGGGAGATGAAAATAAAAACTATGCTGAGATTCCATGTAACCCCCAAAAGAGTGGCAATCATAAAGAAGTCAAGTAATAACAAATGCTGGTGAGAATGTGTAGAAAGAGAAACTCTTTTACACTGTTGGTGGGAGTGAAATCAAGTTTAGACACTCTGGAGATCAATGTAGAGATTCCTTAGAAAACTGGGAAAGGATCAGCCAAGCACTGAAAAAGAGGGACATATTTTTTTTCTAATGAGCCCAAACTAGGGAGTATTGTGGATACCAAAGGGACTCCAGCTGATGAAGGGAAAACCTCAGCAAAGGTATAATGAAATGGTTGGAGAGGAATAAGGATGATATTGATTAATGAAAGAGGTACCTTCGAATATGTGTAAAAGTATGAATGTCACATGGTCAGTCTGGACACTCATTGATGGATGGGGGGAAAGAGGAAGTGGTGGGGAAGGGCACCAAGCAATGTCTAATATATGCCATTTTTAATATGATCCACATAAAAATTAAAAATGAGACAGATCATCAATACTGAACTACAGAAATTCCCAGGAGAAATCAGAATTTTGATTCTCAATATGATCAAATTGATGACATATGCAATCATAGAAACAGTATGGGATATGAAAGAAGATATCAATGGAGAAGTTGAGGCCTGAAATAAGAATAAAAGAAAGTCTCTGAATGAAATAAAATGGACAATAAATGAACTAAAGACCTCAACCAAACCTATCTGTCAGACTAGGCCATATGTAAAATAGAATCTTAGTCTTTGTTTACCACCTATCTTCTGTGATTCATTCTTCGTATAGAAAAGGTAAACTTTATGTGTTACTTCAATGCACCCTAGTTGATGACCAACTAATACTGCCTAATACAATAGAGACAAGAGCCAGGTAGATTCTTGAACCTTGCACTTAGTAAGTGCACTCTCTGGAGACAAAGAGGCACCACCTGGCTAAATAATAAAAATACTATCCCACTGCCTTGGTAATGCTGATACCAATACAAAATTTATTTAAAGAATGGGGTCCCAAAAAGGGACAAGAGTTCCATTTTTGGGCTCTCCAGCATGTGAGTCAGCATGCTGCTTTTTCCTTCTCTTTTCCATTTCCTATTGTTCTATTTCCTACTGATGTTGTAATAAAGATTTGTTAAAGCTTCACTGAGTTGCCTGTTAGTTTTAATTTTTCTATTCAACAAACTTTAGTTGAATAAGTAAAAGAACATCCATCATTTAAACTGTAACACAAATGGCAATAGAAAAATCTTCAGAGAAATAAAATTTTAACAAGATTGATAAAACATTAGCTAACATAACAAAAATGGGAAATAACTTATTAAGATAAGAAATAAAAAAGAGATATAACTACAGACTCTGGAGAAATACTAAGGGTCATCAAAAACTATTTTGAAAATTTATGCCCTTAACAAGCTAAATAATATATAAGAAATTGACAGATATCTTTGTGTGAATGTGTGTGTGTGTGTGTGTGTGTGTGTGTGTGTGTGTGTGTGTGTGTTACTGGGATTGAATCTAGGTGCATTCTACCTCCAGCTCTATTTTTTATTCTTTATTTTAAAACAGGGTTGTGCTAAGTTGCAGAGACCCTCACTAAGTAGCTAAGCTGGCTGCAAATCTGTGATTTTTTTTTTTTTGTTTCAGCCTCCCATTTACTGAGATTACAAGCATGAGCCACCATACCTGGCCAAATTGACATATTTCTGACACATACCACCTACTTAAATTGATTTCTAGACATATAACACCTACCTAAATTGATCAAAGATGATAGAAAACATATAAGCCAAAAACTATAAACTATCAAGGAAAAGACAGAAAGAAATATAAAGCTTTCTCTAAAAAAAACAACCAGGTCTAGATAGATTTTCAGTTGAATTCTACAAAATCTTTATTGAAGAACTAAAGTCAATACTTCTCTAGTATTCTGTATAATTGAGAGGTATGGAACCCTTCAAACTCTTTCAATGAGGCCTGCATCATCTTAATACCAAAACTGAATAAAAAATAATGCAAGAAAAATACTGTCCAATATCTTTGGTGAGAATAAATTCAAACTCCTAAACAATATACTAGCTGTACATATCCAAAATAATATCAAAAAAAGATATGCCATGACCAATTTGGTTTCATTCCAGAAATGTAAAGCTGATTCAACAAACACAAATCAATACATGCCATTCACCACATAAATAGAAATAAAGACAAAAGCCACATGATCATCTCAGTAGATAAAAAAGCCTTTGAAAAATTCTAACACTCAGTGTTAAAAAATATTGTAGAAATTTGGAATTGAAGAAACTTACTTCAACATCATAAAGTTATATAAAATAAACCCAAGACTAAGACCATAATGAGTAAAGAAAAACTTTGAGAATTCCCTTTAAAATGAAGAATGCTTACTATCACCATTCCTTTTTAGTACAGTACTTAAACTCTGGTTTGAGTAGTAAGGTAAGAGAAGGAAATGAGAAAATACATATAGAAAAATAGTAACTTAAATTATCTTTATTTAAAGATGACATGGTCCTATATTTAGAAGAGTCCAAAACTAAAACAAGAGACTTCTGAAGCTGATTAACAAATTTAGCAAAGTAGAATACTAAATAAATCTAAAAAAGTATATTTTCAATATGCCAAACATGAATTTACTAAAAATAAATCTAGAAAACAAATCTATTCACAATAACCTCAAAAAGAATAAAATATCTTGAGATAAATCTAAATAATAAGGTAGAAGACCTCTACAATGAAAACTATAAAACACTAAAGAAAAATATTAAGATCTTAGAAGATCAAAGATTCCCCATGCTTTTGCATAAAAAATAAATTCTATTAAATGTACATCCTACCAGCTGGGCATGGTGGTGCATGCTTATAATTCCAGCATTTGGGAAGATGAGACAGGAGGATTGTGGTTCATGGACAGTCTCAGCTACTACTTATTTGCAAATAGGTGAGACTCTGTTTCAAAATAAAGAATAAAAAATTAGGCTGGGGATGTAGGTCAAAGTTAGAATGCCCCTGGGTTCCATCCTCAGTATCATAAAAAAAGGACATTTTACCAAAATTGACTTCCAGCATCAGGACAATTTTTGTCAAAATATCAATATCATTCTTAAGAGATCTAGAGAGTCAGTCTAAATTTTATATGACAAAAAAACCAAAATACCTAGTATAGCCAAAGAAAGTCTCAGCAGTAAAAGCATTCAGGAGACATCACAATTTCTGACTTCAGGTTAAACCATAGCACTATAGTAATATAAAACAGCATGGTTTGGGCACAAAACAGATACATAGACCAATGGGACATAATAGAAGATCTAAAAAAATATTTCCACATACTTATAGCCACTTTATTTTCAACAAGTTTTCCAAATACATGTTGAAGAAAAGACACCTTTTCAACAAATTATTTTGAAAAAATTGGTTCCATTTGTAAAAAAGTACAATTAAATCCAAACCTCTCTACTGCATGAGTCAACTCTAGGTGGATAAAACACCTAAAAATTAGAGCAGACACCTTAAAATTACTAGAGGAGGGCAGAGATCCTATACTTCAACATTTAGGTATAGTTGGGAACTTCTTCAGTAAGACTCCCAAAGCTCAGAAAATAAAACAAGAAATAAGGCATGGGATAACATTAAACTAAAATTTTTTTTTCATCAAATTGAACTTTAAAGAAAGAGCCTACCAAATGGGAGATCTTTACCATCTATTCCTTTTATAAAAGGCAAATATCCAAAATATACAAAGTACTATATACAAAGTACTTAACACTAAAAAATCAGAAAATGGGTAACCAAACTAAATAGATATTTTGCAAAAGAGAAATTCAAGTGGCCAATACATACATAAAAATATTCAATATCATTATCAACTAGGATGATTTAAATAAAAACTACACTGAAATTTTAATCCCAATTAGAATGGCAATAATTTGTAATTCAAATAACAATAAATGCTATTGAGCATGTGGGGAAATATTAATACTTTTACCATGCTTTTGGTTTGATTGCAAATTAGCAAAGTCACTATGGATTTGGATGTGGAGATTCCTCAGAAATCTAAAAATAATTCCATCACATGACCCAACTATACTACTTCTGGGTATCTCTGCAAAGGGAATGAAGTCAGATACTAGAGTGACACATGAATGTTTCTAGCAGTGTATTTTTTTTATTTACTGGTGATTGAACCCAGTGGCATTGTACCTCCAATCTACAACCCCATCCTTATTTTTTTATTCTTTATTTTGAAACAGAATCTAAGGATCAAAGGGCCTAAGTAGCTGAGGTTGTCCACCATCTGTGATCCTCTTTTCTCAGCTCCCAAATGCTGGGATTACAAGTGTGTGCCACCACACCCAGTTAGCAGTACAATTGATAATACCTAAGTTGTATAATCAACCCAGGTTTCTTTCATAGATGAATAAATTACAAAATTATTTGATATATACACAATGGAATTCTACTCAGCAATATAGAAGAATAAAACTGTGTCATTTGCAAAACAATAGATGGACCTGAAGAATTTTATTTTAAATGAGATTATTCAGTCACATAAAGTGAAGGCTCATCTGCTTTCTTTCATAGGTGGAAGTTAAAGAGTAATTAGAATAAAATAAGGATTTAAATAGTAAAGAAGGAACTCCAGTGGGGCAAGGGAGCTGGACTAGGAGAAGAGCGGGGTCATAAAAGAAACAATGAAGAAATAACTTCCATGGACATTATGTACATATGTGAAAATTTCAATGTTAATCTCTATATCCAAGACTCTCAGCAACCTTGGGAGAACCTGTTTAAAAATAAATAATAAATTAAATAAAAAGGACTGGGATTTTAGCTTAGAAGTAGAATTTTTCAGTCCTCTCCTCAAAAAATATGTTTTACCAATTCTCAAGAGCAATATCATCTGGGGGCCAATCCTTCAACACATTATCCTTTGGGAGACACTTAAGATCCAACAAATAACAGCTTCCTGGGTGACATAACAACATTAATTTATTAACTCTTAATTATAGAAAAAGAATTCCAAAATCCAGTTCTTGAAAGAACCCCCCTGTGACCTACATTTCTTACCACTTTTAGCTCTGTTGATTTCTGGAAATAACACAGTGTACCTTGAGTTGTAGATGCACCACTCCAATCTTGGCGTTTATCAACATGGCCTGTATTTTACGTGTGTGTGTGTGTGTGTGTGTGTGTGTGTGTGTGTGTGTGATTTCTTATAAGTAAGCTATTTATATTTAATTGAGAGTTTACTTTTACTTTAATACAAATTTAAGAAACATTTAGTCACTGGAGTTAGTATTTTTACACATTTTTTGACGAGACATAACTAAACCCACACTAGTAAACATTCAAAATGAGGTGGCTGGTTTAAAATGTGGACAAAAATAATTATAAAAGGTAGTGAAATGTCACCAATTTATTTGCACATAAAATATTCAGGAAGATAATTTCGGGAAATATTTTTGAAAATATATTACATGAAGACAAGTATCAATAAACAATAGTATAGATCTGTAGATATTTAGATATAATTGATTATATAGATATGTGATATAATAAAATATTAAGTCATAAAATCAACAATGTTCTAATTATATATATATATATATATATATATATATATATATAGTTTAAAAATGGAAACCTCTGTAGATGAACTGCCCACAGTGACTGAGACCAGAGCATGTTACACAGTGAGGCCAGTCCCGGGGCCAGCAAGGCTGCGATCAGAGCCTGCCAAGTGGCAAGGCCAGTGCTGGGGCCTGCAGGGCTGGGATTAGAGCTGGCTGAGAGGCTAGGCTGATGCCAGGGCCTGTGAGGCCAGGATTGGAGCCTGCCAAGAGGCCTGGGCTAGCGAAGCTGGGAAAGAAGCTTGCCAAGTGGTGAGGGCAGTGCCAGGGCCTGGTGCACAGCAAATTGCCAGTCTGTCTCTGCAGTCATGCAGTCAGAAAGCACTTGAAGCTGCCTCTGACTCACCACATGTCCAGAAGATCTCCAGATCCAAGTGACCTCTATTAAAAAATTCGGTGTGAGTGGATCATTTCATCAAAGTCACTCACCTTCTGCCTGTCATGATTTCAGCAAATTGGAAATGGTGTGGAAAATAAAAGTAGGACTTCCAAGTAAGAGATAAACTGTAATTGATTAGGTGTGGAGAAGTAGAAACTCTAATACATTATTGGTGAGATTGCAAATTAATGCAACGTCTTTGAAAAACAGCATGAAAGATCCTCAGAATAATAAAAATAAACTTACCATATGACCCAGCAATACCACCTATGGGTATTTACCCACAAAAATGAAAACCAAACTTCCAAATACACAAGTATCTATGTTCATAGATGAAAAATTATTCATTCCCAAACTATGGAACCAGCCAAGATGTCCATCAATAGATGAGTGGATTACAAAACTATGAGATATGTACACAATGAAATTTTACACAGCCATAAAGGAGAACAAAACTATGGCATCTACAGGGAAATGTCACAAAAAAATAAGAAATCAGATGCTTTCCCTAATATGCAAAAACTAGGGAGACATGTGTAATAGGAGAAACTCTAGTTGAAGAAGGGGGTCCTATAGAGAAGCAATTAAGGTGACCTATCTGAAGGGATAGGGGGAGAAGATGGAAACTCTTTAGAGCACCTGATGTACTTAAACAAACATATCAAAGTCAATCACTAAATCAAGCATGGGAAGAAGGGAGGGGGAGAGAATGGGAAGAGGATTGGATAAAGGCTAATTGGGTGATGTGTGCATGTATATCTCCCCAAGGTTTTTATTCTATTAAGATGTTTGACTACAATGCACCAATAAAAATATATTAAAAATATAATATTCTAACATACAGTATTCCCAAAACACAATGTTCCAAACCTTTTTTTATCAAAAACTTTCAAGTTGGTACTGCTTTTTTCAAAGAATGCAGATTAATCAGTCAGAAAATATTTTAATGTGCATTGCTTTATGTTGTCCATAAATCTTGTAACAAAGTAAATCTTCATAATTCAAAAAACCAAAACTAATTTGATTTCAGCATGCTTTTTCCCCTACAGCCCTGTTGTTGCTGATTACTCTTAGTTTAAGTTTGAAATAGAAAAATAAGATTCTCTAGTTTAAATTCAACACTAGCTTTGTGAACTACTCTTATAGAAAAACACAACTTCAGTAAAATTCCAGAGGTTGCTCTTCATGGTAAAAATTTTAAATAAACATTAGAGAAGAAAGACATCTTTATGGTTTTGTCTCCAGTCTAAAGGAAGACACTTACAACCATAATCCTCAAATTTTATCTGTACAAATATACTTAAAAAGATGGTGCAGAAAAAAAAAACATTTTTTTCTAGAACAGCAGAACAGGAAACCTAGAGAGTCTTTTAATATTCACTATCCCTTTTATTAACACCATCTTGGTTTCAGATTAATTATTTTCATGACCATATCAGTCTTTGAGCTAAGTTTCATCAATATAATAGAAATTTAAGCCAAATCTGATCAATTTTTCTTCAACATCACTGAATTAGATGTCTACCAACAGTTTTCCCAGCAAAATGATGAGGACAATCTGCAGAACTGACTTCAACAATTTTCTCTGGGTCTTGTCTAAAGATATTTGCTAACCATCAGTATCTGCCATATAAACTCAAGATACTTTACTGACATTTCTATTTGTCCTGAAGCACTAATCCAAATAAAGCAGGATTAAGCATATTCTATCTTGTCCTACAAGAATGAAACCAGTATAATTCTTCCATCTAATGTTATTATTTTGTTCAGTAGTTTGAGGTTAATACAAATGCTTTTTAAGACTCAGGTGGTATTTTCATAAACACATGAAAGTCTCTTGTGATTCACCAAATATTTAAGTCACGTGTTCTTACTAGAAATTCATTTTATTTCCCAATTTTCACACATAATGTAGAGTCCCAAAGATGTATGTATTGACCCTGGAAGAAATGTGCAATGCACACTCTTGGAGCTCCTTAAAGAGGACATTAATAGGAGGAAAATGTTGAGAGTCCTTTCCAGTTGATTGACAGAAATTTGGACCTTAGTTTCTTTGGAATAACTGAATCTAGTCCTTCATTTGAAGGGATTAGTTAGGTTTCCCTGTACTGATTGTACATGCCACCAGGTAGATAGTATTAATCCACATACAGGGAAGGTGAAAAATATCACTGAGAAAAACATCAACTGATGTTTTGAGTTGGAACCATTTCTACAGTTTCTGGATGTCTTGTCAGCAATCTGAGTGTAATGACAATCACATTATAGTCAGAGTCAGATGATGGGAATGGCAAACCTACAAGCCAAGTATATTTAAATCACTTGTGCTCATCTGAGCACACAACATCAGGATCCAAGGACAGTTCCAACATAAAAATAAAACTGAAATTTCTCCTCATTCCCTGTATCCCAGTGTCTAAGATTAAGGGATCTTGCTCTTCCTCTGTCTCCTCCACAATATGGCGTCACATTTTAGCAGCTATAAATTCACAATTTATAAAAATTGTTTTTTTACCCAAACTAAAGCTTCTTGTGTGGAAAGGTCATGAAGAGGAATGCAGGATTTATTAAAATATAACCAGAATTCATTTTGAGTCTTCTATTCTCTTTTTTATTTATTTTAAGTGATAGAGAAAAAGGTATATGTATATATTATATAATATACATATTAAGTTAAATATATATATATATATATATATATATATATATATATATATATATTCTTTTTTTATCATACTTCCCTTTGGGGCATGTGCCAGTTTGGTGACTGAGTTTGCTAACAGTGAAAGAAAAGATATATTATGCTGAGAAATGGCATAGATGGAATCCAAAATTTGCAAAATAGCTCTGTCCAGTCTTTTATCATTCCCTTTTTATCATGATAATTATTCAAGAAGAAACAACTAAAAACAAGCACATTCAATGACTACATTGCATTTCTAGCATGTATGAACCAGGAGAAGATGAGAGAGACAGAGTAGTATCAGGCCTTTGTTTGATGCCTTTTAGGACAAAAGAGTTATTTTTCTCAAATGTCATATGGACCAGAAAGTCAAAAATTCTAATGTGACTTGAGCTAGTTGTGTAATAATCTGAGAAAGATCACAAGTGATGTGATACTACCCACAGCCCTGTAAAAAAGGATGTAGGTCAACTGGTCAACTAGCCTGAGAAGCAAGGGAAAATCTGTCTTTGCCACCATTGGAATACGAACAAGTTACCTCTTACAGGAGTCAAATCTTTTCATAGGCCTTTATTAGGCCTAACCAGCAGCTTCATGATAATTTTAGTGGAGACTGGCCTTCATAAGTAATTAAAATATTTGATTAACAGTAGTAACTTTGTATATAACCCAGAGGGGTTAATCTGCTAGTTTGTTGTTTTCTCAGTTGAAAATTAAAATTTATATCAGTGGCAATAATACCGAATTAATTGGGTTTTAGCTTAGTGCAGCCATTGCTGACTGAGGTCCAGGAATTTAGGAAATGCTCTGAAGTTTTCTTTGATCAGTAAGGCAGATAAGGTTTAGCCTAGAGGGTAGTTGCTACTTTTTCATGAATGATAGAGTGATCACTAGGCCCCTAACAACTAAATTTATTTTTTCTTTTTTGTGCAATCATTCATTGCTTATTTTTATATTTAATACTCTTATTGATGCAATGTAATTATACATCATTGTGAGTCTCAATGTGATGCAAATGTATGTGTACATATGATTTTATGTAATTCACTTCAGATCCCACCCCACATGTTAATGATATTGGTATTGATACCTTCATGTATGAACATAGCATTAAGTGAACTGCTTTCTTAATCAAGCCTCCTTTTTATGCTCCACACCTTCCTCCCCAATATCCTTTAAGTAGTCTACTGGTCTCTCTCCTCATTTATCTGAAATCTCACTTATTTGTACTAATTCATTCTCTAACAAACAGTGTATAAGAATTTCTTTTCCCCCACATCTTCATTAGCATTGATTTTTGCATTTTTATGGTTGCCATAATAACTGGAAAGAGGTAAAATCTCTGTGTAGTTTTAATTTGCATTTCCTGAAACTCAGGCAGATGTCTTTTAGAGATAAATTCTTAAAAACACTATGTAAATCCAGGTTGAATAAATCAGGAAACAGAAACCCTGCAGTTGGTTAAAGCAATAAATTTTAATATAAAAAGCATTAAACTCTAAAAATTATGATAAGATACAAGTGAATGTTGACACTTTAAGGTCCAAGGAGAGAATAAGTAAGAATTAATTTGAAAAAAGACTTTTCCTTCAAGCCTTAACTTTTGACTAAGATATGATTGGAGCCCCAGAATAGCAGAGAAATTGTTGGGGTGTGTGCATACAGTGCCTAAAGAGATGCAGCCTCCCTTGGCCTGAGCTGCCTATAGGCTAAGCCTTAGATAAAGTTTAAGAACTTCCACAGAAAAGGGGCTAAGATGGCGCCTGGAGGAAGTTACAAAGGCGTGATTTCTCCATTCATTATGGGAGGGGAGACTGAGTAGTTTTTCTCTTTTTACCTTTAAAGGAGCTTCCACACACATGAATGGCTCCTGTACTGGCCTGGGATTGGCTGCAAGCTACATGTTGGGTCTGTGAAGAGGTGACCTTTATCCCGATAGGCTAGGATATTTCCTCATTGGAAATTCCCTTGTGGTTTTGTGATATATATATATATATATATATATATATATATATATATATATATATATATATATATATATATATATTGCTTGAAGAAGAATAAATGAGCTCCTGCTTGACTCGGCTTCCAGCTCGTGTGTGTTTGTGTTGTCAGCATCCACCATCCTTCTCAGCCCCACCGCTGATTGATGGGCTGGACCCATCAAGAAATATTTATCATTTTTTTTTTCTTAGACCAGAGCTGGTCTGTAGTTAAAGGTAACCTGGAAGAAATTCTCCAGAGTACATGCAAGGTGTACAGGTATTCAGGAACTATCATGTGTGTGTTCAGATTAAGGGAGGTTCTAGGGTGGAAGTAAAAACCTGCTGATCTGCAGAGAAAAGAGAAATAGATACACATGTTGGTAGAGGTTGGTGATTTAAAAAACTCTAAGTTTCAGTCAAGCCACATTTAATCATTAGGCTCATGGAGTGAGTGAGTGATCATATTGGGGGCCTGATGTTTACCCACTGAAAGAGTGGGTTAAATGGTAGTGATGCTGTAATGATAAGATGGTAGTGATGCTGTATTTAGGAAAATGGTAGTGATGGTGTATATAGCACCTCTCAGGACACTGGTATTAATTTTCAGAAAATCACAGAAAGGTTGTTGTCAGAAAAGCCTACCGAAGGACCTTGTGTTCTGCACATGTGGCTGAGAGAGCACTTCACTAGATATCCCCACATGCACACCACTGACTGCAAACCGTTTTTTTGTGTCCTTTTTTCCACAAATAGGATTTAATCTACAAATAAAAAATGCTTAAAGACATTTAGCTTCAGTTGGACATGATAGTGCAAGCCTGCAATCACAGTACTTGGGGGGGCTGAGACAGGGTGATCACAGGTTTGAGGCAAGTGTCACATGGTAACAGAGTAAAAACTTGTTTCAAAATAAAAAATTAAAAGGCTGGATCAGAGGTAGAATGATCCTGGTTTAAATTACCAGTATCGCAAAGATAAAGAAAGAAAAGAAATTCAGTTTGTTATTCCAAAAAAATATACAGAAGGATGAATTTACAATTGATAGGTAACACATTAATAACTGGCACATATAGCAAGGCTTTGAGGGCCTTTTCTATGTTTTTAATTATTGAGTACATTTTGATCTGCCACAACATGGAAATATGAGGCCAGAGAATTACAACAGGTTAGGTTTTCTTTTTCAACAAGAACATGGTAGCATGCCAAAAGATGCTTTTCAGAACAGTGGCCTTGTCACTAAGCACACAAGTTAAAACCATCCAGTTATGGCTTTGTGGTAGACAGATAATTTTCAGAGGGCAGGTAGTGCTGAAAATTATACCTGTGTCTCTAAAGTTAAAATTGAATTCCAGTTGTTCCTTATATTTGCCAGCACTTGGTACTCTCAGTGTTTTCCACAAGTCTCATTCTAACAAGCATGGAGTGAAATCTTCTCTGAGGTTTTTTATTATATAATAGTCCTTGAAAAGACAGTCTGTAATAAAATCTGTAAAAGCTCAGAAGATAGGCAGAAATGTGAGAGTCCCACAGAGAATCTCTTTCTATGGCAAGTTTCTCATTAATTTCAAGCTGCAAAATCTCAATGCTTGTTATTTCATAAGGCTCTTCTCAGAAATAAATAACCAGTGGTTAAAAGAGATGAAGTAATTAAAATACAACTAGAATACTTAAAATGCCAAAATGCTACTAGACTTCTAAGAGTAATGGTATGTATGTGTATATATATATATATATATATATATATATATATATAGTGATTTTTATTATTTTTTACATTTTATTGGTCCATTATAGTCTTACATCATAAGGTGAATCATGTTGACAGTGGCACACAGTACTTGGTTGTCACTCCCTACCTTTCCATTTTTTTCTCCCTCCTGATACTGAGTGTCCAGGTTAACTATGTTATATTTACATGTATACACATATTCAAATGTAGCATTTCCATTAACTAATCTCAGCCTTCTTCTTCTACTACCATTTTTCTCAGGCTTTATTGAGTTTGTTCTGCAATATCTGGAGGTCCTCTGGTATCCATAATACTCTCTAGCTTGAGCATATAAGAGAGAATATGTGTCCCTTTTCTTTCTGTGCATGGCTAATCTCACTTAACATAATATTCTCCAGGTCTTTCCACCTTCCTGTAAATGACATAATTTTGTTCTTCTTTATTACTGATAATTCCATTGTGTGTATTTGTTTCTATAGGTTGGTTCAATATTTTGGCTATTGTGAATTGTGCTGTTATGAACATGAGTATGCATATGCTACTGTAGTTCTCTGGTTTCAATCCTTTGGAAAGATACCCAGGAGTGGTATAGCCTGATCATATGGTGGATCCATTCCAAGCTTTCTAAGGAATCTCCACACTGATTTTCATAGAGGCTGAATTAGTTTTCACCCCCACCAACAGTCACCAGGGAGATACAAATCAAAACTACATCAAGAATCCATCTAACCCCAGTCAGAGTGGCAAGCATAAAGAAGTCAAATAACAAATGCTGGCAAAAAAGTGGGGAAATAGGAACTCTTTTATCATATGCTTTATGTATATGAATTATGTCACTGTATACTTTTACTGTTTTTCTTAACCTGTTTTTGTCTGTTCAATTGCTATGTTAGCAAGTGCTAATTTATTCTTATGGATAAAGGGAAAAATACTTCATAATGATTTTGACAACACTTGAACTTACTGGATAGGAAAGACACTGAGAGCTTTTGGAATAGGCTAATTATACAGCAACTGGAAGAGAAATAAATTCTTCAGACATCATTATTCTCTGCTATCTAAGACAGATAGCATTGGGTGGATCATCTGTTTGTGGCAATATATAAAATAAATATGAGAGATACATTAACCAAACAGTTGAAAATCCTCTCTTCTATTTATTTGTGTTAGTAAATATATAAGAAATTCTGATTTTTTAAGTATTATTCTTTCAAATATTAGTTATCTAGCTTGTTTGGAAAGCATGACAGTTGAGGTGAAGAAAATAGAAAATGTTTAAATGTAAAATACTCATCACTGTATGAGAAAAGCTTCTGTTTTTAGAACAATGTCAACCATAAACTTTTATCACAATGTGATCAGGTAGTGAAATTTTTTTATGGACAAAGTGTTAAAATGACTTTTTAAATGTCATCTGCCTAGATAATAAAACATGTTCTCAGTCAAGATTTACAATGATATTTTAAAAACAGGCTTTGTAAGACTGTGCAGTTATGCTGTAGGTATTAGCTGGTAGTTTTCTTACAATTTTTCATTTATCTTGTAAAAAATAATTGCATAACAGTCTTCCTTTCCTATAGAAAGTTCAATGGGAACACTTCACTGAATTCCAAATGTAGCAAAATGCTAAAGATTATTAAAAAATTTCTTTCTGTATGTGTGTTTATCAGATGTTTGAGGGTTTTCCTATTTAAAATTTTTTACATATACATTTGTTTGGCATTTTCCTTTTAGAATATTTGATACTTTTTGTAACTTGGTCTCTATAGTGAGTAGAGGAGTTTATGCTTATGCAATTTGGCTTTCCTCCCTAGGTGCAATAATTCTCCCAGTGGTGTTCAAGTTAATAATACAATACTATTATTGAAAGCTACTTTTCTATTTGTACTCATCTGAAATTATAGATGAAGTCATTTTTTAATAATTTTTTTTCTGGTCTTGAAAAATATTTTTAGGCAAGTAAATAATTTAGAAAGCATGCTATGGGAGAGTAATGAACACATTCTTTGACTTATTTTTTAGAACTGTAAGGTGAAATATTTATTATGTGATATCCACAGCTTTTCGTCAAAACATGCTAACAGCAAATGTAATAGATTTAGGTCATATTAAAATTTTCTTATTTTACTAGCCTCTAATTTGTTTCTTCCAGTAGTGAAATGGTTGGCTCATAGACAACACAAGAAATTTAGTACCTAAGAGTTTTCTTTCTTTTGTTTTTGAAGGTTTAGAATACTTAAACACTGTGATTTTTTGGTAATGTAAGTGAACATTCACTCAAGTATATAGAGTAAAAACTGGCTATTACTTTATTCAAATAGTTTGACATTCTGAATTTTAGTTTCCAAAAATCAATATTTAAAAAACAAATATTCTCAATAAAAATATTTATAATGATATATTTGTAAAGTATATTAATTTGATGTGTTTTTGTTCTTTGGCTCCCTCATCCTTTGATTAGAAAACAAAATATAGATACCTCATTAATATGTTGCAAAAATAATAAAATAAAATTTAAATTAATTTATACATTCAAAGAACTGAAAATAATATGAGGTGAACAATAAGTTCTCAGACAAAATTTAAAGCATAATTAAGTAGGGAAAGTATGAGCTTTTAGTAAATGTCAGCTAGTTGTAGTATAATTATATTTGTAATGATGGTGGTAGTAGTAGAAGCAATAGTTTTTACTTGTGCTTTAAATTTTAGGCATTAAAAATAATTTTCTCTAATAATCATATTTCTAAGTTAAATTTATAAATGTAACTCAAACTACTAAAGTAGATAGTTGAATATGAAGCTTTGAATTGTCACTCACATGTGAAAACTCACATCAAGGACAAAAGAACACTGGGAATATAATTCCTCTAGCTAAAAATTACCTGTTTATACACTTATTTCTCCTGTAAGATGAAAATACCCTTAAAGCAAGGCTGATTCAACATATAAAAATCAATTCATGTAATTAATCATATAAAAAGAACCAAAGACAAAAATCTTACAATCATTTTAATAGACACTGATAAAGCATTTAATAAAATCCAATGCCGGGCGTGGTGGCGCACGCTTGTAATCCCCGCGCTTGGGAGGCGGAGACAGGAGGATCGCGCAGGTTCGAAGCCAGCCGCGCGCTCTGGCTTAGGAGACCCTGTTTCCAAAAATGAAAATGTAAAAATAGGTCTGGGATTGTAGCCCGGAGGTAGAAGGGCTTCCAGGAACCCCAGTACCACCAAAAAATAAATAAATAAATAAATGAATAAATGAATAAATAAATAAATAAATAAATAAAATCCAACATCCATTTATGCTAAAAGCACTTCAGAGAATCAGAATAGAAGGAACATAAATCAATATTATAAAGGCAATCTAAAATAGGCCCACAACCAACATCATATTAAATGGAGAAAAACTTTGAGAATTTCCCCTAAAAACATGAAGAAGACAAAATGTCTATTTTCACCATTTCTTTTCAATATAGTACTTAAGACTCTTACCAGAGCAATAAGGCAAGAAAAGGAAATCAAAGGAGCACAAATAGGAAAAAACAGTACAAACTTTCACTATTTGCAGATGACATAATACTATACATACCCAACAAACTCAACCAAAAGACTTATAGAACTAATAACAAATTTAGCAAAGTGTCTGGATACAAAATTAATCTTAAAAAATTAGAAGCTTTTCTGTACACCAACCATGAATCCACTGTAAAAAAAAATCCAGAAAACACTTTCACTAAGAATTTTCCACACACACACACACACACAAAAAAAAAAATAATAATAATAATAAATAAATAAATAAATAAAATACTTAGGAATAAGCTTAACCCAAGGAGGTTAAAGACCTCTACAAAGAAAATTTTAAAACATTAAAAAAGAAATTGAAGAATATCTTAGAAGATGGAACAATCTTTTATGTTCATGTGTAAGCAGAATAAATATCATCAAAATGGCTATACTTCCAAAAGTTCTCTATAGATTCAATGCAATACCCATTAAATTATCTAGATCATTCCTCACAGACATAGAAAAATCACTTCTTAAATTTGTTTGAAACAGCAAAAAACCCAGAATAGTTAAAGTACTTCTTAACAAAAAAAAAAAAAAAAAAAAAAAAAAAAAAAAAACATGCAGGAGGAATCACAACACATGACTTTAAACTATACTACAATAGTAATGAAAAAAAGCATGGTACTGGCTCAAAATCATACATAGACCAGTAGAGTAGAATAAAACACTCAGAAACAAATCCACACACTTAGAACCAATTGATTTTTTACAAAGGGGCCAAAAACATACACTAGAAAAAAGATAGCCTATTCAACAAATAGTGTTGGGAAAACAGGTTAACCTTATGCACAAATATGGAAATAAACCCCACTTTTTCCACTCTGCACAAGAGGCAATTCAAGATAGATCAAAGACTTGAAAATTAAAGGGCATAGGTTCAACACTGCAACATATAGGCACAAATATTTTTCTCAGAAAGACCCCTATAAGGCACAAGAAACTAAATAGTGAGGGATTGCAAGAAACTGAAGAGCTTCTGTACAGCAAAGAAAACTATCAAGAACCTTGACTGAGAGCCAACAGAATGGGAGATTTTTTTCCAAATACTCCTCTGATAGAGGACTAAAATTTAGAATATACACAGAACTTAAGAAATTCAACACTAAGAAAACAAATACCCCAATTAAAAAAATTGGCAAGTGAATTAAATAGACACTTTCCAAAGGAAAAAATTCAAATGGCAAATAAATGCATGAAAAAATGTTCAACATCCACTAGCAATTAGTAAGTTGCAAATTAAAACTACTCTGAAATTTCACCTAACTCCAAATAGAATGGCAATTATTCAAAACACAAATAACAACAAATACTGGCATGCATGTAAAGATTTAGGGACTCTAATAGATTGTTGGTGGGATTGCAAGTTAGTGCAACCACTTTGGAAAACAGTATGGAAGATCCTCAGAAGAATGAGAATCAACTTACCATATGATCCAGCAATACCATTACTAAACTAATGTGTGCATATCTATATTCATAGCTGCACAATTCATCATTCCCAAACTATGAAACCAGCCAAGATGTTCATCAGGAGTTTAATGGATTACAAAATTATGGGATATGTACACAATGGAGTTTTACTCAGCCATAAAGAAAAACACACGTCATTTATAGGGAAATAAATGGAACTGAAGGACATTTTGCTAAATGAGATAATAAGATTAGTCAGTCAAAAAAAATAATAAAAGAAATCTGATGTTCTCCCTAATATGAGAAAGATAGGGATAAATGGGTCATAGGATGAACTTTAGACAAAGAAGGAGATACTCTAGAAGAACAAATAAGGTTACCTAACAGGGAATGGGAGAGGGAAAGTGGGAAATTCTCTAATGCACATAACAAACACATCAATCTCTAAGCCAAGCATGAGAAGAAGGAAGGGGAAGGAAATGGGGTGGGAATTGAGTAAAGGCTAATTGAGTGATGTGTGCGTGTACGTCTTCACCATCAAAAATTTTTAAAAATATATAATACATTTAGAATAGCACATATAATTCGCAGCATACATAAAATTCAGAAAATACATATATATTACTTTGGGTCAATAACAGCCTTATTAAATTCATTAATGTTGTTATTTTGATTTAAATGTTTCAATTTTATACTAAATTATTTATCAAAAATTTTTATCAATTTTACTGATGATGGATAATTTGATTTTCAATAAGATTTTGTTATAGCACTTTTATGCAGGCCCTTATACATGTCCCTAGGTGTCCCTACATTCATATATGTTAACTACTACTTAGTGGTAGATTTGCTGAATAGTTAAATTTGTGCATTTTCAATTGAATTACATAGGATCCAAAATTTATAAGAAGAGTTGTGTAAGTTATAAATTAATAATTCCTTTATTTATGTAAAAATTATTATTTTCATCATAACAATACTTCATTGTACCAAAATTTTCATTAATTTCTGTTTTGTTTTATTCTTGTGATTCTTGTACATCTGCATTAATACCTCTTTGTGGTTGTAATAACCATGTCCCTAACTAATAAAGAAGGTTATTATTTTTTGTAAGGCCGTAGTCACTATACATGTTTTTCTATAATGTGCTTATTTTAATCTTTTACTTTTCTCCACTAATTTTTTATCTTAATAACTATTAGTTCAATTTATTTATTTTAGAAATAAACAGTAACACTTTAAAATAAGATCTCCCTCTTGAATCTTTGACTTTATAAAAATGTTTTTGATTAAAAAAATTTTAATTTAATTTTTAAAAAAATTTTATTGGTCCATTGTAGTCATACATCTTAATGAGATAAAAGACTTGTGGCGACATACATGTACACATCACCCAATTAGCCCTTCCCAATCCCCACCCCATGCCCTCCCATTCCTCTTTCCCATGCTTAGCTTAGTGATTAACATACATTATGTGCTTTAGAGAGTTTCACTCTCCCCTCCATCCCCTCAGTTAGTTAGCCTTATTTATTTCTCTATAAGATCTCATCTCCTGTCACCCTTTTTCTCCCTAGCTTTCAAATATTGGGAAAAATTAGCAAATTTTTAAGTTTACATTTTTGTTAGAACTTTGTAAATCACATAAAGAGTCTTTGCTAATACTACAGGCATGAGACATTCTTCTTGTAAGTTTCTCCATGCACTCTTTTTTATTTCACAAATTACATGCTCTCTAATCTTTTTGTATTGTATGAAGTCTTAAATAAAAATTAATTTTCCATGTGACTATTTAATAAAATAAATACTATTTATTTAAAAATATATTTTCTTAACTATTTTACATATTCTTTTTCTAAATTTTATTGCTGCACTGTATACATCATAGTGGGATACAAAGAAAACTTTTGTAGACATACATGCACACATCGCCAGTCAACCCCCACCCGATCCCCACCCCATTCCCTCCCCATCCCTCCTTCCCATGCTTGGCTTAGTGGTTGACATCTAGTATTATAGCAATTTATCCAAAATTAAAAATGATAATCTCACAGAACAGTTTCATTTGTCTGATACCAAGCTTTTGATAACTTAAAGATGACATTTCAATATTTCTTTTTGCTTTCTTTCTTACCAGAGAATATTTTTTTTACATTGTCCTTGGATATACAATATTTTTTTTTTTAGGGAGTTTGTTTACCCTTCTGTTGCCTGTGCCATTGAAACCATATCCAAGAAATCACTGCCAATTTCAGTGTTGTGAGGTTTACGACCCAGATTTTCTTCTAAAAGTTTATAGTCTTAAGATTTATATTTAGGTCTTTTATCTATTTTGAGTTAATATTTGTATATGGGATTATGTAAGGTTCTAATTTTATTCTTTTTCATGTAATTTTAATTTTCAACAATATTTAGTTAAAGATTATTATTTCCTCCACCAAATGTTCGTGGAAACCTTGTCAAATATAACTTGACAATATATGGAAGAATTTAGCTCTAGGCTTTTATTTAGCTCCAATAGTTTATATATCTGCATTTAGAACAGTACTACACTGTTTCAATTTTTGTAGCTTTATATGGTTTGAAATCAGAAAATATACATCTTCTAACTTTGTTCTTTTTCGAGATTGTTTTGGGTATCTAGAGTCCATATTCCATATTAGGATAGACTTTTTTCTGAAAAATAAATATATTTTACATATTCTTGATGTGTCTACAAAGTGCCCTTATCTATTTTGGTTCTCTTAGCATCTAGACTTGACAATATGTTATTATCTTCATTTACAATTATTCTTAATTAGTATTTTCAATATTATAAAAATATTTAACTATAGAAAATAGCAAATAGCATAGTTATAGCATGTATATATGCACATGCAGATGGGCAAAGCAAAGTTTTGTAGTTCTTTTTAAAATATGCATTTTTTTAATTTTTAGAATCATATGCTCCAAAAAATTTCAAATGCTTAAAATTTAGTTCAAGAACATAAAAATATAATGTAGAAATACTTACTTCATAATTGATGTATATTAAAAATACTGAAACAATTAATTATATCTTTCAATCCCTTATTATATATTCCAAACATACATGAAGTATCACAGACAACAAGTAAAATTTTAAAAAACCTACCACCATCTGCTTTAAGAAGCTTCTTGTAACCTTACTCTCAAAAATCAATCCATTTGCCGGGCGTGGTGGCACACACTTGTAATCCCCGCGCTTGGGAGGTGGAGACAGGAGGATCGCGCAGGTTTGAAGCCAGCCACGCTGGCGTAAGAGACCCTGTTTCAAAAAATATACAATACGTCTGGGAGTGTAGCCCGGAGGTAGAAGGGCTTCCAGGAACCCCAGTACCACCAAACAAACAAACAAACAAACAAACAACAAAAAATTGGTCCATGTTTTTTTTAAGCCCAAGGGATTTTTTTGTTTCATTGAATTTCTAAAGTTTTATTCTTTGACATTATTTTTGATAGACTTCTCAAACTTTCAATTTTTTAGTCAATTTTTAGTTTCGTTTTTAAAATACTATTATTAGTATATTTTAGTACCATACTATAATAACAAAAGAAACCCGGTACTTTTTATCAGTACTGCACTAATAGTTATGTCCTTTCTATGTTTCTGTTATATCGACAAATACAAAATTATTTATTTTTTTTATGTTTACGTGGATCATATTGGAAATGGCGTACATTCAGACTGTACTTGGTGCCTTTTTCCCCCCAAAAAATTTCCCTTTCCCTCTCTGATTTCTAGTGATGTTGAAGGTTTTTTTTTTATATACATTTACCACCCATTTGTATTTCTTCCTATGGCTCCAGTATATTAGTCAATTAGAAGAGAGTTGTTTTTCTGTTAATTTTGAGTAAGTTTTTTCAAATTCATTTATAGATAAATTGAAAGAAAAATTGTTAGCTATAGCAATTGTGAAAAAATCAAATGATTTTAAACACAAAAACTAAAATGGCTTCAGTAGTTTTGTTTTCAAATATTTGTCTTATTTTTTTATTAGTGCATTGTAGTAATAAATCTTAATAGAGTACAAGATGGTAGAGGCATACATGCACACATCACTCAATTAGTCCTTACCCAATTTGCACCCTATTTATTTCCCCTCCCTCCTTCTCCAGTTTGGCTTAATGTTTGACCTTGATATTTCTGTGAATGCACATAATGTACATTAAAGAATTTCCCTCTTTTGCCTTCCTATCCCCCTCAGTTAAGTCACCTCATTTGTTCCTCTATAATCTCTCTTTCCTCATCTAGAATTCCTTCTATGACCTCTTTTCTCCCTAGCTTCTGCATATTAAAGAGACCTTCCAATTTTTAATTTTTGTGAATGATTATTCACACTTAGCATAATTTCCAGTTCCATCTATTTCTCTCCAAATGACATAATTTTGTTCTTCTTTATGGCTGAGTAAAATTATTTGCATACATATCCTATAGATTCATCCATTAATAAGCATCTTGACTTATTCCATAGTTTAGCAATTGTGAATTGTGTGGCTATGAACATACATATGCATGCATTAGTTTGGTAGTTTAATTTCCATTCTTTTGGGTAGATATCCAGAAGTAGTATTGCTACCCAGAAGTAGTAGGTTCATTCCCATCCTTCTGAGGGTCCTCCATACAGTTTTCCAAAGTAGTTGCATGAATTTGCAATCCCACAATTGGGAACACAACTGGAAACTCTTCAACAATGTATTGTAGAGAATTCCTAAGTCTCCATATCCTAGCCAGCATTTGTTGTTGTTTGTGTTTTTAATGATTGCCATTCTAGTTGGAGTTAGGTAAAAATCTCAGGGTAGTTTTGATTTGCATATCTTTGATTGCTAATGTTGTTGATCATTTTCATATATTTATTGGCCATTTAAATTTTTTCTTTTGTCTGGTGTCTACTTAATTCACTTGCCCATTTTTTGATTGGGTTATTTTTTTTCTTACTGCTGATTTTATTGAATTATCTGTATATTCTAAATATTAGTCTTCTATGAGAGGAATAGTTGGAAAGATTTCTCTCCTATTCTGTTACAAATATGGTTCACATATGCAGAAAAATAAAAATACCCCCCACTTTCTCACCCTTTACAAGACTCGATTCGAGATGAGTCAAAGACTTAGAAATCAGACCAGAGAACCTGCAGCTTCTTGAAGAGGACATAGGTCCAACACATAGGCACAGGTAAAAGCTTTTATAACAAGACCCCAAAGCACAATAAACTAAAAGGCAGATCAATATGTTAGATTCCATTAAATGGAAGAGTTTCTGGACAGCAAAGAAAACTATCAAGAACCTCAACTAAGAGCCCATGGAATGGGAGAAGATTTTGCCAACCACTCCTCTGATAGAGGACTAATCTCTAGAATATATAGAAAACTCAAAAAACTCAGCACTAAGAAAACAAATAACCCAATCAAAACTGGGCAAATAAGCTAAAAAGACACTTCATAAAGGAGAAAATTCAAATTGCCAATAAATGCATGAAAAAATGCTCAATATCTTTAGCAATCAGAGAGAATCAAATCAAAATTCCCCTGGTATGTCTCCTAATTCCAAGTAGAATGACAATCATTCAAAACACAAACACAACAAATGCTGGTGAGTATGTGGAGAAGTGAGAACTCTAAGACCTTGTTGGTAGGATTGCAAATTACTGCAACCACTTTGGAAAACAGTATGAAGGATCCTCAGAAGAAGGGAAATGAACTTACTATATGATCAAGCAATAGCACTTCTGGGTATCTACCCAAAAGAAAGGAAATGAAACTATCAAACTAATGAATGCATATCTGCTACAGCATTTCATGCAGGCCTTGAGCAAATGCTCAGCCAGGGGACTCACAAAAGCCTAAGTCCCCCAGGAGTATGAGCATCTCCTTCTTCAAAACTTATTTTAAGATTATTTAGAGTAATATGTGCAATTGGAATTTTATGAATAAGCATTATAACTAATGGGTAGCAGCATATGAGAGACTGAGTCAGCAAAGATCTTTTTTTTCCAAGGATAGTTTGGGCCAACATATAAGATTAAGTTCAAGCTGACCTTGTGATATGAGGCAACACATACTTTCTATGATTTATTAAATGTCTGGCACTCTGTCCTGAAGTCTGTTAAAGACTTTTTCAGTCCTCGAAGCTTTCTGCTTGCATGAATGTGATTTTTGTCTATCCTGCCAAGAAAGAAAGTATAAAGATTGTAAGAAATACTGAATAAAGTGGGAGAAGCTTGCATCTGGTCTCATGTGTCAGTCTTCTCTCTTTGTGACCTTGACTCTTCTCTCACCAACACACAACCCCCAAATCCTGCTAGGGCTGGACCCCAGCATAGTGGGACCTACCACAGGGCATGATTGGTGAGTAAACCCCTCCTCAATTTCAGAGAGTCAGGTAGATTGCTCAAGGGTGCTGCAACCCCCTGTCTTGGTAAAGCAGGTAAAGAAGGGCAATTATGTTAAGGATGTGTCATACTGAATGAAATGAAAGAGGTCTCTTCATCGATATTACTAAACATATGTTAAAGAAAAGAGATATCTCAGTTTCCACTAAGCAACTTAGGCAGTTTTTCTCCTTTTTTACAAGAATGCTCTCCTTGGTTTCCTGAAAAAAAAAAAAAAACTTTAAACTTAAAAATATGGAACAAGTTAGGAAAGGAAATGAAACTATACTATACTAATCATGGACTGGAAACGGTACCTGTAGAAGCTTTTTCTCTATGGAATCTTTTTAAAGATGTCTTAGATCCAACTCATTAGGCAGTTTGTCTGGCCACTAGAGTGGCTACCTGGAAGCAAGCACCTCTGCTTTCTTCTGAAAAAAAAACCTGATACTTTATTAACCTCCAGCCAAAGGTGTGCTTGTGTTTTTCCATAGGATGCTCAAGCACCTTTGTGCATTCTTGATGGATTAATTCGCCATTATGCCATATTGCTGCAGGGGACCTCGCATTCCACCTCACCTATATCCACAGACCTTCTGGAAAATGGCTGACCATCTTCAATACAAATTTGCTAATATTAATCTTCATTCACCATGACAGGCTTAGACAACTCACACTTCTCAACCTCCTACTTGGGAACAGTTAAAACAACTGACCTCAAGGGCTAAAAATTTGGTCCTGTTGCAAGGGGGCTCTTACTCCTAAAAATTTTTTTGTAGCTATGCTAATTATTCTTGCTTGTCAGGTACTTATTGTCTTTGCCTCTAGTTCTTATTGGACTTATTTTCCGTATCCTCCTTTATTAAAAGTTATTGATTGGAGTCATAAAAATGTTAAGGTTTTTATAAATCAACCTCAACTTCTTGGGGACACTTAAGAACAGCACCACCAAAATTCACTTATTCTGTTCAGGTTTTGTAATCTGTCTGGGTTAAAGCTGTGTAACCGCTTAGTCTTTCCTTTGTTCAAAAATCCCAACAGAAACAGAGTTGAACAAACTCCTTTTTGGGGGTGGCCACTGAGAAGTTTCTTCCAGCCCTGAAGCAGAAAAGCATTCAGTGTCCTGCCTCCCTCACTTGTCCAATGTCATCGTCAAAAGGTCTGGTAACCTCCAGAGGGATTTATGTGCTGAAAAATGTCCTGGGTTTATGTTTTTAGTTATCTTCTTTCTCTCATCCTGCTTGGAATTTTTTTTTTTCTTTTTCCAAATGTAGCTGCAGGTCTGCCAATTATTTTTGTCTCTTGTATTGGATTTATAATAAAACATGTTACTTGGCTGGCAAAGTCAGGGGTTACATGGTACATTCCTGCTTTGAAGTGTTGGACATGTACTGTCAACTTGTGTCCTTGGTGAGCTTTTAGTCTTTTTCTGTCTCTATCTGCTATAAGTAGGTTTTTTATGTCAAAAGCACAGTTTATAAAAATAAAATATAGAAGAAAATAGTCCTTTAAAGTATACAAAATTGTAAGGTAAAGCTCTTTTGTGTAATTAGTAATTAATATGGGTTTATACAACTTGCTTTTTATCTTTTAATATTTGCGCGAACTATTATAAAAAATATACTTCTTCTTCTAAGTAACAGTGTTTGTGTTTTAATATTTGGAGTTCAGCTGGGATAACAGCCAACTTTTAGCTGACCAAGATCAACACTGGCCGCAGCTCTTGGCTATCAGCTTAGAGGCAGACAAAGATTTTGTTTTTTTGCCCCTGTATAAAAGTATTCTTATTACATATTAGTTAATGTGGCTTAAATTTTTAAAAATTTAAGTTTGTTGGAAATTTCAAAATTGTCACTAAAGATTAACATACTTTGTTTTCTTCAGGCTAAGACAACTACCATTGGCTTCCTGGTAATAGGTGTTTAAATTATAATGTCATTCTGAGGATTTATTTTGTTAAAATGATGGTTTAATATATTGGCTGGTTATTAAAAGGGATAAATTAGTGGGTAGATGAAAGTAAACAAATTGAGTCTAAATAAGGAGATAAACATCAACAGCCAAATTTAAGATATGTACCAGTAATCATAGCTGTATTTATATCTGAGAACTAAATGTGCTGTGTCTTTAGAGTCATCTAAAATGTGCTAGAATATTTCAGAAATCAAAAGTTAAAGATTAAAGGTGTGTGAGTTTTATATTATATGAGAGCTAACCAATAAGATTTTTTGTCATCTTAATTCAAAAAGTCAGCATTGAGACCTGGTTAACATCTGTTTGTCCTGACTGCATAAATGACTTATTGTATAAGAAAAATACAGTTGACAGTCAGGTAACAAGTTTGTTTTCATTGTTAATGTTGTTCTCTAAAATGGACTACCAGAGGTAGGCCAGTGTAAAAAATGGGTCAATGTGCAGAAAACCTTAATGGATATATTAATAGATTTCAAAACCTGATAGATTTCAAAATCTTTGATCTAACAAAGATGAGATGTATACTTTATTGTGATTCTGGGACTCCGGCTCCCATTAATCAGCTTTTAAGTTTGACCTTTGGGGTGTCTCAACAACAGAAATAAGGTAAACAAAATTACATTTGGATCCAAACTTAACTGTGCAAGGTTGTTTAAACCATTGCTATTTCAGTCAGTTCTGTTTAAAATGTAAACATCTAAAAAGAAAGGACTGCAACTCTTTAGGTTACAGGCCACTGTAAAACTTAGATCGGTAATGTTAATTTCTTTCTTATTTTGTTAAAAATGTGCAGAATTATTTCAAAATGTAAATTCAAGAAGGGAATTATAATAAAAAGGAACTAATATTTAGGGATGAAAGAAAGATGTTAAAAAGGTATATAAGTATGAAAAATGTTGGTAAGGAAAGACAAAAAGAAAGAAAAAAAAATAAAGTGTCTTGCATGGTAAGAAAGTTTATCCTAAGATTGTCCCAAATAGGAAAGGAAGGAATAGGATAATATCAGAAGGCTAAAAGCAAGTCGCAGAAGATCTGAGCATGTTAAAAAATGATTGTGTAGGATAAAGTTTATGAAAGGAATATTGCATGTGATAAAGATGATTATATTTAAAAATTATTCAAAAGGTTTACAGTGAAATTAAAATAATTTCCCATGTTTCTGTTTCCTATGAATATCTATGTATAAATCAGTATTAAAAAAAACACCAGTTTAGCTACCTCAGTTTATCACAGCTGCCTGAAGTCAGCAGCCTCAGAGCCAAGTGTTCCAGAAACAACCCACCAGACTGTTCATGAAAATCTATATGGTTCCTCATGAATAATAAGGCTCCTAAAACTTTATTATGAGTTTTGTTTCTCACAGACTTAAGCTGTCAAGCTCCAGATGATGCTCCAGATAATATAAACATCTGCAGGAGCACCTTGGATGGCCATGGACCCAGGTTTGCTGCTCAGCTCGAGTCCACCAAAAGTTATGGCCATGACTAAAGGCCATATATAAAACAGCATCTCTGCCAACTCCATATGACTTTCAGCTGGAGACTGGGTCTTTGTTCGATGGCACCAGCAAGAGACATTAAAACCCTGGTGGAAAGGCCAGTACTTGGTGCTCCTGACTACCCCGACAGCCCTCAATTTGAACAGCATAGCAGCTTAAATACACCACACCCACGTGTGGGCAGCAGACCAGTTCAGCAACCCAGTAGAGACACCATGCAAAGGACCACCATGCAGAGCCCTCTGGGACACACATGAAAGACACCCGTGGAAAATCACCAGGCACACCTATGACCCGCTCAAGGGAAAACTCAGAAGGGACAACAGATAAGTATTATGGACTAAACATAAGATTTCCCAAACCAGTTACCTCAGCATCGATATCTCCCTTTACCTCCTGCATTTTTCCTTGCCTATAATCCCCTGAGCATCAGATATGCCCCTTGAAATTACACCTTTACTTATTACAACATTTAGCTTATTAAACTCCACCAATCCAGCAGCCACTGAGAGCTGGCTAGACTCTAAACCCCCTTATCATGACACTGGAGCCCTAACTGCCAATTATACAATTGTGTTGGGTCAAAAACAAAAAAGTGTAGACTATCTCTGATAAGCTTTAGAGTTTTATAACTGCTCTTTTGCTTCTGTATTTTGGCTTTTGCAGATAGGGGTAAAAATTTACCCCCTTGGCACAAGAAAAGGGGGGAATATAATGGGGGAACTTAATGGCAGTTAAATAGTTAAGTAAAAACTGCTGAAGAAAATAACTAAAAGGCCTGACCTAAGGGCTATTTTCAATCCCCTTACCCAACAACTAAAAGCAAGATGTCCTTGGTGGTCTAGTGGTCCCTCTCTGACCAGGTCAAGATGACATTATATGAGCTAACATTTTTAGTATATTCTGGAAAGTTAAGAAAAGTATGTCAAAATATAGACCCCAGCCTTGAGAGAGTTGCCCAGAAACATAACAAACAATCCACATGGATGGCTAATGCTATAGGTTTTCTTTTTTTTCTTTTTTTTTTTTTTATTGGTGCACTGTCTTCATACATCATAGTGGGATACAAACTTTTGTAGACATACATGCACACAATGCCCAGTCAGCCCCCACCCGATCCCCACCCCATTCTCTCCCCATCCCTCCCTCCCATGCTTGGCTTAGTGGTTGACATCTAGTATATAGCAATGTATCCAAAATTAAAAATGATAATCTCACATAACAGTTTAATTTGTCTTATACCAAGCTTTTGATGACTTAAAGATAACATTTCAATATTCCTTTTTACTTTCTTTCTTACCAGATATTTTTTTCTATTTTTTTAGGTGAAACTATCATATATTTATATATTTATTTTTCAGAAGAAAACTCTATCCTAATATGGAATATGGACTCTAGATACCCAAAACGATCTTGAAATAGAACAAAGCTAGAAGATATATATTTTCTGATCTCAAACCATATAAAGCTACAATAATTGAAACAGTGTAGTACTATTCTAAAGGCAGATATAAACCATTGGAGTTAAATAAAAGCCTAGAGCTAAATTCTTCCCTATATTGTCAAGTTTTTTTTTGACAAGGTTTCCACGAACATTTGGTGGTAAAAATAATAATATTTTAATTAAATATTGTTGAAAAATAATAATTACATGGAAAAGAATAAAGTTGGACCCTTACCTAATCCCATATACAAATATTAACTCAAAATAGATAAAAGACCTAAATATAAATCTTAAGACTATAAACTTTTAGGAGAAAATTTGGGTCATAAAACCTCACAACACTGAAATTGGCAGTGATTTCTTGGATATGATTTCAATGGCACAGGCAACAGAAGAGTATACAAACTCCCTAAAAAATAAAAAAAAAATTGTATATACAAAGACAATGTAAAAAGAGTTAACAGTTACTAATAGAATGGGATAAAATATTTCCAAATGCTATATCTGAAGGTATATTAATATTCCAACTAGAAATCCTAAAAATTAACAACAATAAAGGCAAACAATACCATTTAGAGATAGGTAAAAGACTAACCTAAGTAATGAATCTCCACAGATAACCAATCTTAGTTGTCTGTTGGATGGAAAATCTTGTTTCTCTGGTTCTGGTGTGTGTTACCTATTTCTTCTTTGTAGTTAATCTCTTTGAGTATTTTCTCTAGTGCTGGTTTTGAGGACAAAAATTCCTTCAGTTTCTGTTTGTCATGGAAGCTTCTTATTTTTCCATCTAATTTCATAGAAAGTATGGCTGGGTAGGAAATTTTTGGCTGGAGGTTGTTTTCTTTCAGAGTTTGGAATATGTTACTCCAAGCCCTTCTGGCTCTCATGACTTGGTTTGGGAAGTCTGGAGTGATTCTAATTGGCTTGCCTCTGAATGTCACTTGGTCCTTTCTTTTTGTTGCCTTTAAGATTCTTTGCTTGGCTTCCACATTGGTCATTTTGACAATTATGTGGCATGGGGATCCTCTTCTCTGATCCTGTCTAAAGGGAGTTCTATAAGTTTCCTGGACCTGTGTATCAACCTCTTGCTCTATGTTTGGAAAATTTTCTGCTATTACTTCCTTGAAGAGATTGTTGATCCCTTTGGTTTCACTTTCTTTTCCCTCCTCTATTCCAATTATTCTTAGGTTAGCTCTCTTAAAATGGGCCCATATTTCTTCAATATCAGATTTCTGCTGTTGGATATTTTTTCCTAGATTAGAAACTATGCGTTCATTTTTGGAATGATCATCTTCTAAGAGCGAGATTCTGTTCTCCATGTGGTCTAATCGGTCGTTTGTTTTTTGAATTGAGGACTTTACTTCATTAATTGCATCCTTTATCTCTTTTTGGCTCTCTCTGAGTTCTTTTTGAAGCACCTCTATTATTTCTACAGTTATTTTCCTGATTTGATCTTCTAGAAATCTCTGATTTTCTGTTTTATTGGGTTCTGATGTTGTGGGGTTGTGGGCATTCATTGCTCCAGTATTATTCCTCTTTCCCATGATTTCGGAAGTTTGTGCCTTCTCTGGGTTCTTCCCTTGGGTCACTATGACTTCACTTAAGGTGTTCTGGAATTCGAGTCAGTAGTATCTCAGACCCCACTACTCCTTTACTGGGTTGTATCACAAAGTCTCCGACCCAGTGAGTCAATAGAGGCTGCTTTAGACTGTGGGGGGTGCCAGGTTGCACGTTCTCCTATGGTGTGATATCTCTGCCACCGCCCCTCCCCCACTGGGTCAAGTCCCAGGGAGTACAGTACTGGGATTTCTCCTCTGTGGCCCGCAATTTGACTCACTGTTCTTGTGTACGCAGATGTAGCTGTACTGGATTCGGTGAATTCTCTGCTGCTGCCGCCGGTGGCAATATGGCGCTGCTGCTATGCCCTCGGCCGTGAGGCTGGCATATTTCTTCTTGGTTTTGATTTCCACTCTGAATTCCTGCGGTGTGTGCTGAGCTCAGCCACTGGGAGGTTTAGATTTTACCTGCGGCGAGAAATCCTGCCTGGCTGTTCCAGAGCAGCTCACCTCGGCTTGCTGTAGCCATCCGGTGAATTTGCCTCTGCCGCCGGCAGTATGGCGCTGCTGCCGCATCCTCGGGCGTGAGGCCCGTGTATCTCCTCTGTGGCTCTGAGCTCTGTTCTCAGTCCTCTTTCTCTTTGGAGCCTGGTGATTTTTTTGTTTCTCTGGTGATGGTGTTTTCTGGCTATGAAAGGCGCTGATTTTGTGGTAATGGAGATTGGTTGTTAGCGGGGCTCTTAAGCCCCGCTTTTCTCAGTCGCCATCTTCCCGGAAGTCCAAAGATGTTTTCTCTGCTATAGGTTTTCTAAACAAAACACTTAGTAAAGCTCATTTAGATGTTAGTTCAACTGCTGATTTAGCTTCTTAATTTGTATTTAAACTCCAGTCAATTTTGAATGTGCATTCTTGGTGGAGTTATGCAGTTTCTTTGGGAATGTTTTGCATAATATTCATTCTTCTTTGCTTATGTTTTCCAGTCCTTATCTGCTTTGCTGCCTGAACAATAAGAACCTTGACAACTGAAGTAAAAATTCTCAAATTAAAAAATAAAAAAGGGGGTAATGCTACAGCATCTCATGTAGGCCTTGAGCAAAAGCTCAGCCAGGGGACTCGCAAAAGTCTAAGTCCCCCATGAGTATGAGCATCTCCTTCTTCAAAAAATTATTTTAAGATTATTTAGATTAATATGTATAATTGGAATTTTATGAATAAGCATTATAACTAATGGTCAGTGGAGTATGAGAGACTGAGTCAGCAAAAATCTTTTTTTTTCCCCAAGAATAAAGTTTGGGCCAACATATAAGATTAAGTTCAAGCTGACCTTGTGATATGAGGCAAAGCATACTTTCTATGATTTATTAAGTGTCTGGCACCCTGTCCTGAAGTCTGTTAAAGACTTTTTCAGTCCTTGAAGTTTTCTGCTTGCATGACTGTGGTTTTGTCTATCCTGCCAAGAAAGAAAGTATAAAGATTGTAAGAAATCCTGAATAAAGTGGGAGAAGCTTGCATCTGGTCTCCTGTGACAGAGTCTTCTTTCTTTGCAACCTTGACTCTTCTCTCACCAACACATGACCCCTGAATCCTGCTAGGGCTGGACCCTGGCAGATATCTATGTTCATAACTGCACAATTCACCATTGCTAAACTATGGAACCAGCTAAGATGTCCATCAACAGATGAATGGAATACAAAATTATGTGATATGTACATAATGGAATTGGAATTTTACTCAGTCATAAAGAACAACACACATTATTTACAGTGAAATAAATGGAACTGGAGTAAATTATGCTAAGTGAGATTAGTCAGTCACAAAAAAAGTAAGAAATCAGATGCTCTCTCTAATATGTGAAAGCTAGAGAGAAATAGATCACAGGAGGAACTCTATATTAAGAAGGAGATTTTATAGATGAGCTAATAAGGTGACCCAACTGAGGGAATAGGAGGGGGAAAGAGGGAAATTCTCTAATGCACATGATGTACTTTAATTATTCAATTACTAAGCCAAGTATAAGAAGGAGGGAGGGGAAAGGAATGGGGCAGCAACTGGTTAAGGGCTAACTGGGTGATGTGTCCATGTATGTCTCCACATCTTATACCCCATTAATATGTATGACTACAATGCACCAATAAAATTTTTTTAAAATAACACAAATATTAATATAAATAGAATTTTATATCATCTAAAAAAGTAAATTACAAAAGTCAATTATAACACTTCACAAATGTTCATATACTTCACAAATGTGTGTAACTAACACAAATGATGCAAAATGTGAAAAATTTTTAAATATGAATTATTTTAATGGTTCTGATTAATGAAGCTAATCATTTTCCTCCTTACAATTTTTCTTTTGAGTATTTAAAGTAAATTGAAACATATGTAATATTTTACTAATGTTTTAGTAAAAAAACTTCTAACTCTTCATGTCCTCATTATATATTTAAGAAACATAAATTTTATAATAGCTTTAAATCTGTTTTCTCTTTATTTCTGCCCTTTTATCAATCATTGATATATTCTTTCTCAAAATCCTTCCATCCTAATGCATTATTTTCTTTCTGAGTTTCAGGTTTAGAATAACTAATGAGAAAATAAAAAGCTTCAAATTCTGAAACTTTAGGAGTATTTTATTTGAAAATTTTACATCTATCTTATTCTTCTAGGTAAAAAAAAAATTGCAGGCATACCAAAAGTATTGTATATCTTTAGGCTATGTGTATGAAGTAAAATAAAGTGTGAATTTCACATTTAGACATATGTTCCATACCAAATATATCTCATTATGTATATGCAAATATTCCACCCTCATCAGATAAATGTTAGATAAATAAATAAATCCAAAGTCTGAAATAATTCTGGTCCCAAACACCTAAAGTTAATTGATGCTCACCTTATACCATTACTTTTCTCATATGTCTAGTAAATACTGTCACTAGAATTAATTTTAGAAAAATTATTCATTTCAGAAAAGCTATATTAAAATACTTTATAGTTTTATAATTCTTAATATACATGCTTATTATATTTATACAATATTATAACACGTCATCATATTTACACATAATTTGTCAACATAATAATACATAATGTATCATTGTTTTATATATAATTTGTCAATATTATACAATGATTAATGCAAATAAATTTTTCCTCATGTATTATTTGCTTTGGAAGCTTATGTAATACAATAGATGATGCAGAAGAGCTCACATTAGATTGGCTGTATTATTTTTTCTATCATTTCCAAAGGGTGCCATTTTACCTACAGAGGATGAAAATCAAAATCTCCCTACCAAACCTTTTTTTTTTTTTTTTTTGCTTTGGTGGTACTTGGGATGGGACCACCCAGGGGAACTTCTACCTCCAGGCTACACTCCCAGACCTATTTTATATTTTCATTTGGAAAGAGGGTCTCTTAAGCCAGTAAGGCTGGCTTCAAACCTGTGCAATCCTCCTGTCTCTGCCTCCCAAGTGTGGAGATTACAAGAGTGCACCACCACACCCAGCTATCAAAATCTTTTTAGGCCCATTTTATGAGAAACAAACTCCACATCCCTTGAGGTATCATTGCTTCATTGTTCTCTGCCTCAACATTACACCACTATGCCAACATACAATCTCTCATCTGTTTATTTATAGCCATCTATGACACACTAAGATGTGGTTAGAGTCCAGATTTTTAGTGGTTCACTCTGCCATAGGACAAAAAGTACTTCCTCAACATACCCCAGTTCATTTTGGCATAACAGGCTTTTAGAAAAAATGCAATATTCTAACAGGGGTGAGAATTTCAATTTTCCCACACCATGTGTAAACCTGCAGACTAGAGAATTAGACTTATAATGTTCAAAATTAAAAAAAAAAACAGTTGGAAGGAAATAAGAAAGAACAAAGATTTTCTATTACATTTTTAGGTATGTGTTTTGATGTGTATCTGACATTTATTTCTAATACATTCTACATTTTAAAATTATGATTTCAGCTATGTGTAGTGGTGCATGCTTGTAATCCCAGAATTTATGAGACTGTGACAGGAGGGTAAATGGTTCCAGAACAGCCTCAGCAAGTACTGAGACTCTCATCAACCTAGTGAAACCCTGTTTCAAAATAAAAATAAAAGACAGAGGTGGGGTATAGTTCAGAGGTAGAGTGCTCCTGGATTTAATCTCCATTACAACCCACCTAAAAATAACTAAGATTTCTAATTTTATTATTAAAGTGTGACATGAAGAATCATTCTTACTTACACCATAATTTCCCAAGCTGTAGGTATCAGCACTTTTGGAAGAAACCAGATGAAATAAAAGATAGTAAACACCCAAATAGCATTCAGGACCAAAGTACTCTGCCCCACGCTCTGTGTGTGAATGTGATTGTCAGTGTATACCTAGATAAAAAACAGTTAATGACATTTCCTTTGTTCAAATGAATGAATTAGTCAGCCACTGTCTTATTATTAGAATGTAAAACTAGAACTATTATTTTTTCTAAATAGTTTTAATTACTTTTTTCTATTCATGCCCAGTGTGGTAGTAACTGAAGTACTTAAGATGATGAGACAGGATGATAGTAGGTTCAAATCCAGCCTCAACAACTTAGGATCTCAGAAATTTATTAAAATCCTGTTTTCAAATAAAAAATAAAATTGGCCTGGAAGTATAACCTGGAGTTAGAAAACTTCTGGGTTCCATCCCTAGTACTACACACACATACACACACACACACACACACACACACACACACACACACACAGCTCTTTTATTCTTCTACTCTTAAAATCGGAATACCTCTACAAGTGTATTTTTTTCTTCCTTCATATTATGTGAATATATGTGATTAGATAAATATATATCAATATAAATTATATTTTATATAAATGTACCTACATGTAAAATTAAACTAAATATTTCTTATTTCAAATAGACTATCCCAAAATTATCCACAGAGGTGTTTGGTTCATGTTATGAGAAATACTGCTCAGAAAAAATTCTTATGTCCTAAAGTTATTCATTATATTTAAATAAAAACACAGGTTTTGAAATGGGCTCCTCATTTTTATATATAGTAAACTTAACCTATCATTATATAAGATAATATAAAGATGTATTAATTTTTAATTTTTGATTTACTTTTATACTTTTATATATTTGTACTTAATTACATTATATTGACATGGCCAATTACTTCTTGTGGAATTGAGAGGTTTTTTTTTAATGCATTGTCAGAATTTTATATTTGCATATTACAATTCAACTTCTATTTATGGTAGATTTAGATATTTTCATTTTAAGAAACATTATATAGATCTTAAACCAATCTTGAGGAGCCTATTCAAAGTTGGTAATAGATTAGTTCACATAAAAGATGGCTCACACTTGTAATCCCCATGCTTGTGAGGTGACAGGAAGATTGCGCAGGTTTGAAGCCAGCCGCATTGACTTAAGAGACCCTGTTTCCAAATTTAAAAAAAAAAAAATATTTAAAATTGGCCTTGGAGTGTAGCTCAGAGATAGAAGGGTTTGCAGGAACCACATTATCACACACACAAAGAAATTCACATAAAAATTTTGCATGATCTGGAAAGAAGATCAAATCAACCACAACATTCTCTTCAGAAAAGGCTTATATACAGCAAGTCATTAACTCTCTTCAGTTTTGTGAAGGCAAAGAGGGGTTGAGGAGACTATAAAATAAAATATTCAAATTAGAAAAGATTTATTTATGAGGTTTAAGAAAATAATCCAGTTCGATAACATGATTTCAAGGTAAAGAAGCAATCACAAAGCTGTAGAAAGTTGTCCAGAAGATCTAGGGATGATACCTGATGAGGGTAGCTAAACAAAATAACACAATTTTAATATAGATGAAATAGCCTTGTATTGAAGGCAGGTGCCATGTAGGACTTTAATAGCTAAAGAGAAATCAATGTTTGAATTAATAGCTTCAAAGGACAGGCTGACTCTTGTTAGGAGCTAGTGCTGCTAGTGACTTTAAGTGGTTATAAGCCCTCATTTATTATTCCTAAGATCTCAGTGCCTTAATAATTATACTAAATGTGTTTTCATATGGTCTAAGAATGGCACAACAGAGACTAAACAATAGCACATCTGTTTACAATGTGGTTTACTGAATATTTTAATGTTGAAACACACTGTTCAGAAACACAAGCACCACTGTCAAGAAATAACAAAAAAAAAAGATTCTTTTACAATATTGCTGCTCATTGAAAAGGTACTTGGTCACCAAGGGCTCTAGTGGAGATGATCAAGGAGATGAGTGTTGTTTTAAAACTTTTTTATACATGTAGGCCATGTCCAGTAGTACTATTGCCTTTTCTGTGTTATTATTTAATGAACACATTTTGTAAGGCTGCACTTAGTATAGATAATGATTTATTTGATGAATCTGGGCAAAATAAGTTAAAAACTGAACTACATGGAAAGTATTCACTATACTCAGTGAATCATTACATTTTTAATTTATGAGAGGAGTTGTAATATTAAGCACCAACAGTTTTGAAGACGAGTCCATTTCACTTTGATAATTTGAGGATTCCAGTATTTTAGTAGAGAAAGTAGTTGTAGATGTTGTGGAAATATTACTTGAACCAGATTAAAAGTGAAGCTTGCCAATGTAACTGAATTTCACATGTGACTATAATTTCATGATAAGATTTTAAAGAATAGGGAGATTCTTTTTATGTAGGAGCAAAGCGATTGATTTCTTGAGATGAACTTTACTCCTGATAGAGATGTGAAAATTATTGAAGGGACAGGAAAGGATTTAGAATACTGCATAGACTTAATTGACAATGCAGTGGCAGAGGACTGAGTTTAATTTTGGAAGTTATGTTATAGACAAAATGGCTTTCAATAGCATTATATACTATAGAGAAATCTACTAAAAAAGAGAGTTAACTAATGTGGCAAGAGTCACGGTTGTCTTTTCAAAAAGAAATCGCTATAGCCACCCAACCTTCAGAAACCAACATTCTTAATCAATTAGTCATCAGCCTTCAAAATCCAGATGAGACCCTTCATCAGTAAAAATACTATAACTCACTGAAGACTCAAATAATTACCAGCATTTTTAGCAAGAAGTATTTTTGATTTAGATGTGTAGCCTGTTTTAAAGCATAGTGTTTTTATATACTTACTATTCTACAGTATAGTATAAATGTAACTTTTATATGCACTGGGAAACAAAAAATTATGCAACTTGTTTATTGTAATATTTGTGTATTATAGAAGTCTGGAGATAAACGTGCATCTCTCTCTCTCTCTCTCTCTCTCTCTCTCTCTCTCTCTCTCTCTCTCTCTCTCTCGTATGCCTGTGATGACATACTTATGTTATTATGTTATTTTCCTGGCTTGAAAGACAAGTGTGAGACCGTGAGATCATGCTAAATCTTTCAGTGTCTGACTATCTGTAGTCCTAGGAATATACTGAATATTAAAAAAAATCTCACTAAAAAGCCCCTTATAATTGTTTTGACCATGAATAAAGATCTTTATTCTTAGTGAGCAATGTTTTGAAGAACATCCTTGAATAGCAACATGGTAATTTCATTCTGAGGAAATTCACACTGTCCACAAAAATACCTTTTCTGATTTTTAAACTTCATTTCTTCCAGGGAAGTATCTTTCTTTAGTAACACACTCTTTTATAACTTTCTTCAAACATGTTTATGAGTGTATGTGCCTTTTGCTAAAGAAAAAGCTATAGACGTTACACACATTTCTCAGAATCTCCCCTCATGAAAATTTCTATTATTTCCCTCTTTCATTTAGGCAGTTAAATGAGATGGCACTTTATAAATACTTGTTAGTGGTTCTGATTCTTTCTCCAGTAAGTAGCCTTCAGGAGGAAGATTGATAATGCACATCTTCAAATTCTAAAATGAACTGTTCAAATTATTTTGCAAGAATAAAAATAATGTTCTCTCCCAGTTTTTGTTCATGTTCTCTTTGATTTACAAAGAAAACACAATTAAGTGAGGTGACATGGGGGAGAGCCAGGGAGTCAAAAGGGTGGACACCCTCATTAATTGAAATTGTATTTCCTGCTTGTTAATTAACAGGATGCACTGTACCTGATTTGAGGAAAGTAACTTCTTAAATTCTTGGAATTCCTTTGTGACAGATTATTAACATAAAGTTTAAATTTTAATTGGATTTTTGGTAAGTGACCTTTATTACTCTTGGCAGGGACATGACATACAATAATTAAATAATCCCACTGGAGTCAAAGGAATCCAAATGTCAAGATGGCATTGAAAGTGGAACAAACCAGGCTTCTTTTATAAAAACTAAAAATAGCAAAACAAACAAGACACTGTAAGACCAAGTGAGACAGTAAAATTAATCTTCAGCCCCCCATCTCACCATCCATATATAATTAAACAAGAATGAAATACTGAGCTTTTCAAATTATTAGGTAAACAAATCCCTAAGAAATTATAATTCACTTCATCTTTATTTTAAAATAAGAGACATCAGTTTGGCTGGTCATTGGTTCAGATTTGAAGAACATTACAATTATCACTATTATAACCATTATTGTATTAATCAAGATTTCACTATAAAAATAATAAACAATTGTTATTTATAAATTTCCACATGTATCTAATGACATAGAAAATATTTTTCATCTTTCTTAAAATGCTTATGACTTACTATATTTAAATACTTTAACAATAATGATTTGTTAGTATAGTGAATAAAACATATCTAATTATACTATGCCAAAAATTATATTAATATTTCTGATATTTTTCCACTCTTTAGTTTTATTTCAGATATCACTTGTGATTCTTTGATTCTCTTACCTAATTATATTGATGCACATTAATATTTTACTGTACCACAATTCAACTTCTAGTTTTATTCATTATTTTTGTAATATTTGTTTCTATTAAATTTAAAAATACAATTAGACCAGTGTGACAGTGATGTACAACCATAATCCCAGTTATTGAGAGGTGAAGAATGATAGATCACAGGCTCAAGTCTAAACTAAATGAAAGCCTATTTAAAAAACAAAACAAGCTGGGTGTGGTGGTGCACACTTGTAATCTCAGCATTTGATAGGCTGAGACAGGAGTATCTCAGTTTTTGGACAGCCTTACCTATTTAGTATGGCTCTCCGCAACTCAGTGAGACCCTGTTTCAAAATAAAGAATAAAAAATTGAGCTGGGGGTGTAGCTTGGAGATTGAATACCCCTGGGTTCCATCTCCAGACTGGCAATAAATAAATAAATAAATAAATAAATAAATAACACAAAGAAGAAGTGTCAGGGGTTAAACTCAGAATTAGAATGACCCTATGCTTAGTCACTAGTACCAAAAAGGAAACAAAAAAAAAACTAAAAAAAACAATTTAATTAAATTTCCATATATCACAATCAACAATATTAATAAAAATAAAAATATGCCAGATGAAAAAGTCATACTCATAAAGCTCATGAAATTTATAATTATGTAAATGTTATTTAAAATATATATAAATAATTAAGCTATGGGCAACTTTTGAATTATTTATAAAGTTATATACTCCATATGTTAACTCTCATATACCGAAAATTAGCTGGGTGTAGTGGCACATGCTTGTAATCCCAGCATTTGGGAGGTTGAGACCAGAGTATTGTGGGTTTTGGACAGCCTCAGCTACTTAGTGAAGCCTTCTGCAACTTAGTGAGACCCTGTATCAAAAATAAGGGGTAAAAAAAAATATAGGGGAGGGGGTGTAACTCGGAGGTTGAATGCCCCTGGGTTCCATTCCAAGACAAGCAAAAAAACCCAAAAAACTAAAACATACCTTTCTGAAAAGTTTATATTATCTCATTTGTGACAATGTTTTGAATGTTGTTCAAACAATATTAAATTATTTTATGTGACAAAGCTCTTGAATCATTTGATAGGAGAAAAGATGGGAAGTAGTGATTGTGCAGTGACCCATAAAGTAAACTAAAAATTCTATTTGAAATAGTACATTTCACATTAGCTATTCTTGCAATTGTGATTGTTTGTCACTTTCAAAAGCTGATCATTAGAACACTGACTTAACTCATGTTTTTAATTATAAGTTAATAGTGTGTAATATCTTGTGTAAGTGTCCAAAAAATAATATGCCTCGTTAAAATTATGCTGCCATAAACCATTCTTCATAAAAAAACATTTCAGTGTTATACCCATAATTAAAATAAATTTGTTTAGAATTTTTGCATCTATGTTCAAGAAGGATCTTGTTCTGTGATTTTCTTTTCTTGAGGTACCTTTATTTGGTTATAGATTAATGTGATACTGGCTAGGATGGATTTGGTTATGAATTAACATGATACTGGCCCCGTAGATGAAATGTGGAAGAATTCCAACTCTTTCAATTTCTCAGAACAAGTTGTAAAAAATGGGATTAGTTCTTCTCTAAAGGTTTTGTATAATTCAGCTGCAAACCCTTCAGAGTCTGGGTTTTATTTGATGGTGGAAATTTATTGCTCTTTCTATTTCTTTGCTTGCTATTGGTTGGTTTAGGCTTGCTCTTTCCTCTTCATTCATTTAGGTAGGTTATATGTGCTTAGAATGTATCAATTTCTTCCATGTTTTATAGTCTACTGGAGTATAAATTTTCTGATAATTATTTAAAAATTTCCACTGGCTGTGGTGATGTCTCCTTTTTTATTTTAATAATTTAGGTTGATTCTTTCTTTTGGTTAGGTTGGCCAGGGGTTTGTGAATCTTATTATTTCAAAGAACCAGCTTTATGTTTTGTTTATTTTTTAAATTATTTTTGAATTCTCTATTTCATTATTTCCACTGATTTTAACAATTTCCTCCTTTCTGCTGGCAGTAACTGTTAACTCTGTTTACATTGTCTTTGGATATACAATATGTTTTTTATTTTTTAGGGAGTTTGTATACTCTTCTGTTGCCTATGCCATTGGAATCATAACCAAGAAATCACTGCCAATTTCAAAAAAAATAAAATAAAATAAATAAATACATTTTTAAACTCGAGACATAGATTAATAGTGTAGTTGAATATTTAAAAATATTATTATAAAAATCAGAATTAATTTTTTATCTTTAGTCTACATTTTTTATAGTACAATGGATTAAACCCAGAAGCATTTTACCTCTGAGCTACATTTCCAGACCTATTTTATTATTTGTTTATTTATTTGTTCATTTGTTTGTTAGTTTGTTTGTGGGTCTGGGGATGGAACCCAGGGACATTCAAGCTACAAGCTACATCCCCTGCCCTATTTTTTATTCTTTATTTTGAAACAGGGCCTCATTAAGTTACAGAGGGCTTCACTAAGTAGCTGAGGGTTTCTGTGAACCACTATCCTTGGGTCTCAGCCTTCCAAATGCTGGGATTACAAGCGTGCACCATCACGCTCAGGTTTATTTTTTATTTTTGAAACAGTATCTCTAATCTGAGTGTGGTGGTACAAGCTTGTAATCCCTGTGCTTGGGAGGCTGAGACAGGAGGATCACACAGGTTCGAAGCCAGCCTCAGGTACTTAGTAAAACTGTCAGCAACTTAGTGAGACCCTGTTTCCAAATAAAATATAAAATAGATCTGGGATTATAGCCTGGAGGTAGATAGACCCTGAGTTCCACCCCCAGTACCACACACACACACACACACACACACACACACAAATAAATAAATAAATAAATAAATAAATAAATAAATAAATAAACAGAATCTCTAAGTTGTGGAGGATCTTGCTAGTGACTGAGGCTGACTTTAAACCTAAGATTTTCATGTCTCAGACTCTCAAGTATTAGGATTACAGGCGTGCACTACTATGCTTGGTTAACATACTTTTTATATTGAATGTTGCAATCATTTTATTTAGCTTACAAACTAAATAAAATACTGTTTTTTAAGCAAGAAGCACATCAATTTTGTTTCATAATTTACTACATTTTCTTTATTTTATTCTGATAGTATGGAAAATAGCAACTTGTCAATAACAGGTATATAAGTACTAATATTAAGGTAAATACATACATAAATATTAATTCTGAATCATCAGATATTTATTTAAAGTTACATATATGAATTATCTAAAAAAACACAAAACTTCATGTGCTATTCATATATATTGAATGATTAAACAATATCACTATCAGATTATTTGCTTTGTGTCATCACATGTCACAAACTCAACACTAATATACAAATTTAATCATTTTCTTTTGTGTAAGATAATATCGCAACATTGATACAGAAGCACAAATACCTATTTACATTTATTTATATTAGCAGAACTTAGGTATAGATATTTTAAATAATTCTTATTTTATTTATGTATCACAGCATGTACATAAAATGAAAGAGTTCTAGTTTGGCATGGTGGCACATGCCTATAATCCCAGTTCTTGAGAGGCTGATAAAGGAGGATCTCAGGTTCAAGGACAGTTTCAACAACTCAACAAGATTCTCAGCCACCTATTGAGTCCCTGTTTCAAATTTTAAAAAAATGCTGGAAGTGTAGTTCAGTGGTAGAGTGGCTCTGGGTTAAATCCCCAGTTCCATAAAACAAACAAAATGAATAATCATAAAGGAGTTTCACAGTTTACCAATTTTCCCATTCTCAGTGCCCTTAATAACAATTGGTATTATCACATTTTAATTTTAGAAACTATAGTGGTAGGTAGAGAAATATGTTGTGATTTGAATTTTTCTCTTTATTAATGAGAGGATACATTCACATTGCTTTAAATTTTTTTTCTATTCCACTTTTATTTTCATTATATATAAGTATATATTATATATAAGTATACTATGTATATATATACATAGTATGCTTATATATAATGAAAATCAACATATACCTGAGACTTCATTCTTATATATATATATATATATATATATATATATGTATACATACATATATATGTATATGTAATGCATTAAATATTGAAACTGAGAGATTGATAGATTTGAGTTTCATGTATTAAAATATTTTCTTATTGTCATGGTTAATATTTTTACTCTACAAATGGTATTATTCAATAAATAAAGTATTTTTATAATCAATATTTTTGTGTTTTTAAGAAATGTAGTTAATTCAAATTCTAGAAAGTTATGTTCTAGAAGCATTTTAATTTTACCTTTAAATTTACATCTAAATCCAGCAAGGAATGGTTTTATGGTATGATAGAAGAAAGGAGCCAGTTTTTTTTTTCCTTTGTTTTATTTATTTTCATAAGATTATCTAATTGACACAGGACAATTTCCCCCTATTTCTTTAGGAAACACCTTGCTGGAGTGACTTAAATCAAGCGTTTGTGTACTGTGACCCAGTTTCTTATTTCTCTGCATTGTCTCCAGCATGTTAGAGATTACTTAGCCCATCTTTCTGAGATTTTATTCTTTCATCTTTTCTTATGTGTTATTGATACCTTGATAATTCTCTGAGGCCTTCAGTAAGGCTTTCCCCTGCCAGCTTTCATAAGTATTATCAGTGGCCACACAGTTCTGAAATAAACTGCTTTATTATACATAGAGATATAATATTTATTTTAATGTTCTATTTAAAATGACTGGTTTATACATAAACATTATTAATGAATGTATTGAGTTGATTATATATTTCTCCTTTAGTTCTAAACACAGACTAAGGAACAAAACTAATCATTTGTACAGTATATTTCTACTTTTTAGCACTGAAAGTCCAGCACCTGAGGGAACCCATAGGACCCAGGAAACTAGGCTTAGTATATTAATAAGGTCCTACAAAATTGAGAGGTTCTAATATTATTTTCACCTTTTCTTGGGTCAAACTGTACATGAGCAGGAGGTACAAATACATTAATACTTAACTGCATTTTACTATCAAAATATTTTAATGGGCCTCTTATAATAACTGAAACTAGTTTTTTTTTTTTTTTTTTTTTTTTTTTTTTTTCTTGGTGGTACTAGAGGTGGAACCTAGAGGCTTTCTACCTCCAGGCTATACTCCCAGACCTTTTTTAAAATATTTTATTTGGAAACAGGGTCTCGCTAAGTTGCCGAAAGCCTCACTAAGTAGCTGAGGCTGGCTCGAACCCATGCGATCCTCCTGTCTCAGCCTCCCAAGCACAGGGATTACAAGCGTGCGCCACAATGCCAGGCCTGAAACTAGTTTTGACCACACTTATCAGATTAACTGAAACTAATGATTGATAAAAAATTGACTTTATTTTGTTCCTCATATTTTGGAATTCTAGAACTGTTAGTCTCTGAGTTGGTATGGAAAGTTTGTTTTCTTTTTATATATGAGTTTCTGTATATATATGCAAATACACCCTTTATTTGAAAGCACTACTCATTACCAAAAAAGAACTACTAAAGTTATTTTGAAAAAGCCATTAAGTGGAAAGAGGTGAGAAAGCCTAAAACTGTGTGCAGTAGATTTATGTTTTCCAAAGTTATTTTAGAGCCGGGCATGGTGGCGCATGCTTGTAATCCCAGTGCTTGGGAGGCGGAGACAGGAGGATCGAGCTGGTTCGAGCCAGCCTCTCTGGTTTAAGAGACCCTGTTTCCACATAAAAAAGTTAAAAAATAGGTCTGGAAGTGTAGCCCGTGGGAGTGTATCCCAGAGGGAGAAGGGCTTCCAGGAACCCCAGTACCACCAAAAAAAACAGTTATTTTAGGTTTTCCACTTTGCCAGGAATGTGTGAACATTATAATCTTCAATCTGCTATAGTTTGGATATAAAATGTGTCTCAAGATTTCATGTTCCAGAGACAGTCATGCTTCTATGTAGGTCCCTGGGGGCATGGCCAGGCACGGTGTGTGCTGGAGCTGCTCCAGTGAAGGTCCCAAGAAAGGAATCTGTAATCTGTGTAAGTGTGTGTATGTATGTGTGTGTGTGTGTGTGTGTGTGTGTGTGTGTGTGTGTGTGTGTGTGCCTGCCTGCCCATATTTGCTCTTCCCAACTGTAGCATCTGGCTCTAACCCTCTCTCGCTGAACATTTGCTCTTTCTTTGCTCCCTGTTATCATTTCCTAAGAACCTATCACCCCAGCTTCTGATTGGCATTCATCATAAAATGTAATTGATAGGCGATAGATGATGATGATATATATATATATATATATATATATATATATATATATGATAGATAGCTATAGATAGATGATAGGTAGATAGATGGATTATAGACTATTAAGCCTTCAAATCTATAAGTAAATAAATCTTTTTTCTAAGCTTGCATATGTTTCAGGGGTATTAGATTAAACTATACCAGTGAGAATGCTGGTTGAAACACAATCTTATACCATAAAAAGAAAACAAGCAACTCATAAATGTATTTTTCACTTATAACCATGAATATATATTTGAGATTTTCTGGACAATGCTCTGAAATTTTGTAGAAAATCACCATGATTACTACTAGTAACAACTCCAAATATATATTAGATATTTAAATAATAAAAAACAAGACCCTTTAACCGATTATGCACTACTTATGATATATTCAAGTAGAACCAAATGCTATCATAATTCCAATTACTAGTTAATATAAATTATGAGATGAATTAGTTTTAAAATTATTTTAGTAATAATTTTGTTCAATAAGTGTTTCATAATGATAAATTATATAAAGAAGTTTACTCTTAAAAATTATTTTCAGACTGTGCATGGTGGCGCATGCTTGTAATCCCCATGCTTGGGAGGCGGAGACAGGAGGATCGCACAGGTTCGAAGCCAGCCTCACTGGCTTAAGAGACCCTGTTTCCAAATAAAAAATATAAAATAGGTCTGGGAGTGTAGTCCGGGGTTGAAGGGTTTCCAGGAACCCCAGTACCACCAAAAAAATATTATTTTCAGGATCTAGGCATGGTGGTGCATGCTTGTAATTCCAGTCCTTAGAAAGTTGAGACAGAAAGATGGCAGGATTACAGCCAACCTCAGCTACCTAGTAAGGCCCTCCACAATTTGTGAAACCTTGTTTCAAAATGAAGAATAAAAAATAGGACCGAGGGTGTAGCACAAAGTTAGAATGTCCTTGGGTTCCATCTTCAGTACTTCAACATATTATTTTCAAGAGATTTAATATGAACTAGAAAATATTTGCACGAGTTTTTGTTAATGTGTTATTGTAGTACAAACAATATACTCTAGTTTTGCCACAGGCCTTAACCTGCCACTTTGATTAAATTTTAAAAATGATGATTGTTTACTATAAATATTATGTACAAAACATTATTTTGGTCTCTAATCTATTATTTGATGTATGTGGCAAGTGTCTTTAAGATTTTAAGGAATAATTTTGTGCTTTTGCTAATGCTAGAAATATCAAATTTTTATCTTATTGTGGAATATATTTAGATTTATTGTGAGTCATTTTTATCACATCTTTCTAATGACATCATCTTCAATGACATAAAGCTCAAAGCACAAGTGTGTGAAGTTTTATAATTACATTTTTAAAAAATATCTAGTTTTGCCATTTGTGGTGGTATACACTTGTAATCCCAGAATTTGGGAGGCTGAGACAGGAGGATCATGGTTCATGGACAGCCTCAGCTACTTAGTGAGGACCTTTGCAACTTAATGAGACCCTGTTTCAAAATAAATAATAAAAAGCAAAGCTGGAGGTGTAGCTCAGAGGTAGAATGCCCATGGGTTCTATCCCCAAAACTGCAAAAACAAAAACAAAAACAAAACAAAAAACAACAACAACAAAAACACCTTAGTTTCATCACACAAATAAATGGAAACCTAACCAGGAATGTAATTCCTATCTTTTTTCTAGAAAACATACACAGAGAAGAAATTATTTACATACTAGGCATTGTGGCACACACTTGTAATCCCAGTACTTGAGAGGCTGAAATAGGAGGATCACAGGTTTGGAGTCAGCCTCAGCAACTTATGAAGCCCTCTACAATGTAATGAGATACTGATTCAAAATAAAAATAAAAATAGAGCTGAAAGAATAAAAAAATAGAGTTGGAGGAATACCTCAGAGGTAGAATGCCTCTCGGTCCCATTACAAGTAACACATTAAAAATCCTTCTTTAAATCCTACACCAAGCCAGTTTTCCTTTAGCAGATTCTCAACATTAAATAGCTCTTGTGTGTGTGTGTGTGTGTGTGTGTGTGTGTGTGTGTGTGTGTGTGTGACTGGGGGTGGAACCCAGGGCCTTTCTACCTTCGGGTTATACTCCCAGACCTATTCCTATTTTATATTTTTTATTTGGAAACAGGTCTCACTTTGTGGCTGAGGCTGGCTTTGAACCTGTGGGATTCTTATGTCTCAGCCTCCCAATCCTGGGGATTACAAGCGTGTACCACCAAGCCCAGCTAAAATATCTCTTTTCTAATTTGAATCTAAATTTTTTTTAAGTTTATTTCAGTTCTATCCTCTGTGTTTTTACTATAGAAATCTTAAATTTTAATTATCTGGCTCTTTCTTCTGTAGAAATATTTTCTCTATAAATTTTACAGGTTACATCTTTCTAAGTGATATAGAAATCATCACTGATTCTAAATAGATTCCACTTTTTTCATGTAGTGAATATTTATTGAGTGAACAAATTGAATTTGTCTGACAGAAAATGAATATATCATTTTCTTCATTGTTGTTGATATATTATTAAAGACAAAGATCATAATTATCATTTCAGTTAATTCATTTCTGACTAAAGTCTATGCTGTTAGTAAGCTTATCTTAGATCGTTAGATTTTATTCCAAATCTAAACTGCCTTTGGTTCATTTTTAAGGTACTGCGGAAAGCTGAATGCATTAGTACAGGGCATTACTTATGTTGTGTTAAGTGTGCATGTACTTAAAAATTAAACGTATTTTCTCTGATGCTCTAGATTATCAAGAGCTTAAAATTTTAGAGTTAATCTGAATAACCTATATGGCATCCAAAATTAATTACAGGAGAGAGACATCAATCAAATTTAAAAATAGTGTATGTTTTCTCTGAAATGGGGAAAGACAATATTTTAGGGGCATTTGAATATATTTTATTTTATTCCTACACTTTATTGGTGTTTGTGATTATACATTATGATGATATTCGAAGTGATACATTGATACAGACACACTTAACTTGGTATATTCCCCTCTGCATCCCACATCACTTCTTCCTGTTAGTGTGATTGCTAGTAATGTTAGTGTGATTGGTAGTGATACCTTCATGAGGTCCCTTTTTTTCCCCCTATTTTCTCTCTAGCTTTCATATATGGAATAAAACATAAACCCTTGACTTTTGAGACTGACTACTCTCAGCATAATATTCTCTAATTCCATCCATTTTTCTACAAATGACATAATTGTGTTCTGCATCACTAAGTAGAATTGCATTGTATGTATATATACTTTATTTATTCTTTTATTGACAGATACCTAGGTATGTTCCATAATTTGGTTGTTATGAATTGTGTTGCTATAAACAAGAGGATGAATGTACTATAGTTTTTCTTGTTTGTTTGTTTGTTTGTTTGTTTGCGGTACTGGGGATGGAACCCAGGGGCTTCTACATTTGAGCTACATCCCCAGCCCTATTGTTTATTCTTTATTTTGAAACAGTTGTGGAGGGCTTCAGTAAGTAGCAGAAGCTATCTGTGAACTGCAATCCTCCTGCCTCAGCCTCCCAAATCCTGAGATTACAAAAATGTGCTACCATGCACAGTTTATAGTATTCCAATTTTAACTTTTTATAAAGATTCTGAGGATTTAAATACTATCAGTATATTTCCCTTTCTTAAAGTGGGTAATTGTTTGATAGATAGTACATTTTTAAAAAAATAATACAAGTATTGTATATATTCTTCAAAATGTACCTGATGTTAAAGGATAATTTTGATAAAATTATGTCTTTTATGCATTTATAAAAAATGTCACTGGGCTGGTGGCACACACTTGTAATCCCTGGGCTTGGTAGGCAGAGACAGGAGGATCTCACAGGTTCAAAGCCAGCCTGACTGGCTTAAGAGACCCTGTTTCCAAATAAATAAAAAAGTATAAAATAGGTCTGGGAGTATAGCCTGGAGGTAAAAGTTTCCAGGAACCCCAGTACCACACACACAAAAAAAAAAAAACAGGAGGACTACAAGTTCAAGGCTAGCCTCTGCAACCTAGTTGAGACCCTGTCTCAAAATTAAAAAAAAAAAAAATTAAAGTCAAAATATTATTCAACTTATTCATAAAAAAGAGAAAGAAAAATGTTCAGACCAATAAAAAGAAAATTTGAGAATTTATGTGATTGTAGATAGTAGGAATGTCATTATAAAATAGCCAAGTCAAGTACATACTAGTGTTTTATAGGAAAATGAAGTATAATCTTCTGGTAGGTCCCCCTTGTGATATTACAAAGAAGAAAAATTTTGCTTTATCTGAAATTCTTGGTTATGTGTGTGTGTTAAATTCAACATTATTAAAATAATTTTCTTTTAGTAGCACTAGAAATTCTGAGCAGTAACTAATGTGTGTTCTTCCTCTGAGCAGTAACCCAGGCTTTATATTATTTTTTGTTTTTAAATAAGGTCTCACTAAGTTGTGGGTCTCACTAAGTTCCTGATGCTAGCCTAGCCATGAAACTGTGCTCCTCCTGTCTCAGCCTCCCATATATTGGGATTACAAAACATTGCTTTAAATTTAGTAATGCTTTAGCAGCTCCTAAGAATTCAAAGTTGGGAATGCTTATCAAAAACTACTGAAAAGACCCCTGGAGAAACCGGGCCCAGTAAGATGTTGGGTTCTGGGCGGGGGTCGCGGGGCACGCCAGCTGGGGCCCGGGTCGCGGGACTCTGGGCCCCGGCCGAACTGCGAGTAGCACGCCAGACACCTGGAGAAACCGAGCCCAGAACAGAAAAAGATAAAGAAAAATATCAGAGAGGAGATAAGAAAGCCGTTATGGATGCCAGGACACTGGAGATGCAGACAAAACTTATCTAAATGCACTGGAACTTATGGAAAAATTCGCCGTGAAAGAGGACTGCTATTTCTCTATATTGTTAAGAATCTCAGACATCACATATAAGGAGAGAATTTAGCGTAAACCAAGGAGAAATGCGGTGTTGAAAGAGTTCTCCGCGATGGTGGTGGAGACTTGTATTCGGGAGAAGCAGAAACCGGATCTTACCAACTTTATTTTTTTGGAGAAATTACACCAAATGTCAAATGCTACCATCACGCATGCTTAGGAACACTGGACAACATTTAGAGTGGAAAAAGAGCCTGGGAAGGATTTGAAACGGTGGAGGCAGTGGCAATGCCAGTGGCCAATACTCAGGGGAGGCAGAGATCTGATACATTACACCTGGAACCTTTGAAATAATAACCACAGAGTCAGTGATCGGAACCTGCTGAGGGATTAGGCGGGCGCCGGGGCCAGTGGCCGACATCGGAGCTTGCTGTGAGGCAAGGCCACTACTGAGGCCTCTGTGGCCGGGATTGGAACCTGCAGAGGGGTTAGACCGATGCTGGGGCCAGCGAGGCCGGCATTGGAGCCTGCCATGAGGCAAGGCTTGTGCTAGGGCCTCCGAGGTCGGGTCTGGAACTTGCTGAGGGGTTAGTCCGGTGCTGGGGTCAGCGAGGCCGGCATCAGAGCCTGCTGTGAGGCAAGGCCAGTGCTGGGGCCCCCGAGGACGGGACCGGAGCCTGCTGAGGGGTTAGGCCAGTGCTGGGGCCAGCGAGGCTGGCATCAGAGCCTGCCATGAGGCAAGGCCGGTACTGGGGCCTCCGAAGTCAGGATAAGAGCCTGCCCAGAGGTTAGGCCGGTGCTGGGGCAGGTGTGGCCGGCATCGGAGCCTGCTGTGAGGCAAGGCCAGTGCTGGGCCTCCGAGGCCGGGATAAGAGCCTGCCGAGGGGTTAGGCCAGTGCTGGGGCCAGCGAGGCTGGCATCGCAGCCTGCCGTGAGGCATGGCCGGTGCTGGGACCTCTGAGGCCAGTATCGGAGCCGGCGGAGGGGTTAGGCCGATGCTGGGGCCAGCGAGGCTAGCACCGGAGCCTGCTATGAGGCAAGGCCGGTACTGGGGCCTCCGAGCCCGGGATTGGAGCCTGCCGAGGGGTGGGGCCAATGCTGGAGCCAGCAAGGCCGTCATTGGAGCCTGGCGTGAGGCAAGGCCGGTGCTGAGGCCTCCGAGGCCGGGATTGGAGTCTGTCTTGAGGCAAGCCTGGTACTGGGGCTTCCGAGGGCAGGATAAGAGCCTGTCAAGGGGTTAGGCCGGTGCTGGGGCCAGCGAGGCCGGCATCGGAGTCTGCCATGAGGCAAGGCCGGTACTGGGGCTTCCGAGGCCAGGATAACAACCTGCCGAAGGGCTAGACCGGTGCTGGGACCAGCAAGGCCGGCATCAGAGCCTGCCATGAGGCGAGGCCAGCATCGGAGCCTGCCGTGAGACATGGCCAGTGCTGGGGCCTCCTAACCCGGGAACGGAACCTGCCGAGTGTTTAGGCCAGTGCTGGGGCCAACAAGGCCGGCATTGAAGCCTGCCGTGAGGCTAGGCCGGTGCTGGGGCCTCCGAGCCCGGGATTGGAATCCTGCCAAGGGGTTAGACCGGTGCAGGGGCCAATGGCCAGCATCAGAGCCTGGCGTGAGGCAAGTTCACTCCTGCGGCCTCCAAGGCCAGTACCAAAGCCAGCTTAGGGGTTAGACCGGTGCAGGGGCCAGTGAGACCAGAATTGGGGCCTCCCATGAGGCAAGGCTGCTGCTTGAGCCAGCGAGGTCTGGATCAGTCCACTGAGTAGCCAGGCCACTACTGGGACCATCAAGAGTGGGATTGGTACTTGCAACACACCATGCACAGAGAAATATCGCAGAAAATATAAATCAGACGCTTCTCTTAATCAGCAATAACTAGGAGGAAAAGGGCAACAGGAAGAGGTTGAGCTATAGAAAGGGCCCTATAGTGAAGCAACTAATGTGACCAATCAGAGGGTATGTAATACTGGAGGACGGAGCCTCTTTAAAACGCAGGAGGTACATAAACAAATGTATCAAAGTAAATCACCAAAGAAGCGTGGGACGAAGGGAGGGGGAGGGAATGGGATAGGGGCTGGAGGAGGGCTAATTGGATGATGTGTGCTTGTATATCCTCTCAAGTCTTGTACTCCAACGTGATTGATATATGACTACAATGCACCAATTTAAAAAATAAATTAATAAAAAAATAAACAAAAAAAACACAGCATACAAATTAGCACATTGGTTGCTATAAACATATTTGTTAGTACAAATAAATTGCTTACTATAAAGATTAGATGCCACTGCTACTTATCTTTTATTTTTTTACATATTTGGTATAGTCATATATAAAGCAAACATCTTTAGGTTTGAGGTTATTGTATTCTTTTCTTCAGTTTATGGGATACCCTATTAACTCTTTAAGTATCTTTTTTTTTTTTTTGGTGATGATGGTACAGGGGTTCCTGGAAACCCTTCTACCTCTGGGCTACACTCCCAGACTGATTTTTATATTTTTATTTGGAAACAGGGTCTCTTAAGCCAGCCCAGCTGACTTTGAACCTGCGTAACCCTCCTGTCTCTGCCTCCCAAGTGCGGGGATTACAAGTGTGTGCCACCATGCCCAGCAACTCTTTAAGTATCTTTAAAGTTCCTGGTTTAGCAAAAAATTAAAACCTATAACCAAAATTAAAAAAAACAAAACTCCACAAGAGTAGAAATAAGCAAGATTCCTGAATTCCTGATTTAAAGTACAAAAGAAACTTAAACAGATTTTTGTGTTTTAAGTTTGAACAGAACTCCTAGACCCTCCAAATGGGGAGGGAATGGAGTGAGGATTGGGTTGGGGCTAACTGGGTGATGTATGCATGTCTGTCTACACCAAATTTTTACCCCATTATGATGCAGGAATGCAATGTACCAATTAAAAAAATTAAAAAAAAGAATTAAGGAATATTTTTGTTCATGTTACCTAATGACCTTTTCTAAATTCAACACTCAAATCATTTGATAGAGAGTTAATGACTTAGGAAGTAGGCTGCTTAATTAAAACAACAAAAGCACCCACAGAGGCACAGCCCTCCAGAGATCCAGAAGAACTGTGTGCACCCAGAAAAGCCTCAGGATCCAGGAGCACAGTGAGCCTTCCAGTGACCTTGACCAGGACAGTAAGGTATTTGGGTACCCCCAGAGAAAGTATCCTGAAGGCTAGTCCAGGTAGAATCTCCAGAGACACAGGAAAGGTGCTCAAGGAGCAGTGACTCCACAAAGTTACAGGGATACTTGCCGAGAGTATATTAGATGCCATCTGCACAAAGTTGTCAGAGGTGAGACAAGGAATCACGCAGAGATTGGGTCAAAAGCTGAAAATAGGAGACAGTGCAAATAAGAGATAAGGGAATATACTTCAGAATCTACCAGTGATCAGACATACAAATATTATATGAGCCCATATCTGTAAATTATTAGGACTTTTTTTGTTTGCTTATTTTTTGTTCTTTTTTTTCCCCTTTTTCCTATTTATTTATTTATTTATTTATTTTGCTAGTTTGGTTGTTTGTTTTGCTTTGTTATCTCACACAGTCACTAGTTCTTATTTTAATTTATTTTTGCTCTTTATTTTCTTTATACCTTATCTTCTCTCTTTCTTATTCCTTTCTTTCTTTTTTGTCTTCAAGCTGTAATAGTTAGTTTTTGAATCTTGTTTTGTTATTTTATTCATACTTGTTTGCTCCTTCCCTCCCATTCCTTTTATAAACTTCCTCACACTACCCTATCTACTCTCTTCTCTCAAAGCTTTATTTTTCCTTACTGTATCTTCATGTTTAATACTCAAGGTATTTCATATCTCCATACTTAAATATTCTACTAATTACAAGAGTCCTACTATCTAACCTTCTCTCATTCTCATCTAGAAACTACCTTATTATACTTAAATTCAAACTCAACCTAATCATATCCTCTACCTTACCAAAATCCTGTACCCATCACCCAAGGTTCTTCCACAATACCCAACCCTCACCAATAAAAAAAGCACTACTTACCTGCTGATGCCTCTAAATTCCTATTACTAACATTTGACTAAACATAATACAGACAAACAACCAGAAAACATCAGAAAAAACAGACCTGAGAACCTGGAAAATATGAGAACTAGGAATAGTGATGAGACAACAGAAATCACAAATACTGACCTACAAGAAATGCAAGAAGGGGAGTTTCAAATCCTGATCTACAATATAATGAAAGGTTTTAAAACAAGTCTACAGGAAATGAAAAAGGAAATTGAAACACTAAGAAAGAATCAGGAAGAGGTCTGGAGTGAAATGAAAGAATCAATGAATGAAATGAAGACAGCAACAAAAAGTAATTCTGGAAGATTAGATGAAATGGAAAGTAGAATATCACTGTTAGAAGACAGTTCATTCAAAACCAAAAACACAGTCAACAGCATACAGAAGTCATTACAGCAACAAAACCTAAACATCCAACACCTATGGGACAATATGAAACATCCTAACTTTCAGATAAAAGGCATTGAAGAAGGGTAGAGGTACAGACCAAAGGCATTCATAATTTCTTCAGAGAAATAATTTGAGAGAATTTCCCAAACATGGAAAGAGACTTGGATCTTCATGTCCAGGAGACATACAGAACACCATTAAGACAAGATCAGAGAAGAACCTCCCTACACTATATAATAATTAAAATGACCAACATAAATGTCAAGGAAAGAATCTTAAAAGCAGTGAGAACAAAAGGACAGGTGACATATAGGGGCACAACAATAAAAATCACCCCAGACTATACAACCCAAGCCATGAATGCCAGGAGAGACTGTTATAATGTGATCCAGACTCTGGAAGAAAACAACTTCCAACCCAAACTGCTATATCCAGCAAAACTATTATTCAAAATTGATGGAGAAACAAAAGCATTTCGAGGTAAGAAGAACCTCAAAAAATTCATGAATTTAAAGCCAACACTAGAAAAAATACTTAAAAAAATAAACTATAAAGAAGAAGAAAAAAAAAAACAATTTACAGACCAGAGAATAGATGTAGTTGATCAGCAGGGCTTCTAAGTAAAGAAGAAATAACAGGATAGCAAACAGAAGACCGAACATAAAATGATAGAAAACAAAAATTATATTTCAATAAAAACTCTGAACATGAAAGGACTTAACTTGCCAATCAAAAGACATAGACTGCTGGGTATGGTGGTACATGCTTGTAATCCAGCATTTGGGAGTCTGAGACCAGAGGATTGCAGCTCGCTGACAGCCTTAGCTACTTAGTGAGGTACTCTGCAACTCAGTGAGACCCTGTTTCTAAATAAAGAATAAAAACTTGGGCAGAGGGTATAGCTCAGGGGTCAAATGCCTCTGGGTTTCATCCCCAGACCTGCAAAAAAAAAAAGACATAGACTGGAAATATGGATTAAAAAACATAATCTAAATATATGCTGTTTGTAAGGAACTCCTCTTACAACCAAAGAAATTCACAGACTAAAAGTGAAAGGATATAAAAAGATATACCATGCTAATAGAGACCAAAAACAGGCAGGGGTAGCAAATCTGATATCCAACAAAACAGACATTAAGCTAAAACATATCAGAAGCGACAAAGCAGGGCACTTCTTTTTGTTAAAAGGAACAATCCACCAAGAGGATATAATGATAGTAAATGTTTATTCCCCAAATGTGGGAGAAGCCACCTAACCAAAAGAAAGAGAGAATCAACACAAATTATTAAATAAGAAATGAAAAAGGAGACATCACGACAGGTAGTGGGGAAATAAAAGAATTATCAGAAATTATTTTGAAAATGTACACTCCAATATCCTGGAAAACATGGAAGAAATTGATAGATTTCTAAGCATATATAACCTACCTAAACTGAACCAAGAGGACATAGAAAACCTAAACCAACCAATAGAAATCACAGAAAAGCAGCAATAAAAATTCTACCATCAAAGAAAAGCCCATGCCCCGATGGGTTTTCAGCCAAATTCTACAAAACCTTCAGTGAAGAACTAATCCCAATATTTCACAAATTGTTCTGGGAAATTGAGAGATGAAAGTCTCCCAAATTATTTCTATGTGGCCACTATCACATTAATCCCCAAACCAAATAAGGATACTTAAAAAAAGAAAAATTGAAGTCCAGTATTCTTGATGAACATAGATGCAAAAATTCTAAACAAAATACAAGCTATATGTATTCCAAACAATATCAAAAGAATAAGTAAGAGGTCTCAACAATTTAGTAAGATCCTGTTTCCAAATAAAGTATAAAATAGGTCTGGGAGTATAGCCTGGAGGTAGAAAGCCTCTGGGTTCCACCCCCAGTACCATAAAAAAAAAAAAAAACTGCAAAAAATTGGAATAGAAGAAATGTGTTTCAACATCATTAAGGCAATATACAATAAACCTGAAGCCAACATAATATTGAATGGGCAAAAATTGCAAGAGTTTTCTCTAAAATCAGAATCAAAACAAGAATGCCCACTATCACCACTCCTTTTCAACATAGTCCTCAAGACTCTTGACACAGCAATAAGCCAAGAAGGAAATAAAAAGAATTCAAATAGGAAGAAAAGAATTAAAGCTATCCTTATTTGCAGATGACGTGATCCTTTATCTAGATGACCTAATGAACTCAACCAAAAGACTACTGGAGCTGATTAACCAATTCAGCAAAGTAGCAGGATACAAAATCAGTCTAAAATAATCAGTTGTTTTTCTTAATGCCAACAACAAATCCACAATGAAATAAATAAAACAATTCAGTTCACTATAAACTCAAAACCAATAAAATACCTAGGAGTAAACCTAACCAAAGATGTAAAAGACCTCTACAAAGAAAACTATAAAGTATTAATGAAAGAAATTGAAGAAGTCCTTGGAAAATGGAAAGATCTCCTATGTTCATGGATAGGCAGAATAAATATTATCAAAATGGCCATTCTGCCAAAAGTGATCTAATGATTCAATAAAATTTCTGTTAAAATACCAGTGACATTTTAATAGACCTAGAAAAATCAGTCATTAATTTTATGTGGAGTAAGAAAAGACCCAGAATAGCCAAAGCAATACTCAGCAATAAAATCCAGGCAGGAGGCATCTTAATCCTGATCTTCAAATTATACTATAGAAAAATAGTAGTAAAATCAGCATGGTATTGGTATAACAGGGAGACTGACCAGTGAAATAGAATAAAAGATATAGAAACAAATCCACACACGTATAGTCAATTGATCTTTGACAAAGGGGCCATCTTGTATGCTGGAGAAAAGACAGCATTTTCAACAAATTGTGCTGGGAAAACTAGCTATCCATTTTTAGAAAGTTGGAACTAAATCCTTACCTCTCACCATGCACAGGAATCAACTTGAGATGAATTAAAGACTTAGAAATTAGACCAAAGACTGTGAAGTTTTAGAGGAGGGCATACACTCAACACTACAACAAATAGGCACAGGGAGTAACTTTATCAACAAGACCTCCAAAGCATAGAAAATTAAAGCAAGAATTAATAAGTGGGATGGCATCAAACTACAAAGTTTCTTCTCATCAAAGGAAATCATCAATGTGGAGATTCCTCTCCAGGACTTGGGAGTGAAAGACCTGAAATGAAGGACCCGGACAATTGCCCCTTGTGCAAATGACAATTTTATTCTCTGAAACTAGGTTTTTTATGCCCTTTTTCCAACTAATTTAAGTATCATATTCTCATGGGAAAAATAGACACCACAATATCATGAGGAATGTTAGAGATAGGGAAGGTGCCATAAATCACTAAAATACAATCATCAAAGAAAACTAACAAACTAACAAACTAAACACAGGGGAGGACAGAGTAGCCCAGTAAAGGATTAAGATAAGCTCCCTCTTTCACTGGGGTCTTTGGGGGTGTGAATTCTGGAGAGGACTGGAGTTCTGCCTGGTCTTGGGGGAGTCTGACCTTTCGCCAGCCCCATTTTTAACTCCTTTGGAATCTTTCATTCCTCAGGCTTCATCCATGTCCTCTGTCACTTCTCATCATAGGAAACCATCAAGAACCTAAAGAGAAAACCTACAGAAAGGAAGAAGGTCTTTACCAGCCACCACTCTGTTAGAGGGCTAATATCCAGAATATACAAAGAGGTCAAAAGATTCTACACTAGAAAAACAAATAACCCAATCAAGAAATGGGCTACTGAACTGAATAGAAACTTCACAAAGAAGAGATATAAATGGCCAATAGATACATGAAAAGATATTCTACATCATTAGCCATCAGAGAGATGCAAATCAAAACTATGCTGAGATTCCATCTAATCCCAATCAGAGTGGTAAGCATAAAGAAATAAAATAACAACAAATGCTGGTGAGAATGTGGGGAAAGAGGAACTCTTTTACACTCTTGGTGGGAATGCAAACTAGTTTAGCTTCCATAGAGATCAGTGTGGAGATTCCTTAGAAAACTGGGAATGGATTCACCATAAGCTCTGGCTTTACCACTCCTGGGTATCTTTCTAAATGGGTTGAAATCAGAGAACTACAGTAATATATGCATACCCATGTTCATAGCAGCACAATTTATAATAGCCAAAATATGGAACCAATCTAGGTCTCCAACAACAAATGAATAGATTGCAAAGTTATGAGAAATATGCACAGTGGATTTCTATTTAGCTATAAAGAAGAACAAAATCATGTTATTTGCAAGAAGATGGAAACATCTGGAGAACATTATGTTGACATCAGCCAAGCACAGAAAGAGAAGGGACTTATATTTTCTGTAATATGCTCAAACTAGGGAGTATTAGGGATACCAGAGGGACTCCAGCCGATGGAGAAACCTCATCAAAGCTGTAATGAGAGGAAGAAGGCTGAGTTTGATTAATGACAGAGCTACATTCAAATTTGTGTAAAAATATAAATATAGCATGGTTAACCTGGATAGTTATTGTTAGGAAGTGGGAAGAGAAAGGGGGCCAATGGTACAAAGCATGGTGTGAGTGTATGCCATTTTCAATATATCCCATATAAAAATAAATAAATAAATAAAAATAAATAAATAACATTTTATGAAAAGAAGCAGGTTCTCAATACATTTACATGTACAATATGTTTTAGAAAATAAGAACTTATGAATTTTTTTATTGGTTAATTGGATTTACACATCATAGTAAGTTTCAGTATGTTAAAAACATACAGGCACACAGCTCTTTTATACTTCCCTTCACATTCTCCTCTTTGACCCCATTTCTGTCTCCTAGATGATTTAATGAAGTGGTAATAATATCATTATATTTTGCCTTAGTATTGTGTAAACTGTTTTCTTCACCAATTCTCACTGTACAGATCTCTTTGCATTATTTAAAGTCCCTTATGCTTTCTATTTTCTTATGTTCCACAAATGAGAGTAAACATACCACCCTTGACTTTCTAAGACTAACTGATCTCACTCAGCATAGTATGATTTAGTTCTATCCATTTTTTCTGAAAATGACATAATTTTGTTCTTCATCGCTGAGTAAACTTCAATTGGGTGTACATACTACAATTTTATTATCCATTCATCTGTTACAGACACCTGGGTTGGTTCCATAATTTGGCTATAATCAGAATACTATAGTATTCTGATTTTAGTTGTTTTTTTGTCTGTCTCACAGTTTATTTTACAAAGGTAATAATAAATTATATTTAAAAGTCTATACAGTGATACAAAGTTCATACTTATAAGTAATTAACTCTAATTGCATGATTTACAACAGTTGAGGTGTTTTGCTTTCTCTTTTCAAGTTTTACAGAAAACATGTGTGTGTGTGTGTGTGTGTGTGTGTGTGTGTGTGTGGAGAGAGAGAGAGAGAGAGAGAGAGAGAGAGAGAGAGAGAGAGAGGCAGAATAAGGAGAAAATAACAAGAATAGAAGAAACCCTAGGGATATTTTAAATGTCAAAATCATCCCATTGGAATCATTTCTTATTATCTTTTTACTTTTTTCTTTGTTAGATATAAAAATAAAAAAATTCTTTCAAAAACAGAACAAGAAACCACAATATATAATAAATCAATTTGGCACATGCCCCTGTATATTTTAATACTTGAATTTTTATGTTCAGAATTATGGATTAGAAAATTTTCTGGAGCACAGAAGTTGACTAGAGGGGAGGAGAAGGAATTTTTTTAAACCTCTCTTAAATACTGAACATCTTTGTATTCAAAGAAATCAAATGGTATTTTAACACACACACATATACACACACATAAAAAATGTGATTTTAAAGTAGCAATAACCCCTTTTGTTCTCTGGTATTATAAATGTTCTTTTAACTCTTCCATAAAGTGAGTAAAATAGGGTAAATGTCAATCATCTGCATCAGTAAATAATAACTATTAATATTACATATTTTCATTAATTTAAAAATAATAAAGCCTATTGGAGGTACAAGGCAGGAGCCTATGGTTGGTACTGACTTCAGCCTCCTCCCAGCACACACTTGAACCATTTACACAAGGGGATAGGGCCAGGTGGCACCCGCAATAACAAAGTATACTCTACTCTGCCATCCCTTAGCTTCATCTTGTAAGTTTACTTTAGACCACAAATGGCTATTGCAGCTCTTATGCATTCAAAGAAAAAATGTCTTTTAAGCTAAGAAAGGTTCAAAATATTGTTTTCAGCACAAATTGTTTCCTCTTGTTAAGAGAAAATAATATTTTGCTCCCAAAATACAAGAAAGCATTTCTAATGTTATGAGTAGAGGTTTTCTGTGTTCTGTGAGAGGTTTTTGTTCAAGTCTGTGTTATCGGTGCTGAGCTCTTGGTCTGTGATATTTGCACCATGGAGCTTTGTCAGGCCTGGGTTGCTAAAAATCTAAGAGAGCATTGAATTCTGATTCATGCTGGTAATATGCCCTTGTTCCATTGGGTTGGCGACCTAAGTAGCTACCAGTCCAGGATGTGTGGAACTGGTCCGGAGAAAATGTGTGCAGAAGGCTGAGGCTTCATTCTTTGGGGTGGATTATTTGGAGTGGGAGGCTGGGACTGAAGCCCTGGAGAAGGGCAATTTTAGTTCTTTTTTTTAGGAAGACACTAAGGAGTAGTAGAGCTGGATCATATAATGATTTATTTATAGTACTTTGAAGAACCTTCAAATTGATTTACATAGTAGTTGTGCTGATTTACAATTCAAAAATATGTAATGCTTTGTAAATTTGCAGGTCATCATTGCACAGGAACTATGCTAATCATCTCTGTGTAGTTTCAATTTTATTATACATGCTACTGAAGTGAACACAGGATTTATTAAAAATTATAAATCAATGTAAATATTATGTTAAAAATGTCCATGATGAATTCTTAGAAACATTTTAAAAAATACTTGTAGAACAAATCTGGCTAATTCATGAATATCTTCAGGGGATACCTTTAAGGCCATACATAAGAAGGAGAAAAGTTTTTTTCAAGCTAAGTGAGATTTAATGGCTCAAATATCCATTTACCTGAAGACAGGAATATTCTTGGGTTTAAATAGAAAACATTTGTCAGGTGAAGGAAAGGGGAAAATAAAAGACATTAGAGAAGTAGAGAATTAAAGATAACCTATGACTAGATGTCCTTAGGTACAGATTATTATTGAGCAACAAATATTGCTTGAGAACTTAATATCTTCCATTCTCCTATTTCCAAAGTAATAAGAATTTAACAAAGATTTTATTACTTAAGAAAAAGTCACCTTTAAAATCTATGGAGTTCTTCTGTGTTCATGTCAACATCAGATGGAGAAAGAAAGACCTTTCAGTAAAGTTAATCTTTAAAAAAATATTAAATGCAGTCTTGCCAACCAGGAAAGTTTGTTATTCTTAATTTATTAGAATTTATTAATTTATTTTTTTCTACAGAAAAAATAAGAATGTGACTGTATAAGTTAACTTGTTAAGAAAATTTAAGTGCTTTAACATTAAGCTGTAGAAAATTTGAGAAATATTATATAATGAAACTTATTAATCTTAGGCTATAAAATTGATTCTTAAGCTTTTTACCATTCTTAGGCCTCTTGTCATCCCAACGTCATCACCAAGATTATGGTGATTAGGTTCTATTAGAGATCATATAAAATAGAATAATTTTCTTAGAAAAAGGTAGTTTCAGTACTGTTTGAAAAAGATATATTCTTTTATTTTTTATGGATTTTTTCTTAATATTCTTAATGCATTTTGGTGTTTTATTTTTATTTACACATGTATCAATATTTTATTAAGCAATTACATATTTATTAAAATATAAAATAATTAACATGATATAATGCCCATATTTAACTTTAGCTAGTATAAAATGCATGTTTTAATACTTTTATTAGTGCATTGTAATTATACATCTTAGTAAGTTTCCAAATTGCACAGATGTAAATGCACACAGGTCTTGGTGTGATTCCCCTCAGGTCCCACCTTGCAACTCATTCTTTCCTGTACTTAACAGTGAGATTGGTAGTGACCACTTCATATATATGTGCAGTATAATTTCCACTGTTTTCTTCATCAGAAAGCCAATAAATATAACCAAAAGATGTCTTCTCATAGAAGAAGTTATGTTTTATCCAAGGAGAGCAGTAGGACTGATGGTCTAAGAGAACTGCAGAAAATGCTCAGCAATGAAAAAAAATGTCCACAAAGGATTTCATTATACAATTCTTGATGTTGGAAAGGGGATTAATCCTGGAGGAGATGCAAGTAAAATTCTACATGCATATTAGACTACACTTCTACACAAGAATGAATTTCATATTATTAGTAAAAAGACACATGTAGAAAGTTTTGTAGGCAGAAGAAAATACAGATCAGAAAGAGATGAGTAAATATATTATTTTCTCCTCTCTTAAGGAAACCGAGAGAGATCCTTCTTTCTCATTACTGCCACAAATTGCCAGTAATAAGATAAATATTTACAAAGATCCATTGAGAATTTTTGTACCCTTAACAGAGTGCTCTTTGGGGAAAAACTTGCATTGCAAATGATATGAGAAAATCTTTTAATTATCACCCCAAAGATCTCCAAGTTTTCTCCTAAGGGTTTATGAACTTTCTGGAAGGTATAAATGGAAATCCTAGATGCCTCTTCATTACTACATATGTAAGAGGTTTGCATGTCTTCCAGAACCTGAGTTCAATTCCCAAATGTATAGTTATAGCTGGATAAACCTAAACATATTTGTGGTACTTCATGTAGAATAATGAAAATTAAGTTCATCATAAAAATAAAAAAGGAAACATTCTGTGTTGTTTAAGTTGATTCTGACTAATGAAAAATAAAAAATAAGTCTAAATTATAAGCTATGATAAAATACAGAGCAGAAAGTTATTAATGTTAATAAAATACAACAATTTAGTTTTCTGTTTCAAGGATTGTGCTTCACATGTCTATCAAGAAGTTATTGCAAATATGAAGCTTTCTAGATTTTCCAAATACAGCTTAATCAGTACTTTTACATTGAAAGTATAAATTAAACCAGGTGTGGTGGTATATACCTGTTATCTCGGTACTTGGTAGAATCACAGATTCAACACCAGCCTCATAAATTTTAGAAATACTCTCAGCAATCAATTAAAACCCTATTTCAAAATAAAATAAAAATATAGATAAGTCTAGGGGCATAACAGTTTCAAGGTAGAGTGCCTTACCACGGGGGGGGGGGGGGAGAAAGTATACATTAGTTCTATCATTACTCAAATTTTATTTTCAAAGTTTATATTTATGTCCAATTTTTTAAAGTTTGTAATGAACACAAAGACTAAATTTAAAAAATATGAATATGAATAAACAGTGCAAATGATCTAAAAATATTTCACCTAAAATTTTAGGAGCATCCATACCAAATATTTGTGAAGTGGTTTATGTTAAAGGCCTAAACAAACACTCAATTGAGTGGTGGCATAAAACTTAAATGCAGTATGTTAATACCTTTTTCTACATTTATGCATATGTTAACATTGTTCCTGATATTTTTTTAATCCAGATTTACAGTGGGAAGAACAGCAACTTCTACAGCTCTCCTGGCTTTGTACTGACAAAGTATATACTAAGTACACTTCTGACAAACACTTGAGTAGTTGATCTTGGCATATACATAGGAGTATTTGTTTCTCAAAACTGTGAAAGCAGATGTGGCAGTACATGCCTGTAATTCCAGTACCTATATTATAGGTTTGGGGCCAATCTCACAATTAATTGAGACTTTAACAACTGTTTTAAAGTAAAAAAAAGGGGGGGGTGGGAGCTGAGGGTTTAGGTTAAAGTTAGAATGTACCTGGATTCATTTACCAGTACAAAAAAACTAAATAAAACAGAAAAAAAGAGAAAACAAAACAAAAAAATTACAAAACAAAACTCTACCTTGTGGTAATCTTACAATAACAGGAAAAGAAGTAAAGCTTTTTTTTTTTAACTTTATCTTGTATATGGCATAAATATTCTACCCCTTCCCCACAGGACAAAAAAAATAGGGTTCTATCAAAACTATGTTCAAAAAAAGAGAAACAAGAGAAAGTAATAGTAGTGATTACCCATGAGAAGAAAACTGATTTTTCTCATAATAAGTATGCACTATTCAATTATTAATCTGTTCTAAGTGAGACAAAGCGTAGTTGTGAGATAATTATATATTTGTGGTTTTGCAATACAGTCTAAAATATTCTCTAGAATTGTAAGCCTTTTTTCTATAATAAAAACAGACTTATCTAGTGTTCAAGTTCATGGCACTCTTCAAATATTACATGCTGTACCATGTAGAATTTATGAAACATTTAGAAATCTTATTGAGTTGGAAAATAGAGACATGCCCTTTTCCCCAATTTGTTCTTTGCTCATTTTCCAGTCTAGTAGCAAAATAACTGCTTGGAGAGTGAACGTCATTAAAAATGCTATAGGCAATTCATGGTTTTCTATTGGGAAGTGGTAGAAATACTTGATACAATTTACAGAGGTCTGAGGTGAGGGCATCTTAGTGTCAGATATAATACATTTTTAAACAGTTTTTGCAAAGTAACTGTAAATATAATCTCTCCAGATTGAAAGTGTGGCACATTCATTGTATAAATTGATTGAAAAAGCACAATCTTATGCAAATTTTTAAAATTAAGTTCATGGTTCAGTGATCTAAGAACCTCACCAAAAATTAAAATACATTCTATAAAATTCTGATTCTAATTACATCTTGGAAAATACTGCTGGATAAAGGCCTTGGAAAGTGTAATGATCTTTCTAGGACCTAAATTTTTTACAGCTCAATTTTGTTTTAGTAACTACAGTGCTCTGACTTACTGAAACACAGTTTAATAAACATATTAACAAGCAATTCTAGGGAATAGAAAACTCCAAAACAACAACATCCTGCAACTCCTCATTTCCTTCTCAGCACCAGTCCCTATCTTCAGCTCAGCAGAGAATTAGGGATTTTCTTTTGATTCAGAACACAATCCACTCTTGGTACTAGAACAGTCAATTTCAGAACTGCACTCTGCAATACATGCCACTAAAATACTTTGGCATTGTATACCATAATTTATATTTAAAAAACCTGTTCTATTTTATAAAGCTGAGTTGAACAGTATCCCCATGATCAAAAGAGTTAAACAGCTAGGAACATTGCTTACTTTGTACTCACCAGCCAACTTGCATTAAACTGGACTAACAGTCTTTTATGTCATTTATTTTGACACAGTCTCTAATCTTTGTGTCTTTCTCTCTCATTTCTGGCTATAAACAGTGCATTTTTAGTTGAAATAGGTTAAATGACACTATTCATTTTTCTAACTTATTTTTAAGAACTGTGTTTTTTCACATGAAATTTTCTTATTATATAATTAATTACATTTAAAAAAATCAGTGATTCTAATTTCAAAACTATTTGATCAGTCATCTATCTCTCAAATTTATATCACTGGATAATTCCCCAAAAGCAAACAAATAATAGTAAAATAAAATAAAAAATAAAATAACATAAATCTTACCACCCAGAAAACAAACTAAAATACACAAAAATTCATTCATATTCAATTATCATAATCCAGTTTAAGTTACTGTTTTCCATCACCTGTGTGTGACTGGAAAGGGAGGTCATATATTGATTTTTGTACCTAAGTATAGTTCTACTTATAGTGCTTAACAGCCACTCTTTGAGTTAGCTAAGACTCTTTAACAAGCACATTTTTTTGCCTATATAGAGCAATTATATATGATACTATTAGCAGTGTCAATTAAGATAGATAAAGTAATAGCCTAATTGAATGCATAAGGAGTCTAATGGCTTTCCTTTCCCTGATAATGGATTGCACTCTATTCTCATGTACAATAAAGCAGACACAGGATCGATAGAATTTTATGCTTAGAAAAAACTACTAGCCTGCAGGATACCAATACCTAATTTAAGACTCATTACTCAGTTTTTAACTTAATAATTATATAATTATATATATAAATTATAATGGAAATCATATATAAATTTATAATAATAGAATATGTATTATAAATTATACATACTTATTACCTGCAATATGTAATTTAAAATTTGCCTTGTTTCATTTTGTGTTTATAACATTTTTATATTATAGAACGTGAACTCCAGCATGGGTGGTAAGTATACCAACATTTCTGTAGTCATGACTCAAGAACTCATGATAAAATAATGAAAAAATATGAAGTTTTTGTAACTTTCCTGAACACTCACTTGGTGAAAGTTACATGTATTTAATGCAAAAATTAATTCTTATTTTGCAGAATTTGTATGAATTGTAGTTTTTCATATCAATCATTGTCTTGCATTCAAATATAAAGAAGCCTTGGGGAAGTTTCAGGCTTCTATTTTCAATATTCTTGATAGAAGTAATTTTGGAAAAATAGGGGAAATGAAAAATGGAATTCAAGTAAGGTTAATGTAGGTAACCCACTAAGACACATCCAGAGTTTTAGAAAATGTAAAGTGAATAAGCCATGCAACAGTCCAATCTTTAATCAAAACTTTGTAAAACTTAAAAGTCTTATATATTACAATTTCCTTCTCATTTTGGTGAATAACCAGGTACCAGAGTCATAATTTATTTCAACAATCTGAAAAAGAAGTTTCCTGTAGGACTATGTTTTATTGTAGAAGACACAACCACAAGCATACAGAATATTGATGTAGGAGACCTTTGGTTGCCAAGCACAGTACTAATGCTCTCATCTATTAAACTATATGTTGAGCTTTTCATATTGTAGAATTAAGCCTTAAAACATCCTCAAATAAACATGATAGAAAAAAACAGATCTTTAAGAAAACAGCAAAATTAAAACATAGATAAAGGTTTTTGTGATATTTTCTACATTTTTTAGCACTATAATATGTTCAGTGAGGTTCTCAAAGCACATAAGCAAACAGTATGGAATAAGAATGTCTTTGATGTTTGGCACAGTAAACTAAAGCTTGTGTTTTTATCAGCTATAAAAAATAAAATTGTATCATATGAAAAAAAATGGGTGGGACCAGAGAACATAATGCTAAGTGAGATAAGTCAGATTCAGAAAACCAAAGGCTACATGTATTCTCTTATATGTTGAAGCTAGAGAAAATAAGAAAAAAGTGGCAGTATAAATATTAGAAAAGAGATCACCCTAATACATGATGTGCAGTCACAAACTATCATAGTCAGTCACTAAGCCAGATATGAGAAGGAAGGGAGAGAGGGAATAAGAGGTAAAAATTGGGGAAGGGCTAAATGAGGGATGTATATATGTATGCCTCTACCATCTTGTCCTCCATTGAGATGCATGACTACAATGCACCAATAAAAAAAGAAAGAAAGAAAAGTAGTGGTATAGTAGACTATATTTTGAAAAAATTATTAAAATAATGGATGAAAAGAAGATATTACCACTGAATGCATGGAGATTCAGAGGTTTATCAGAAACTACTTTGAAAAACTATAATCCAACAAAATGGAAAAGAAATTGAAAAATTTTTGGATACATACAACCTTCCTAAATTGAGTCAAGAAAATATAAAAAAACTTAAATCAACCAATAACAATCAAAGAAATTGAAGCAGTAATAAAGAGCCTATTATAAGGCCGGGCATGGTGGCACACGCTTGTAATCGCCATACTTGGGAGGTGGAGACAGGAGGATCATGCAGATTCAAAGCCGGCCTCACTGGCTTAAGAGGGCCTGTTTCCAAATAAAAATATAAAAAATAGGTGTCTGGGAGTGTAGCCCAGGGGTAGAAGGGTTTCCAGGAACCCCAATACCACCCTGCCAAAAAGAGCCTACCATCAAACAAAATTCCAGAACCAGATGGTTTCCCAGGTAAACTTTATTAAACTTTTATAGAAGGACTAATCCCAATTCTCCTCATCTATTCAATGCCATTTTTAATGGAGCTAGGAAAACATATTCTAAAATTTATGTGGGAGAGCAACAGATTCAGAATTGCCAGAGTAACTGAGCAATAAGAACCACAATGGAGGACACATAATACCTAATTTTTAATTATACCATAAAACTATGGTAAAAAGTCATCATTGTATTGACCAAAAACCAAACATAAACCAATAAAATAAAAAAGAACATGCAGAAGAAAATTCTTTTTGTTTTTTATTTTGAAAAATTGTCTCATTAAGTTACTGCATACTGGCCACAAACCTGTAATTGTCCTGTCTCAGCCTCTCAAATATTTAGATGACAGGAGTATGCCACCATGCCTAGCTACTCCTCTGTTTATAACCTACTGTAATGAATTCTCAGAATTCATGTTTATTTTTTTTTATTTCTCAAATATAAATTGTTTTCTGCTGGTATATTCTTTTATATTAGACATTCTGCTGTTTTAGTGTGATTTGTTTAGTACAATATTTATTTTGCTTAGTTTACACTGAGTATTAATGTGTAAAATATAGTTATTCCCTTATATATTTTTTATTTAAAACATATATAGTATATATGAATGTGCTTTTTTATCATTAATATATTTAATATTTTTCCCAAGCCCTAGCCTAGTTTCTGTGAATATTATGTCATTGTATTTGCATAGTGGGTAAATTCTCTTCTTATGCACATTGCATGGATGAAGAAATTGAGTCACAAAGTAGTTACATAACTTGATTGTCCAGCTTCAAAGCCCATCCACTTAACCAACATGCAGTATGGCTTCTGTGTACACCCCTCCTCACATAACATAATGTATGTTATGTGTTCTTTATTTAAATATTTGTATTGGTGCATTGTAGTCATACATCTTAATGGAGTAAAACATGGTAGAGGCATACATGCACACATCACTCATTTAGCCCTTACTTAATTCCCTGCCTCCTTCCTTCCCTCTTTGTCCTTCGCATGTTTGACTTAGTAATTAACTTTGTTATGTTTGTGAATGTACATCATGTACATTAGGGCATTTTCTTCTTCCCCCTTGATGTTCTCCCCACTTAGGTCACCTTATTCTCTCATCTATAGTTTCTTTTCCTTCATCTAGTTTCTTGTAAGACCCTTTCCCTCCAGCTTCTCTTTTTCTCCTAGCCTTTTTTTCCTATCATATTATGGAGAACATCCAATCTCTTACTTTTTGTGACTGATTCATCTCATTTAGCATAATGTCCTGCAATTCCATCCATTTTCTTGTAAATTATGTAATTTTGTTCATTATGGCTGAGTAAAGTTTTATTTTCCTATTTACTATCTATTTAGTTTACTTGCCTATTTTTTGATTGTATTGTTTTCTTAGCACTGAGTTTCTTGTTTTCTCTGTATATTCTAGATATTTGTCTTCTAACAGAGAAATAGTTGGCAAAATTTTTCTCCCATTTTTTTTTTTTTGGTTGTCTGTTGAGGTTCTTGATGGTTTCTTTTGCTGAACAGAAGCTCTTCAGCTTAATGGAATCCCACATATTGACCTGCCTTTTATTTTCTTGTGCCTTTGGGATTTTGTTGAGAAGGATTTTACTTGTTTCTATGTGTTGCAGTGTCGGGCCTCTACCCTCCTCAAGGAGCTGAGGGTCTCTGGTCTGATATACAAGTCTTTGATATATCCTGAATTGATGCTTGTACAGGGTGAGAAAGTGGAGTTTATTTTCAGTGTATGTTTTTGGCCCCTTGTGAAAAATCAATTGGCTGTATGTGTTCAGATTTGTTTCTGAGTCTTCAATTCTGATCCATGGTCTATGTATCTGTTTTTGTGCCAGTACAATGCAATTTTTATTACTAAGACTTTGTAGTATAGTTTAAAGTCAGGTCTTATGATTCCTCCTGCATGATTTTTGTTGCTGAGAACTACTTTATCCATTCTGTTTTTTGTTTGTTTGTTTGTTTGTTTCAAATAAATTTAATGTCTGAATTTTCTATGTCTGTGAGGAATGTTGATATTTTAATGGATACTCCATTGAATCTCTGGATCAGTTTTGGAAGAATGGCCATTTTGATGATATTTATTCTGCCTAATTAAGAACATGAAAGATGTTTCCATCTTCTAAGGTCTTTTTGGATTTTTTTTCAATGTTTTATAATTTTTTTTTGTAGAGGCCTTTTGCCTACCTGGTTAGGTTTATTCTTAAGTATTAATCTGTGTGTGTGTGTGTGTGTGTGTGTGTGTGTGTGTGTGTATGTGTGTGATATTGTAAGTGAAAGTGTTGTCTGGATTTCTTTTTTATTGGAATTATATTTGGCATACAGGAAATCTTCTGATGTTTTAAGATTTTATATCCAGACACTGCTGAATGTGTTGATCAGTTCTATAAACGATTTGGTAAAGTTTTTTGCATCTTCTTAGTATCGTGTTATCTGCATATAAGGAGTTTTAGGGTTTTGTTTTTTCTATTTGCATATCTTTGATTTTCTTTTCTTGCCTTATTGCTATGGCTAGAGTCTCAAGTACTTTATTGAAAAGAAGTGGTTATTATGGACATCTTTGTCTTATTCTTGTATTTCCCAATTTAACAGGATGTTGGCTGTGGGTCTATTGTGCATTGCCTTTATGATATTGAAGATTATTTTTATATTTTGGTTTTCTGAAGTAATTTTAGGATAAATGGATTTTGAATTTTGTCAAATGCTTGTTCAGCATCTATTGAAATAATCATATGTCTTTGTCTTTGGTTATGTTTATGTGATGAATTACATGGTTTGATTTTTAAATATTGAACTAGCCTTGCTTATCTGGAATGAACCCTACTTGACCAGGGTGTATGCTTGTTTTATGTGGTTTTGAATGCATGTTGACAGTATTTTGTTTAGCAGTTTTTCATCTAAGTTCATTGATGATATAGGCCTGTAATTTTCTTTCCTTGAGATAACTTTTTTTTTGTTATTAATGTAATGTTGGCTTCATATAAATTTTTTAACAAGAGTACTGTTTCTCTTCAATTTCATAAAATAGATTAAGGGTTATTAGAACTAGCTCTTCTCTAAAGGTTTTATAAAATTCACATTGCAAAATATTTGGTCCTAGGATTTTCTTTAATGATAGGTTTCTTATTATTGCTTCAATTTCTTTGATTTCTATTTGTTGGCTTAAATTTTCTATATCTTTTTACTCAGTTTTGGAAGGTTACATTTTTCTAGAAAGTTGTTAATGTCTTACAGATTTTCTATTTTGTTGGAGTATAGTTCGTTCAAAGTAGTTTCTATTTTTTATTTTTTGGTGGTACTGGGGTTACTGGAAACCCTTCTACCTCAAGGCTACACTCCCAAACCTATATTATACTTTTTAATTTGGAAACAAGGTCTCTTAAGCCAGCGTGGCTGGCTTCAAACCTGCGCGATCCTCCTGTCTCTGCCTCCCATGTGCAGGGATTACAAGCATGTGCCACCACGCCCGGCTCAAAGAACTTTCTGATAATTATTTTTATTTCTACACTGTCAGTGTTAATATCTACTCTTTCTTCTCATTTTCATAATTTTTACTGATTCTCTCCTTTTTTATTAGGTTGGCTAGTGGTTGATCTATCTTGTTAATTTTGACAAAACAGCTTTTGAATTTGATGATTTTTGGTATTTTTTATTCTCTAATTCACTGATTTCTGCTCTGATGTTAATAATTTTCTGTCTTCTACTGGCTTTCGGGTTAGACTATTGCTGTGTTTTAAGGGCTTTGAGACATGTCATGAGGTTATGTGGTGATTTTCTGCTACAGCATCTCATGCAGATCTTGAGAAAGCTCGATCAGGGGATCCACAACAGCGTAGATCCCCCATGAAGTATGTCTAGCATTCCTTTCTTCAAAAAAATTATTTTAGAATTATTGGATTAATATGCATAATTGGAATTTTATGTATAAGCATTATAACTAAAACTGATGGGCAGCAGCTTGTGAGAGACTTAGCCAAGAAAAATTTTTTCCCAAGGATAAAGTTTGGGCCAAACATTAAGTTCAAACTGACCTTAGTTTGGGCCAATGTATAAGATTAAGTTTAAGTCAGCCTTGTGAAGTGAGACAAAGCATACTATTATTATTTAAATGTCTGGCACCCTTGCCCTAAACTCTATAAAAAATAAAACTTTTCCTGTCCTTGAAGATCCTGCTTGCATGGCTATGCCCTTGCTTTTCTGTCAAAAAAGAAAGTATAAAAATTGTAACAAATCCTGAATAAAATGGAGAAGCTTGAATCTGATCTTGTATGGCAGTTCTTCTCTCATGGACCTCGGCTCTCTCTCACCAACACATAAACCTTGACTCTTGCTAGGGCTGGACACTGGCAATTTTCTGTTTTTTATTTATTTATTTATTTATTTTTATTTATTTATTTATTTATTTTAATGTGGGCACTCAGTTGTATGAAAGTGTTGTTTTTTTTTTTTTTTTGTGGTACTGGGGTTCCTGGAAGCCCTTCTACCTCCAAGCTACTCTCCAAGACCTATTTTTACATTTTTATTTGGAAACAAGGTCTCCTAAGCCAGCGTGCATGGCTGGCTTTGAACCTGCGCCATCCTCCTGTCTCTGCCTCCCAAGCACGGGGATTACAAGTGTGCGCCACCACGCCCGGCTTTGAATTTTTCTTTTAATACTATCCTCAAGGTATCCTAGAGGTTTTAGTATATTGTATCTCTATTTTTGTTTGTTTCTAAAAGTTTCTTGATTTCATTTCTTACTTTTTCTATGACCCATTCTTTGACCAGTACTGTGGTATTAGTTTCCATGTGTTTATGTGGTTATTGTGGACCTTTTCATAGTTGATTTCTAGTTTCATTACAGTGTGGTATGAAAAGACAAAGGGAACTATGTCACATTTTTTAAATTTTCTATTGCTCATTTTGTGGCCAAGGATGTGGTCTGTTTTGAGAAAGGTTCCATGATTGTTTGAGAAAAATGTGAACTCTGCCATATTTGGGTGGAATAATCTACATGTATCTAAGAGGTCCATTTGGTTTGTTGTGATCTTTAGGTCAGAGGCACATTTTCTGACCTTTTGTCTTGATTGTTCTATAGGTGTGAGAGGAGTAATGAAGTCTCCCAATATTATTGTGTTGGGAGATATGTGTAACTTAATGTCACAATGATTTAATGATTTTGTTTTTTGAAAGTAGCTACACTTATGTTTCAGCCATAAATTTTGATTATTGTTATTTAATTTTCTGGATTGTTGCTTCTGTCAGTAAAAAATGACCTGCTTTCTTTATTCTGATAAGCTTGGGCTTGATATCTAATTGTTCTAATATCATAGATGCTACATCTGCTTGTCTTTGAGTTCCATTGGCATGAATAACCTTGCTCTACTCCTTCACCCTTAGTTTAATATACTTGTATGATGTGTTTCTTGTAGGCAACATATAAATTCTGGCCTTTAATCCATTTTTCCACCTTATGTTGTTTTATTGGAAAGTTGAGGCCATTTATGTTTAGTGCAATTATTGAAAGATGATTCTTACTTTCTAACATTTTGAGTTATAACTTCTGTTTGAGGTATTGTTTGTTCTTTAATTAGTTGTTTCCTTGATGTGAATTATTATTTCTCTGGTTCTGGCTATATTACTTATTTCTTTTTTTAAGTTAATCTCTGAGATTTTTTTTTACTGCTTGTGTGGAAGACATAAATTCTTTCAGTTTCTGTTTGTTGAAGAAAATTTTTATTTCCCTGTCAAATTTGAGAAATAGTTTTGATATGTAGAAAATTTGGGGCTGCAAGTTTTTTTTCATAGTTTGTAATGAGTTACTCCAGGTACATCTGGCTTTCATGACTTGAATTGGGAAGTCTGGAGTGATTCTAATTGGTATATCTCTAAATGTAATTTGTTCTTTTGTTTTTGTTGCCTTTAAAATTCTCTTCTTAGCTTATATGTTGGTCAGTTTGACTATTATGTGGCATGATGAACCTTTTATCTAATCTTGACTAAACAGGATTGAATTTCCTGAACCTATTTATTGACCTCATTTTTTGTTTGGAAAGTTTTCTAATATTACTTATTTAAAAAGATTGTTAATCCCTTTGTTTTCACCTTCGATTCTGTCTTCTATGCATATTTTTCTTAGGTTACCTTTTTAAAGATGGGCCCATTTATGTCTTTGCTTCAAAGATTACATCCATTATTTTTTAGACTTTATCTAAATTCTTTAAAAAATCCTGTATCTTTTCTACCAGTAAATTTCTGATTTGTAATTCTGGCAAGCTCTGTAATTCTCTAAGCATCAGCTGGTATATACAAGGTCAAGTTGTGTTGCATTCAATGGTGAATGTTGAGTGAGTAGGAAAGTGACAAAAAAACCCACAAGAATAGGATAAAAACACAAATGGGATTGAATAGAATGAGAGCGTAATTTTGGTAAGGTAGTATATAATAGAGATTCAAGATTGTGAATATGTAGTAGGATTTCTAGTAATCAACGTAGAGTATTTAGCATAATGACATGCAATGGATTTAATACAAGACAAAAAAAAAGAGAAAAGACTTGGGAAGGGAATAGAGAACAAACAAACAATCCCCCCACACATACACATACAATACAAAAACAAAACTAACAACAAAATTATATAACCCTACAAACATATGAATACTTAGAAGACGTGGCCTCTGCAGTCTTTCACAGTGCAAACACTGAGTGCTGCAGGAACCTTTCCTGCTGCAAATCTGGTTTTCTAAATCTCTCTCAGTCTATGCAGATGGCTGGTATCAATGGAGCCAGATCTAGTGGTAAACATAGGTCTCCCCTCACACTTTCTACTAATGCAACTCCTAAGTCTATTCCTCTTTTGTAGGCAGCAGGCACCTCTGAGACTAAATCCAGTTTATACAAAAGAGTCTCTATTCTCCAAAGATAGGGCTGGGTAGGTCTGATTTCTCTCCTTTCACTGTGATTGGGTAGTCTCTGGTGATCTCAGAGATCCTACTTGTTGGATCTAGTGTTAAGAGTAGGTCTCCCAGCTGGGCATGGTGGCACATGCTTGTAATCCCCGCACTTGAGAGGCAGAGACAGGAGCATCACACTGGTTTGAAGCCATCCTCGCTGGCTTAAGAGACCCTGTTTCCAAATAAAAATATAAAATAGGTCTGGGAGTGTAACCCAGAGAAGAGTTCCATCCCCAGTACCACACACACAAAAAAATGAGTAGGTCTCCCTTTGTGGTTTTCACTGATGCAAAGCCTGAATCTCTCTGAGCATCTGCTATGTCCAACAGTAAACTTCACCCCCCACCTTTGCTGGATTGAACCACAAAGTCTCAGACCCTGCAAGTTTGTCATGGATGCACAAGTTTCTATGTCTGCACTGGGAAGTCTCCCACAGGAGTAGCTGATTAACAACAACAAAAAAAAATAGCAAAAGTAGTTCTCAGCAACAAAATCTATGCAGGAGAAATCATAATACCTGACATTAAAGTATAATACAAAACCTTGGTAATAAAATCATCATTATATTCTCACAGAAACAAATAAATAGGCCGATGGAGCATATTTAAAACTCAGAAACAAATCTACAAACTTACAACCAATTGATTTTTGACAAAGGGGCCAAAAACATACACTGGAGAAATGATAGTCTCTTTCTCAAATGATGTTGGCACAACTGTTTAAACATGTGCAAAAAAAAAAAAAGGAAATAAACCTCACTCTTTAACCCTACACAAAAGTCACTTTAAGATTGATCAAAGACTTAGAAATTAGACCAGAGACCTTCATCTTTTTGAAGGGGGTATAGATCCAAAACTGCAGCACATAAGCACAGGTAAAAACTTTCTCAATGAGAACCCAAAGGCACAAGAAATTAACAGCAAGATCAATATGTGTGATTGGATGAAACTAAAGAGCTTCTGTACAGCAAAGGAAACTATCAAAAATTTCAACAAAGAGCCCACAGAATGGGAGAAAAATTTTCTCAACTCCAATAAAGGACCACTATCTAGAATATACAGAAATCTCAAGAAATTCATCATGAAAAAAACCCAATTAAAAAAAATGGTCAAGTAAACTAAATAGAAACTTCACAAAAGAAGAAATTCAAATGGCCAATAAATGTATTAAAAAGTTCAACATCATTAATGATCAGAAAGCTGCAAATCAAAACTACCCTGATATTCACCAAACATCAACTAGAGTGGTAATAATTCAAAACACACACAACACACACACACACACAAAAAAAAAAATCTACTGACAAGGATGTTAAGAAGTGGGAAATCTAACATATTGTTGGTGGGATTGTAAATTAGTGCAACCACTTTGGAAAAGAGTATGGAGGATTCTCAGAAGAATGGTAACAAACCTATTATATGATCCAGCAATACCACTTCTGGTTATCTACCCAAAAGAATGCAAATCAAACTAAAGAACTAATGTATGCATATTGGTGTTTATAGCTACACAATTCATAATTGCCAAAGTATGAAACCAGCCAATATGTACATCATCAGATGAATGGATTAGAAAACTATGAGATATATACATAAAGAAATTTTGCCCAGCCATAAAGAAGAACAAAATTATGTCATTTGTGGGGAAATGATTGGAACTGGAGAACATTATGTTAAGTGAGATAAGTCAGTCAAAATGTAAGAAATTGAATGCTTTTACTAAAATAAGAAAACAGAAAAAAAAAGGTCCATAGAAAAAATTTTATACAAAGGAGGAGAGAACATAGTTGAGTAAATAAGGAGGTCTAACTGAGGGTTGTTAAGTGTAAAGAGACAAATTCTCTAATGTCCAAGATATACATTCATATCAAACATCAAAGTCAATCACTAAGACAAACATGAGAAGGAGGAAGGGGGGAGAAAAGAAGGGAGAATTGGGGAATGGCTAAATAAGTGATGTGTGCATGTATGCCTCTACCATATTGTTCTATTTTAAGATATATGACTACAATGCACTAATAAAATTTTTTAAAAATGAATACCTTTTATATATTCAAGTTAATAAAAAAGCAAGAATATCAAACTGAAATAGTTTTAATCTACTTATTTTGAAATATAAATTAAAATTTCAGTTTAATAAAAATTTGATCAAAAAGTTTAACCAAGATAAATAAATTTAAATATAATTTATATGGGAGAAACAGGAATGGTACGTAGTAAATCATTATTTATGCCAATAGGAATGCATTAGAAAATATACAATATAGATTGAGAAAATATTTTTAGAAATATGAAATAACTAGTTAAGAAATAGCAAATATAATCTGAAGCCCTTGTTTGTGGTGAATGAAATTATTATACCATGAAAAAGAAATTATTAAGAAAGTTCTGGATATTTTTCCCATCAGGGGTATACTATTTCTGAGCTACACCTCCAGCCCTATTTTTTATTCTTTGTTTTGAAACAGGGTCTCACTGAGTAGCTCAGGCTGTCAGAGAACTGTGATCCTTCTTTCTCTGCCTCCCAAATGTGTACACCACCACTCTTGGTTGAAAGTCCTATTTTAAAATATAAATTTTTAATATAGCTTAACTTGTGAATATATGTATTCATATTATTTTGATATGTAAAATTTATTTTTAAAATAGATAAGTAAAAGTTAAAATACTTTCAATAATAAAGCAGATAGACAATATTGAAACAAATATTATTTATAATTAATAGATACAGAAGCAAAACTTATTAATTAAGTAAAGGCATTAAAGTTGATCGATAAATCAAAAGGTGAATCTTTAAAAACTAGAAAGACATTCTATAATGTACATAATATATATTCACAAGGATATCAAAGTCAATCACTAAGCCAAACATGAGAAAGGAGAGAAAAAGGGATTGGGGTGGGAATTAGAGAATGGCTAAATAAGTGATGTGTGCATGTATACCTCTATCATCTTGTACTCCATTAAGATGTATGACTACAATGCACTAACACAATCTGCAAAAAGAGAGTCAGCAGAGAAAAAGATGTCTTTTCTGCTTTAAGTAAAGTCAAATGGTAAGCAAGACTGAGACATGTACTGGCAGATAGCACAACTGGTACAGGTAAAGCCTCATCAAGTCCCCAAGTCCTGAGAAGCCTTGACTGGCCTTACCAGCACAATTGTTAGCCAAACATTTTTTTGCTCACCTTGGTCTTGAATTTAAAAAAAAAAAAAAAAGAAAAGAAAAAGAAAAAGAAACAAACAACAACAACAAAAAAAATGACCAGAGGCAAATGTTCATTTAAAAGATAAAAAAATAATTGTACTAAAACCACTTCTACCTTTAAACCCACAAAAAATAAGATATGACACCAATACCTAAAACCACCCTCCAGTTTAGTTCTTATAGAATGATATAAAGTTAAACCTGTCATTCTTGAGGTTTTATAGATCCAAGATTATTAAACTTCTGATAAGAAGTGGAAATATATATTCCTATAAATTCTGAGTCCTGTTCAAATCCTATAGACAAAAACCCTGTTTATGCTATGTCAAACAGAAAAAATAGCCAGGTGTAGTGGCACACGCTTGTAATCCCCGCACTTGGGAGGCGGAGACAGGAGGATTGCGCTGGTTCTGAGCCAGCCTTGCTGGCTTAAGAGACCTGTTTCCACATAAAAGGGTAAAAAAATAGGTCTGGGAGTGTAGCCCATGGGAGTATATCCTGAAGGTAGAAGGGCTTCTAGGAATCACAGTAACAACAACAACAACAACAAAAAAAAAGAAAATAAAAAATAATGCTGAAGTTTTTCAGGTTTTGTGCTACAAAAAATTTGCAATGTTATACATAATTACTTATGATCTATTGTAAATGGATTGGCTACCTGGTCTCCAATTTTAAAATGCTAACAGATGGATGATGTAAGAGATTATAAAGTTCCAAATGTTCCTTCAAATGAAGCCTCATATGAACCTCCAGCCCCAGTCTACTGTGGCCACCTAGATTGTCCACCCCTGGAGGGGTCCCAACTGTCAGTGTTCCTCCTCTCACAGACAGAAGTAGCCAGGAACACTCATCACTCTGTGTTCATAATGGCAGTTAGGGTCACTTAGAAAATTAAAGACATAGGAAAAAGTAGGCAGATAGGGCCAGATGGCCATGAAAAAGAACATTATTTCCTGAGAGACAACAGACTCTAACTTTGAAAACTAACTACAAAAAAATACCAGATGAGGACCTCCCAAATGACAAGTGATAATGGGATATTAAATTTTCTCCTCATCCTACTCTTTTTGCCATGTATAATCAACCTGCTTATGTCCCAAATTTAAAAATGTCACTAACCACTCTTTTCACTTGTAGACCAAAAGCCAATACATTCTCATTCCAAATGCGTAGAAACTCTAAAGATCTCTACAGTTCCAGCAACACAGCTTGTAGCCTTAAGTCTACCTTTGTCCCATCATTGAAGTAGCTAGAGTAAGTCCCCCACTCATTTCCCAATATAAATATTATAAAAATCCTCTTGAATGTGAGCACTGTGAGATCACACAATGACCTAGAGGAGACTGAGAGCAAATAACTTCTTGAAAGGCAGAAAATACCCCTAACCACCAATTGTTGTTGTTTTTTTTTTTTTTTTTTTTTTTTTTTATACAAAGGGGGCAAATATATACACTGGCAACAAAGATAATCTTAAACAAATGGTTTTGGCAAAACTGTTTACTCATATGCAAGAAAATGTAAATAATTTTCACTGTGAAACCCTGCATAAGAATAAATTCAAGATGGATCAAAGACCTGAAACTTAAACCTTGCAGATATTTGAAGAAAGCCTTGGGACAACACTCCAAAACATAGGCATTGTAAAATCTTCCTCAAAAAGACTCCAAAGGTACACAAAGTTAAAATGAGGATCAATATTTAGGAATATATTAAACTAAAAAGGTTCTGTGCAGCAAATAAATTAAGAACCTCAATAGAGAGCCAACAAAATGGCAGAAGACTTTTGCCAGCTAATCCTCTAATATCTAGATATCAGAATATCCAGATAACTCAAGGCACTTATCAGTAAATAACTGAGTCAAAATTGGGCAAGTAAGCCCGGTGTGGTGGCGCACGCTTGTAATCCCCACACTTGGGAGGCAGAGACAGGAGGATCGCGCAGGTTTGAAACCAGCCGTGCTGGCTTAAGAGACCCTGTTTCCAAATAAAAAGTATAAAATAGGTCTGGGAGTGTAGCCAGAGGTAGAAGGGCTTCCAGGAACAAAAAAAAAAAAAAAAAAAAAAAAAAAAATGGGCAAATAAACTAAGTAGACATTTCACAAAGAAGAAATTCAAATAGCCAGTGTGTGAAAAAATGCCCAACATCATCAGCAATCAAAGAGATGCAAATCAAAAGTACCCTGAGATTTCACCCAACCCTAAGTAGAACAGCAATCTCCAAAAACACAAACAGAAACAAATTGCTGGTGAGGGTGCAGAGAGGTGGAAATTTTGATATAGTATGGGTAGGTTTGCAAATTACTGCAACCACTTTGGAAAACAGTATAAATGATTCTCAGAAGAATGAGAATGAACCTACCATATGACCCAGTTATACCACTTGTAAATATATAACACCACAAAATGGAAGAAAAGCTACTAGGTTAATGCATGCATTCTGTTTATAGCTGCATAATTCGCAATTGCAAAACTGTGAAAGCAGTCAAGATTACAATGCACCAATTAAAAAAATAAAGTAAGAAAAGCATCCTTATGACAAAAATTATATGTAACATGTTTGTATAGTGTTATGTTATTTTTATATTATATACATTTTACTTCCAATGCCACAGTGATGATTTTAAACAGAAAAGTACAAATGCACTTTCAAGCATTTATACTAATAAAAATTATATCATTACTTTAATTGGTAAAATCCATCACTTTAATTGGCTTATTGTATAATGTTGCTATGTTTTCTGTGGTATTATTGTTTATAGTTGTGTTGTGCTCCAGGGTACTGTGATGACGAAACAGAAGTAATTAAATCCAGAGCTGTAGTTCTGGTATGTTAATTAAGAATTTTATGCACATTTCAAAAAGGAGCCTTAAAAACATGTTAAAACCTATTCTAGAAATACAGTGTTACAATTTAAGATGCACAGTTGATTAAATTATCCTTTAAAAATAAACATAGGGCCCAATATTTATTTCTATCTGAAAGAACAGCTTTATTTAGCAGCCATATGTAATATATATATATATATATATATATATATATATATATATATATATATTACTAAAGAATGTTATTAGAGTCAACAGATAGGCAGAAATTAATTTAAAACACATCATATACTGACTACAATTACAGAATAATAATAATTTGATATTTAGTTGAAATTAATTATAATTAATATTTATTTAATATTTTATTAGTTAAAAATCTATCATGTACTGATAAATCACACCGATAAAGAACAACAATAGAAAAGTGTCTTTACAGATTGTCATTTGAGGGTTTCAATTATCAATTATTATTAACAAATTTTTGTGTGTGTGGCACTGGGAATTAAACTCATGGGCATTCTACCTTTGACCTATACTCCCAGCCTAATTTTATTATTTTATTTTGAAACAAGGCATATATTTTTAAAAAATTGTATTATTAGAGCTTCTAATTATCAACTATTTGCTGTTATCCTAAACTATGCCAATCAGAAAATCATTAATAAATAAAAACTCTTAAGAAAAATAACATAAGTATCCAAAATACTTACACCAGTGTCTCTTCTATACAATATTATTGGACTTCCTTCTGGGATTACTTTTCTTTTTTGAGTGAACACAATAGAGTAATATGTAATTATTTTACAAATAGGAACAATAGTATATTGTCATATGTTATAAGTTTAGAGTGCTTCAAATGTATTTTAAATACTTTAATTGGTGCTTTGCAATTTTACACCATGATAAATTTTAAAGTAATATAAACATATATATACACAATACTTGATGTGATGTGTTTCTTTTTGAATCCCACTCTGCTCCCCTTTTCCCAGTACATATTAGAGAGATTGGTGGTGATAACTTAATATATAGATATAGCATTATTTGAAATGGTCTCTTTATTAATTCTCCTGTTCCCTCCCTAACTCTCTAGTAAGAGTTGAACTATCTCTGTTTGCAAATGGCATAATCCTATCCTTATAACATCAAAAAATATCAACCTGATGCCTTCTAGAGGTAAATTCCTCAGACTAGCTGTATACAAAATCAACTTTAAAATGTCAGTAACTTTTCTATAGAACAACCATGAATCCACTGAAAAAGAAATCCAAAAATAACTCTATTCAAAATAGCCTCAAAATAATTAGGAATCTAACCAAGGAGGTAAAAGACTCTAAAATAAAAGTTAAAGATCATGAAGAAAAAAATTAAAGATTTTAGAAGATAGAAAGACCTCCTATATTCTTAGATAGGCCAAATAAATGTCATTCTCCACAGAGGTAGAAATAGCATATGTAAAATTTACATGAAAAAGTAAATGACCCAGAATAGCCAAAGCAATCCTGAGCAATAATTTTACATTGGAAGTATCACACTACCATGATTTCAAATTATACTACAGAGATATAATAACAAAAAATTGATGTGCCCCTTTGCATAAAACATTACTTCTAATTTTTTTGTGTGTGTATGTGTGTGTATGTGTGTGTATGTGTATATGTGGTACTGGGGTTCCTGGAAACCCTTCTACCTCTGGGTTACACTCCCAGACCCATTTTATATTTTTAAATGGGAAACAGGCTCTCAAGCCAGCAAGGCTGGCTTTGAACTTGCGCGATCCTCCTGTCTCCACCTCCCAAACGTGGGGACTGCAAGCGTGTCCCACCACCCCATGCTCTAATATTTAATCAAACCTAAATAATTTTTATTATTGGCTGAATGAATGAGTGAATCCATCGTATGCATGGAAGAAAACAGAAAAGGTGACAAATTTTATTATTTGCCAATTTGTTTTCCTGATTTCTAAGACTTCAGAAATTAAGCATCTTGGTGCTTATTCAAAGGGTTTTCATATTTCTGTTACAAATTAATCAATTGCCCCTTTCCCAAAAAAATCTTAGCATCTGTTTTTAAATGATTTTTTAATATTCTGCTATTAACTAATAAGAGTAAAAATAATAGTTTTTATCGGCCAGCTCTATTAAGCAAAGGAAAAACAGGAGAAATCCCTTGAAGTTTCATCTACTAGGAAAGTTTCTTATTACATTTTTCATCTGGGCCTTTCCTAGAAGATTCCAGTATAGTAAGAAATGGTTTCTGTGAGGTTTAATTGAAATAAATATACTATTATTCTTTTTAAAATTTTTGTATTGGTGCATTGTATTGATGAATACATCATAATAAGACACAAGATAGTGGAGACATACATGCACACATCACCCAATTAGCCCTTACCTAATTCCCACCTCTTTCCCTTCCCATCCCTCCTCATGTTTGGCTTGGTGATAGACATTAATATGTTTGTAGCATTCTTTTTTTTTTTTTTTTTTTTAAGCGGGTCTGGGGATGGAACCCAGGGGCATTTGACCTCCGAGCTACATCCCCTGCCCTATTTTTTATTCTTTATTTTGAAACCGGGTCTCACTAAGTTGCAGAGGGCCTCACTAAGTAGCTGAGGCTATCCGCGCGAAGCCTCCCAAATGCTGGAATTACAAGCATGCACCACCACGCCCGGCTTGTAGCATTCTTAATCTATTTAATATTTTATGAATTTTTCAAATCTGAGCTTTAGACTTTCCTACAGTAATCATCCTTGCATATGGAGTCAGAAAACAAATAGAAGAACTCTTTGTAAAGATGCACATAGGAACTTTGAAAATAAGGAAAATATTATTTGAGAGCCTTAAGGAGATTATTTTAAGATAAACCTGGTTCAAATTTTCTTTATCTGTTATCTACCTTCACTCTGCTATGGAAAAGGTCATTTTGGATTTTCAAGATTTAGTGCTATTATTATTAGTATTGCTATTATTCTGAAAACATTTGAATATGTATACACATTTCCTTAATGAGCAAATACCTTGGTAATTATTTCAGGAGTTTTTTTTTTTTTTTGCTAATCATATTTTTACAGGGTTTCACTAAGTTACCCTAAGGCTAGCCTCAAAATTTTGATCCTCCTATATCAGCATCCCACAACATAGATTTCTTAGGATTTTCCATACAAACACATGAGCTATACATAATAGGGCTCGTTTTCTTCCTACCTGATATCCATGCCTCCCTTATTGCTCTTGCTAACACCCCGTATGTCATGATGAATGTGAGCAAGAGAAAGCAGACAGATCCACTTCCTTCCCAGGTGTGTTCCCCTCCAGTCCCGTGTTCTCCATCTCTTCCTTTGTCCATCTAAAGAACCTGGAAAGAATCAGGAAAAAGCCTCTCAGGTCATAAAATGATGCTACACTTTCCTCTGCACAATTGTTATGTGTGTGTGTGTGCAAGTAATTTTAAAAGTAAGTTAAGCTTCTAATTTTGAGATAAGTCTATACTTATATATTGTTATAATAAACAATACAGAGAGATCCCATATATCATTTATCCAGTTGCCTTCAATAGTAACATCTTTCAAAACTAGTACAAAATCACAGCTATTATATTGGCATTGACACCACCACCATCAAAATATATCTCCTATTGTTCTTTGATAGCCACACCTGCTGCCCTTTCCCCATCCTCTTCACCCTAACCACTGGTAACCTTTATTCTGGTTTTCATTTATACAATTGTGTCATTTCAAGAATGTTATCAAGAGAATTGTACAAAATGGCCCTTCGGGATTGCCCTACTTCATTCTGTATATTTCCCCTGGAGGTTTACTCAAATTGCTGCATGTCCTATGCATCAGTAGTTTCTTTTTTATGGCTGAGTAATGTTTCAGGACATGGGGGTAACAGTGTTTGTATAACAATTTACACACTACTTATTACAAGTAAAGATTCTGTGAATATTTTGCCATTACATATATGTTTTGTGAGAATAAAAGTTCTCAGTTCTCTGGGATAGATACCCCCTCAAAAAAAAGGTACTGGGTTATATGTTACTGGCATGTCCCATTATATCAGAAGCTACCACTCTGTTTTATAGAGTAGTTGTAAAATTTTACATTTCTTTCAGACCTATGTGAATGATTCTGTTTCTCTAAGTCTTTATAAGTATTTGATTTTCTTACTGTTTTTTTACCTGAGCCCCTCTGATACATGTGTACTGATATTTTATGGTGATTTTTTTTGCATTATCTGATGGATAATAGTGTTCAATTCACATCTCCAAATTTTAATTTATTTTTTATTTTGGGTACTGGGGATTGAGCCCAGGGTGTTTAATCTCCAAGCTACACTTCTAGCCCTATTTTATTTTTTATTTTGAAATGGAATCTCATTAATTGCTGAAGGTCTCACTGCATTTCTGAGTCTGACCTCCAACCCATGATCCTTTGTCTCAGTCTTCAAGTACTGGGTTTAGGCATACACCACCATGCCCAGGTACTTTTCATGGTTTTATGAAGTTAATATTTTTTTCTTTTTCTTTTTTTTTTTTTTTGCGGGTCTGGAAATAGAACCCAGGGGCATTTGACTTCCGAGCTACACCCCTTGCCCTATTTTTTATTCTTTATTTTGAAACAGAGGCTCACTAAGTTGCAGAGGGCCTCACTAAGTAGCTGAGGCTGTCTGCAAACCCTGTTCCTCTGGTCTCAGCCTGCTGAATGCTAGGATTACAAGCATGAACCACCACACCCAGCTTTGAGGTTAAATGATTTAATACATAAAAAGCACACTACTCTTTGGTAACCATTAAAGATAAATACCATGATAAGTCAGAAACTGTAGCACAGGTAAAGTGATAGCTGAAGAGTACAGGTATAACAGGAGTGAATACTAAAAGCTGAAGTCAAGAAAAGCTCTACCAGGGAAGTGGGCCTCAATCCTTCCCTTATAGAAAGAGCAATGCTTAGATATGCCTCAGAATGGAACTGAGTGAGAGGGTACTATAGTTTGGATCTTGACTGTCCCCAAAGGACCATGCTTTAACAGGCTCTGTCCCCAGGAATGTGCTTTTGGAGGTGGTGAAACCATTATGATGTGGAGCCCAGTAGGAGGGGAGGTCTTTACGTCCTTGGCTCTTGAGGGGGATTGTGAAATCATGGCCCCTTTGTGTCATCTTTATTTCCTGACCACAGGAGTGATTGCTTTGCTCTGCCACTTCATTCTACCATGAAAAGCTGCCTCACTGCAGGCCCAAAGCAACAAGGCCACCGGATCATAATGTGGGGCCTCCCAAACTGTGAGCCAAAATAATTATTATAATTTTATTTTTATAATTATCTTGGGTATTTTGTTACAGTGATGGTGATGGCTGTCCAAAGAGACCAGACAGTCTGCTAATGGCAAGCAATCTGCAGCATGGATGGTAACCTCAAAAACAAAAATTATTTGGAGGTTCCAAGAAGTCATGTAAAGAATTCAAAACAACATGGTGGAGCCAGGCATGGTAGCTCATGCTTGTAACCTTAGCATTTGGAAGGCTGAGACAGGAGGATCCAGGTTCATGGAAAGCCTCAGCTACTTAGGCACTCTGCAACTTAGTGAGACCCTGTTTCTTTTATTTCTTTTACTTTTATTGGTACATTATACATGCACATCATAATGTGGATCATATTGACGATGGCATAAATTCACACAGTACTAGGTGCCCTCCCTCCCACTTCTCTTTTTTTCCTTTGCCAAAAATGAATGTCCAGGTTGACCATGCTACATTGACATTTTTACATATATCCTAATGTTGTTCCTCCATTAATAAAACTCAGGCTTCTTCCTCTTCTACTCTTGCTTCATAGATTTGGTAAGGTTTCCCCTCCATCATCTGGAGTCCCACTGGTATCCCTAATACTCCCTAGATGGGAAATATTAGAGAAAACACAGGTCCCTTCTCTTTCTGTGCCTGGCTGATCTCACTTAACTTAATGTTCTCTGGGTCTTTTCATCTTATTGCAATTGACATGATTTTGTTCTTTTTTTATAGCTGAGTAGAATTCCATTGTGTGTATTTCCCATAATTTTGCAATCCATTCATCTGTTGATTGAGACCTAGGTTGGTTCCATATTTTGGCTATTAAAAAATGTGCTGCTATGAACTGGGTATGCATATGTTACTGTAGTTCTCTGATTGCAAGCCCTTTGGAAAGATAGACAGAAGTGAAATAGTCGGATCATATTGTGAAACCATTCCCAGTTTTCTAAGGAATCTCCACAATGATCTCCATAGTGGCTGAACTGGACTGCACTCACACAAACAGTGTAAAAGAGTTCCTATTTTCCCACATACTTGCTAATATTTGTTGTTATTTGACTTTTTTATGCTTGCCATTCTGATTGAGGTTAGATGGAATCTAAGTATAGTTTTGATTTGCATTTCCCTGATGGCTAATGATATTGAACATTTTTTCATGTATCTATTGGCCATTTATATCTCTTCTTTTGTGAAATGTCTGTTCATTTCAGTTGCCCATTTCTTGATTGGGTTATTTGTTTTGCTAGTGTAGAGTCTTTTGAGCTCTTTGTATATTATGGATATTAGCCCTCTAATAGAGTGGTAGCTGGTAAAGATCTCCCATTCTGTAGGCTTTATCATCTTGATGGTTTCCTTTGATGAGCAGAAACTTTTTAATTTGATGCTATCCCACGTGTTAATTCTTGCTTTAATTTCCTGTGCTTCGGAGGTCTTGTTGAGAAAGTTACTGCCTGTGCTTACATGTTAGAATGTTGAGCCTATGCACTCCTCTAATAACTTCACAGTCTTTGGTCTAATTTCTAAGTCATTGATCAATCTTGAGTTGGTTCTTGTGCATGGTGAGAGGTAAGGATTTAGTTTCATCCTTCTACAAATAAACAGCCAGTTCTCCCAGCAACATTTGTTGAAAGGCTGTCTTTTCTCCAGTGTATGAGTTTAGCACCTTTGTTGAAGATCAATCAACTATAGGTGCGTGGGTTTGTTTTTGTATCCTCTATTCTGTTCCATTGGTCTGTGTACCTGTTGTTGTGCCAATACCATGCGGTTTTTTTTACTACTATTGCTCTGTAGTACATTTTGAAGTCATTTTGAAGAACCATGCAATGCCTCTTGCATGGTTCTTATTGTTGATAATCGCTTTGGCTATTTTTGATGTTTTCTTTCTCAATATAGAATTCATGACTGATATTTCTAGGTCTATGAAAAATGTCTGGTATTTTGACAGGAATTGCATTGAATCTGTAGATCACTTTTGGCAAAATGTTCATTTTGATGTTATTTATTTTGCCTATCCATGAGCAAAGGAGATCTTTCCATCTTCCAAGGTCACCTTCAATTTTTTTCTTTAATGTTTTATAGTTTTTACTGTAGAGGTCTTTTACATCTTTGAAGAGGCCTTCAAAGTGTCCCATACATGAATGAGGAAAACATGTTTTCCTCATTCAATATGATGTTGGCTTTGGGTTTATTATAGATTGCCTTAATGATATTGAAATGCATTCCTTCCTTTTATTTATTTATTTATTTTATTTTTTTTATTTTATCTTTTTTAAAGAAAGACAGACTTCCATGTGCAGCGCCTCATTTGGATGTGTCTGGAGTCTTGGAAGCTTGACTACCCTATGTTCTCCTACAAATGGACCTTGAGAGTTTGTTTTGGAGGTTCTAGCAGGGGAGCTCAGCTACTTTTATATCTTTGACCAAAGACCGGTCCTCCTCTATTCGGGGAAGGTCGTCCTCTTTGACTGAGTGCACAGCTTTGGGAGGGATGCACATGGAGCAGTGAGGGAGGAAGGCGACACATGCCTAGCCAGCCAGATCAGCCGAATCAACCCTGGCGATCAATGGGGTGACAGATATCTCAGCCAGAACGCCTCACATCTGCATTCCTTCTATTCCAGTTTTCTACAGTGCTTTTTTAAAAAAAAAAAAAAAAAAGAAAGGGTGTTGAATTTTGTCAACACCATGTACTAATATGGTCATGTGGTTTTTGTTCTCAGTTCTATTTATGTGGTGAATAACACATATCGATTTGCATATGTTGAACCACACTTACTTTTCTGGATTTAAAACAACTCTGTTGTGGAGTACAATTCTCTTTAGGTGGTTTTGAATGCATATAACCAGTATTTGCTTTAGAAATTTGCATTTATGTTCATCAAAGATATTGGACTGTAATTTTCTTTTCTTAAGGCATCTTTATTTGGCTTTGGTATTAATGTGATACTGGCCACATGGAAGGACTTTGGAAAATTTCTATCTCTTTTGATTTCTTGAAACAAGTTGTGGATTATTGGGATTACTTCTTCACTGAAGGTTTCATAGAATTCAGCTGGGAACCCAAGTGGGCCTGGGATTTTTTTTTTTATGGCAGACTTTTTATTGCTTTCTATTTCTTGGCTTGCTTTTGGTTGGTTTAGGTTTGTTATGTCCTCTTGGTTCAATTTAGGTTGATTATATGTGCTTAGAAATTCATTTATTTCTTCCATCTTTTCCATTCTATTGGAGTATAAATATTCAAAATATCCTTTGCATTTCCCCACTGTCTGTGGTGATGCCTCATTTTTTAATTTTCTAATTTAATGATTTAAGTTGATTCTATTTTTCTTTTGGTTAGGTTGTCCAGGGGTTTGTCAATCTTATTAGTCTTTTCAAAGAACCAGCTTTTTGTTTTATTTTTTGAATTGGTTTGGGACTAGACTGTTCCAGTTTTTCTAGGTCCTTGAGATGTGTCATTAGGTTTTTTACTTGATGACTCTCTGTTCTTCTTATATGGGTGCTCAATGCTATACACTTTCCTCTTAAAACTGCCTTCAAAGTGTCCCATAGATTTTGGTATGTGTTGTCTCTGTTTTTTATTTAATTCCAGAAATTTCTTTATTTACCCCTTATTTCTGATCTTTCGAACTCCTCATTCAATATTATGTCAATTGATCTCCATGTATTTAAATAGTTTCTTTTGGTCTTCCTGTTGTTGACTTCTACTTTTATTCCATTGTGGTCTGAAATGATGCAGGGAATTATATTAAATCTTTTGAATTTGCTGGTGCTTGCTTTGTGGCCCAGGATGTGATCTATTTTGGAGAAGGTTCCATTGGCTGCTGAAAATAATGTATATTCTACTGTTCCTGGTTGAAATATTTTGTATATGCCTATTAGGTCCATTCGGTTTATAGATTTTTTTCGTTCTGAAGAGTCTTTACTCATCTTTTCTTTGAAGATCAATCAGTGTCATAAGTGGTGTGTTGAAGTCTCCCAATATTATTGTATTTGGGTCTATATGAAATCTGTTATTCTGAAGGGTTTGTTTTACAAATGTGTGTGCACACATATTTGAGGCCTAGACATTTACTATCATTTTATCTTCTTGGTGAATTGTTCCTTTTAATAAAAGAAAGTGCTCTGCTTCATCTCTTCTGATGTGTTTTAGCTTAAAATCTGTTTTGTTGGATATCAGTGCTTCTACCCCTACCCCTTTTGGGTCTCCATTAGCATGATATCGCTTTTTCCACACTTTCACTTTCAGCCTATGAATGTCTTTGACTATAAGGCGAGTTTCTTGCAAACAGCATATATTTGGATTATGTTTTTTAATCCATATTGCCAGTCTATGTCATTTGATTGATGAGTTAAATCCTATGTCGTTTAGGGTTATTATTGAAATGTGTTTTTTTTCCTGCCATTTTGTGTTCTATCTTTTGTTTGATATAATATTATTTCTTTTTTACTTAGTTGCCCTGTTTATCAACTTGATCTCTTCTCTTGTTCTGATATATGTTTCTTTTTTCTTCTTTATGGTTTATTTAAGTATTTTCTCCAGTGTTGAGTTTGTATTCACAAATTTTTTGATTCTGCTTATTTTAAACACTAGTTTTTTCCATTAATTTTTATTAATAACCTTTCTGGATATAACAGTTTTGATTGGAAGTTGTTTTCTTCCAGGTTCTGGATAACACCATACACTCTCTCCTGGCATTCATGACTTGCATTATAAAGTCTGGGGTGATTTTTATTGTTTTGCCCCCATATGTCACCCATTCTTTTGTTCTCACTGCTTTTAAGGTTCTTTCCCTGGCTTCTATGTTGGTCATTTTGATTATTACATGGAATGTGAGGTCTATCTTTGATTTTTTCTTAATGATGTTCTGTATGTCTCTTGCATGTATATGTCCAAGTTTCTTTTCATTTATGAAAAATCTCTGAAATTATTTCTCTGAAGAGATTGAGTACCCTTGTTCTGTACCTCTATCCCTTCTTCAATGCCTTTAATCTATAAGTTAGGATGTCTCATGTTGTCCCATATTTGTCATATATTTAGTTTTTGTTGCTGTAATGACTTCTGTATGCTGTTTACTGTACTTTTCATTTTGAATGAACTGTCTTCTAAGAGTGATATTATGTTTTCCTTTTCATCTAATTTTTCAGCATTTATTTTTATTGCTGTCTTCATTTTATTTATTGACTCTTTCATTTCTCTCCAGGCCTCTTTTCCAATTCTTTCTTAATGTCCTCATTTCCTCTTTCATTCCCTGTACACTTACTGTGAGGCCTTTCATCATATTGAAGATCAGGATTTGGAATTCTACTTCTTGCATATCTTATTGGTCAGTATTCATAATTTCCCTTATTTTCTCACTGTTCCTAATTCTCATATTTTCAGGTTTCTCAGGATTGTTTTTCTGATGTCTTGATTCTTCTTTTTTGTGTGTTATTCTGTGGGTGATGTGTCTGATTCAATCTTACAGTAGGAAGTTAGAGGTTTCAGCAAGTTCATGAAAAGGTAACCAGTGCTTTTTTCAATGCTAAGGACTAGGTAAAGGGGAAGAAGCTGGGTTAAGTGGTACAGGAGTCAGGTAATATAGAGAATATGGTTAAGGTGAATAAAAATTTAGTTATAGTAAGGTAGTATCTAGTTGATAATGAGAGAAGGTTAAATAGTAGGTTTCTTATAGTTAGTACAAAGTATTTAGGTATGGAAATATAAAATAGCTTGAAAATGAAACAAGGAAATACAGTAAGGGAAAAATGATTTTGAGAGAAGAGTGTAGATAGGCTAGAGGAAGAAAGTTTGTAAAAGGAATGAAGAAGGGAACAAACATGCATAAAGTAAAAAAATAAGTTACAAAAATTAATAATTATAAATCAAAGACAAAAAAAAAACAAAAGAAAAAAGAACATGCAGAAACAAACAAAAAAGAAGAACAAAAATAACTAGCAATAGTGTGAAAGAAAAAAAAATAGCTGTTCTGCTAATTTGCACATATATTGCCTGGGTCTGTATAATAGATGTATGTCTGTTCACTGTGCTATATTCTGTAGTATATTTCAATGTCTCTCATTTGCTCTCTAACCTATTGTCAGCTTTTAGACCCACTTTATGAGTGTTTTCACCCCTCTCTCACCTCTGACAGCTTTGTGCTTAGGTGTCAGAATGTCAGGTGTCGCTATAATTAAGTTTCATGTAAGCTCAAGGTTCTGTGTTTCCCAACCATGGGCCCTGTGCTTTCCAGCTCTGTGCTTAATGCCCTCTGGCCCTGGGCTCTGTGCTCTCTGGCTCTGGGAATTGCACTCTTTGGACCTGGCTCTGTACTCTACAGCCTGGGCTCTGCAATCTCAGGCCTTCTGCTCTGCACCTTCCCACCCTGAGCCTGCACCTCCATACCTGAACTGTAAGAGGGTATCCAGTGTAGTCTTGGAGCAACTCCCTGTGACTCTGTGCTGGTGTTGTTCCTTGGGCACTATGGGCCCTTCATGGGTCTCTGAAGGCTCTAACTGGACTACCTCTGGAATGGGCCACCAGGTCTTAGTTTACCATGGTCCCACAGCAGCTCTTGGTGGTCTTCCACTGAGTAACAAGTAATGCAACATGGTTACCTTGCTGTCCTGTGGGCCATGTTTCTAGAGACTGCAGTGTGCCATTGTGGGTGCCACCTGTGGTGAGTACGCAAGCTTTTGAATATTTTTCTGCTTCCCTGAAACATGGTGCTGGTTGTTTAAGATGTTGGAGCTCTGCCGCCACTTTCTGCATTTCAACTTCTTGGATTTCTTGTAGGAACATCTAGAGGCTGTGGAGACGAAGCTGGAAAATGTAGTTTGGGCTGGCAGCCCAATATGGTCCTGGCTGCCATGCAAGGTCAGTCATGTGCTTGGGCTCTTTGCAGTAGATCTTACATTCAGAGTATTGGCATTCCTTCTGTCATGGTTCGCGTTTGTATTTTTGTTCGTGAATATCTCTGCTGCTTTATTTATTATTTTTTATAGTTCAGGCAATGCATCCCACATTCACCATTTTGAATCTCCCTCAATCATATTTTTATACTTAATACATTGGTGATCCTGTCTTCTATGGACAAAAACAATCTTGCCCTTCTTTTCCCAAAGTGTACTTATTTTTCTACTCTTTATTGCATTACCTAGAACTTTCACCATGATGTTGGAAAGAAGTGGTAAGAAAGGACATCCTTGCTTTATTTGTAATCTTAGAAGAAAAATGACTAGTTTATCATAATTTATTATTGCATTAGCTGCAAGTTCTTGGTAAATATTTCTTTAAAGTTTAATTATTTTTTATTCATAGTTTTCTGGGAGTTTTTTCTTATGAATGGTTAGGGCTGTATACTGTCAAATGCTTTTTTTTTTTTTTTTTTTGGTGGTGGTGGTACTGGGGTTCTTGGAAACTCTTCTTCCTCCAGGCTACACTCCAAGACATATTTTTTAATATATATATTTTTTTTAATTTGGAAACAGGGTCTACTAAGCCAGCAAGGCTGGCTTCGAATCTCCACCACTTCCCAAGTATGGGGATTACAAGCGTGTGCCACCACACCCGGCCCTAAATGCTCTTTTTTAATCTATCAATATGAATATGTGATTTTTTTCTTTAGATCGCTGAAGATATGGTTTTCATCTAATAATATTTATGTTTTTAAGTTTTTTATTGTAAATAAACTGCATCTAATTATTTATACATGTGACATCATTATACATGTGATGTCATTGTTTCCTAATACAATGTAAAGTAATTGTCTAAAAATCACTATATTTATCATCTAAAATAGCTATTATAATTTTTAATGTGAGAATATTTGAAATTTACTCTTAGCAATTCTGAAATGTATAATGCACTTCTTTTAACTGCATTCATCATATTGTGTCTTAGATCTCAAAATAAAAACAAAAATATCTTTCTGTAAGATTTCATAGAATTTGACCATCAATTTGAATTAGACCATTTCTCACCTCTGGTAACCACCTTTCAACTCTCAGCTTCTATGTGCTCAATTGTTTTAAATTCCACATATAAATGAAAACATAGTGTTGTCATTATCATGTTTGATTCATTTCACTCACCATAATCTTCAATTCCATCTGAGTTGTCACAAATAGACCTCTCTTATTTTAAGAGTCTAAATAGTATTCAAATGTGTGTCTGTGTATTAACTTTTCTTTATTCTTCTATCATTTATGTAAGCTGGTATAAATACCAGTTTGGTTTGATATGTTCTGTATTTTTTTCTTTTTTCTTTTTTCTTTTTTCTTTTTTCTTTTTTTTTTAATTTGTTGTTGTACTGGGAATGGAACCAGGGGCATTCTACCTTTGAGCTACACCCTCCACTGTATTTTTTGAAATAGGCCATATTCATTATTTTGAAACAGTGTCTCTCTGAGTTGCAAAGGGCCTCAAGAAGTAGCTGAGGCTGTCTGCAAACCGTGATCCTCTTTTCTTAGCCTCTCAAATGCCCAGCTTGTTATGTTGTATATTTTTTTGTTATACATTGTTAGAATTAAGTCCTAATAAAATGATGAAGATTTTTCAGCTATGTTCATGGCAGATATTGATCCATACTTTTCTTTTCTTGCATTGTCTTTGTCTGCTTTTGGTGTTAGGATAATGGTGGCCAAATTGAATTTGTTAGGTCTTTTCTCTGTCAGTCTTCTGGAAGACATTGTAGAGATGTAGCTCAGGTTCTTCATTAAATGTTTGGAGATATTTTCCAGCGTTTCTATGTGAGCTGATGCTCCTTTTTTTACAAATATATTTTGAATTCCTGCCATGACAGTTTTGTGGACCTGCCCAGAGAAACTTACAGTGTTAGTAAAATGGCCATATATATTAAGTCAATTCCAAGTCCAAATTATTATGCTATGGACTTTTTTGTCTATTATGCTAAGTAATTTTCAGAATTTCAGGTCCATCACCTTTTACCATGCCTGATTCATGATTTCAGTCAGTATTACAGCAAATAGTCTCGAGAGTAGAATGTCACACTAGGAATTATGTAATAAAAGCAATGTTCTCTATTTGGAAAACCTGCAAAACATGAGCAAAACAAGAGGCTAAAAGCTTCCAGAACATTGCAACAGTATTGGAGGCTTGCAACATTATATTTAATATATTCAAAACATTATCAAAATTACCTAACTTTAAAAAATAATAAATACAAAACAAAAATAAAAGAACATAAAGAAAAAATTCGACAATTTATTGAGGATAATGGTTCCAAGGCCAAATTCTAAATGTGATCTTTAAGGTTCACTCTTTGGCAATTACAACAGCTTTACCTGGGAGGCCTCCTGGAGAAAGAATATCTTCTTTGTACCAGATGTGGTACTCAGTTGTTCAATGCAGTGCTGTCTCTAAAAAGAGTTATAGTCAAGAACTCTGGAAACAGTGGGGTTTGCTTTTTTTTGTGCATTCCTAAACCAAGTGTGTATTTTTGATGTTTTTAGAATCAGGAAAGAGCTTTACTTGGAGTCTTCCCCAGGCACTGCTGCTATTTCTTTCTAGAAAATATAGATAGTGGGTCTCAAAACCACTTTTTTTCTCTCTGAGTCATTAATTTTAATTGCTAGCCATTTCTCTTTTTCTCTTTCCACTCAGTAGAAATACCATGAGCGTGTGTGTGTGTGTGTGTGTGTGTGTGTGTGTGTGTGCGCGTGTGTGTGTGTGTGTGATATTCCCTCTACAGTGAGATATTCCATGTCTGAGTTGATCTGCTTGACCCTTTTCACCTGGTACTATTGTGTGGAAAAAAATTGAATGCTGGAAGAGCCAATAAATTTTCCTGCCTAGGAACTTTCTTATACTATCCAAGGAAGTGAGTAGAGGTCTGATTATTACTTTGGTTTCAAATTATTGTTTTAATTGGCCACTAGACACCTGGAAACTTAGCTTGCTCCAGAACAACTCTTGACAAATCTTTAAGAATAATACAAGCCTGGTGTGGTGGCACATAAAAATAAAATAAAAAATAAAAAATAGGGGAGGGGTTATAGTTCAGAGGTCAAATGCCCCTGGGTTCCATCCCAAACATGGAAAGAAATGCAATCAACAAATTCCCATTCTGCACCGACAAAACTCTCAGTGTGTCTAGCATGACCAATTAGTGGGAAATGAATATAACTATTATTGATATATGAAAATAAGATTTAATTCCTGTTCCAGATACAAGGGAACTCTTTAACAATTCAATAAAAATTTTGAGCTAGTAATTAAAATACCAAAAGAATCATCTGGTAGCATTCTTAATGTATATAATGTATGTGGACATAGTTTGTGTCAACTATAATATAATGTTGGGAGGGTAGAAGACTTAGATGGTTTACTCCTAGGTATATTTTGGAAGCTTAAAGTAAATAATCACAAAAACAAATAATACAAAAAGATATATCCTGAAATCCAATAATAAATAAAATATAATATTAAAATATATTTAATCTAAACATGATAAGAAAGTGAAACAGATAAGCAAAACCAAATGGTAGCCCTAAATCCAAACATTTCAGCAAATGCAATAAGAGGAAAGCTGTTTTACTTTTTTTTGGTGGTACTGGGATTCCTGGAAACCCTTCAACCTCTGGGCTATACTCCCAGACCTATTTTGTATTATTTTTATTTGGAAACAGGGTCTCTTAAGCCAGTGTGGCTGACTTTGAACCTGCGTGATCCTCCTGTCTCTGCTTCTCAAGCACGGGGATTACAAGCATGCGCCACCATGCCCAGCTACTAAAATTTTTTTATTAAATAAAGCATATATTTATTATATGACCTAGAAATCATAACCCTAATATTTAACTGAGAAAAGTAAAACTATATTCTCAACCTGCATCCAACTGTTAGTAGTTTTATTCATAAAGTGCCAAACACTAGAGGTAATTGAAATGTCTTTTAATAAGTGAATGTATTAAATATCTGTTAATCTATAACATAAAATTATATGCAGAATAAAAGGAAATTGAATATTGATAGATACATGTATAATTTATTATTCTAAGTGAAAAAACTGGATTTAAAAGCCCATATATTGTATGATTTTATTTATATAATATTCTAAAAAAGGCAAAACTATAGAATCTATGGGTAGTTGTCATGGATTAGAGATGAAAAAAATAATTACAAAAAAATCATGAGGGAATTTTGTGGAATCAGGGGGTGGGAGATGATTTTTTTTTATCTTGACCATGGTGGTGATTACATAATTTTATGCTTTTGTCAATGTTTAAGTAATTATTTATTTAAAAAGAAAGTACATCTTATCTCATGTAAATGTAATTTTTGGTAAAAAATAATTATAGAAATCAATGTCCTGCAGAAGTATTCAATAAATGTTTTTATTAATGCTGTTATTATTTCCATGATGATAAAGATATGTTAGTACACTAAATATTAAATAATAATTTAGCCCAATCACATCTATAAATTTACTTGCCTAAAATTATGTTCTTCATTTTTTATGGCCTTCCACAATTCACTATCCCAAATATTTGCTTATGTAAAAATAGTATTGAAATATTTTTTGAGGTAAACCTTCTATTTTTTTAAATGAGTTTGTAATTTGCCCACCAAAGAACAGAAATATTCATTCTAGTTGTGCTTGGAAGCATTGATTAGTGATTGAAGAGGAAGTTTAGAAAAAAGATTTCCAGAATAAAGAAAATTAGTTTTTTTCTTTCATGTAATTCACTTATATTAAACTATTGCACAAATATCAACTAATGTAAAAAGCCAATCATGAATAATAAAAGGCCATCTGTTCAGGTAAAAATTTAATATGGGCATTAATGGATAAATTACTAGGCATTCCCACTTATTTATTACCTACCAACACACACACACACACACACACACACACACACACACACACACACTTATTAAATAATTAAATAGCATTAATTTTAATTTTAAACAGTGTAAAAACATAAATCTTAGTAACATTAAAATTTAGCAGCCAACCAATTCAAACTTTAAGTTCCTAGGATTTGGTCTGTGCCTTGACAGTAAATTGTAACTATTTGAACTTGTCTGGTTATCCAATTTACCCTTAATGTACATATTCACTACCTCTTCAAGCAGTTGTATAATATTGTTGTTGTTTTATTGTTTATCAATTTTAATTAATGATCATTTAATTTTTCAAAGTTCTTTCTCTTTTTTGTGGGTCTTAGAATGGAACACAGGAGCATTTGATTTCTGATCTACAACCCCTGACCTATATTTTATTCTTTATTTTGATACAGAGTCTCACTAAGTTCCAGAGGGCCTCACTAAGGAGCTGAATCTGTTATCAGCTTTGCTAATTTCAAGAAGTTAAAGTGTTAAACAGAAAAATAATTTAATCTAAAGTAAGTAAATCCTCAGAAATAAGTTGCCCTAATTTTTCAAAGTTATGAAATAATATATAAAAACATAGTTTTAAAACTTTTTGCTGACAATGCCTTTTAATCTATTTTATCTATTAAGATTTTATTTATAAAATAAAGTAGAAAAAGTATTTGAAGATAAATGAAGTATGAGGGGGTGCAAAAAGGACTTTTAAATTTTAATGTTGCTTTACTATTTTATTATAAAACGTATGAGTAACTTTTTTTTATTTCACTTACCCAAATTACTGCATGTAATTTAAATTTTAAAAACACCAATAGAAATTCAAAAGATATAAAAAAACACAGTAAATAAAAAGCATTTTTATTTCTAAAAAGTTAGGATATTTTAGTAGAAGATATTTTTACATTAGATCTGTTAGTTAGAAGTAGAGGAGTAATTAAATATGTAGATTTTGGAAGCTTAATATTTGGAAATAAATAGTTCTTCTATTAACTAGCTTATTGACTACCAACTATAACTTAACTTCACTCTGTCTCAATTTTATTAGCCATAAACTTAAAAGGGGATTAATAACCATTTCATACATTACTCTCAGAATTAACTCAACAAAAATACAACACTTAGAATAATGCCTGAAACACAATAAGTATGAAATATTATTATAAGATAGAAGAGTAAATTGCATTTTGGCAAGTGGACAGCAGAGGAAGAAACAATGAACCATACCCCAAGCTAGAAAGATAGTTCAGTTTGAAGAACAAAATTTGTTGGAATGTGGTGCAATAAGCTAGTAATAAATTGAACCTTTAAATATAGAAAATGCAGGGAGGGAGATGACAATCACAAGGAATTCATTGTATGTGCAAAGAAAAGCAAGCAAACAATCTTGGAAATCACATAGTGTTAGTTGTGAATGTCAAAGAGTTTATAACACCATTTAAAAACTCTTTAGTAATTATGAAATAAATGTTTTTGCCTTTACATGGTTTAAGTATAATATCAAGTCATATATACAATGTCATCTAAAATGCAATTGATCTCAAAAATCAAATTATGGGGTAATAATTATAGTAACAATTTATAAATGTTTAATTAATGTTAAAATATATAAGAAGACAAGTCAACATTTGGGTAATACTATATGCAAAAATTCCTCATAAAAATACACATATAATACCCTAATTTTTATAATATGCAACATTCTAAAGTTACAGAATGATATCATTTGAAGGAATATGAAAATCTAATCTTTGAGGTGAATAGTGCCTTGTGAGATTCCAAATTTCTAGATAGGAAGATATCACAATTATTTGAGGCAAATACACAAAACACAAATAAATAAATTATTCCAACAACAGATCTTTTAGATTCACTGATTAAATTTAAAATACTTTATTTCTTGAATGCCATTTACTAATTAATAATTGAATGTTTTTTCCATATCCTGAAGGACGACTAGGTCCACATTAACAATAGTCAATAGGAACATCTATTATTTATTAGGTATATTGGATGTTCCAATCACTTGGCAGCCTTGGGGCACATTTCTAATGGATAGAAGAATACTATAGAGTTTCAAACAATCTTCATTTGCAGATTTAAGTATAGAAATGCACAGGCTAAGTTGCCTGAAAAAAATGATGCTTTTATTTATATATTCATCTAATACCATTTAAAGTATAGCTTGCAAAATATATGTATTTTGCATTTTTAAAAATAGACACTTTTAATGGTAATATGAGTTTAAAAAATTCAAGGACCAATTATTTTCTGAATGTCACTCACCTGGAAAAGCTGAAAGTTATACGCCTGCAGGGTAAATGTCAAGTGGATGTATTTGGACTGTGGCCATATCTGATTAGCAAAGCTGTTTTCAGTATATTCAATTGCCAGCCATGTGCAATTTCCCTTGTATTTCTGAGATATACTGAAAGAACATAAGGTATTCTGCAACCTCTAGGTAATTAAGGTGTTTGGGGTTGATATTTATTCCTAGTTATAGTATATTTATCGAACATCTAAATTTTCAAATAAATATCCTGAATGTTATTAAAACCTTTTATAGATGTTTTCACACCTTCCTCAGCTCTCTACTTAAAAATTTAAAAAGTTTCCATATGTAGATGACATTTATGATCAGATAACTTGTCATGCTGCCTTAAATTACAAAGTATGTACTGATGTATGCCTTCTCTTTTTAACTGAATTTCTAAAGTGTGAAGTTGTCTATAACAAGAGTCTTCCTTGTTTCTCTTGACATGGCACAGTAATGTTAAAAACAAATCCTTGAAAAAATTCTTAATTAAATTAAATCATGTTTAAGGTGACAGATTTTTAATTCTTTCTTCTAAGTATAAAATAGCACTGATGCAATGCACAATAGAAAACTTCATTAAAAATTGAAATCTAAGCAAGGCATGGTTGTGCATGCTTATAATTCCAGCATTGGGAGGCTGAGACAGGAGGACCATGGTTCATGGGCAGCCTCAGCTACTTAGTGAGGCCCTTTGCAACTCAGTGAGACCCTGTTTTAAAATAAAGAATAAAAAATAGGGCTGGGGGTTTATCTCAGTTGTAGAATGCTCCCAGGTTCCATCTTCAGTACTACAAAAAAAAAAAAAAATGAAACCCAGCCAGAGATGGAAATACACTCCTATAATCCCAATACTTTGGAGGCTGAAAAAGGAGGACTACAAGCTTGAGGCCAGCAGCTTGCATTAACTTGGTGAAACCCTGTTTCCAAATAAAATGTAAAATAGAGTTTTGCATGTAAATTAGAAGTAGAATATATTCCCAAATTAAATTCAATTATCAGTAACACAGAGAGAGAGAGAGAGAGAGAGAGAGAGAGAGAGAGAGAGAGAGAGAGAGAGAGAGAGAAATTTGGATGCATTGCTTTCCAAAAGAATCAAAGTGAGACCTACAAATAAGATTGCAGTTGTCCAAAAAAACACTGTTAATTTGACTGAGCTTAGTAGGCTTGCACTAATCCAAAAAAGATTGACTTTTCCCCACAATTGTTATAAAGGGAAATATTAACTCTAGGAGCCAAAATCCTGAGGTAACTTTGAGAACAGCTCCAAAATGTGAAGAGCTTGCTGTCATTTTATGAACATAGAATGTGGAAAACAATTCTAGTTTTAGATGTGGAAATAATCTGAACTGTGAACAATAATATAATTCATGAAGTTAAACTCTCCAATAAATGATACATAGTTTTTTAACTCTTTAAAAAGCCCATGTATCTGTATTGAGATATATGTGGTTAGCAAAAAGAACAGATTAATGTACAAAATGTATTCAGTACAATCATGATCTATTTTTGAACTGAAAGCTTGTCATTACTTTGGGATCATGTAAATTATTTAAAACTTGTGTTTGTAAAATGTTTCAATTTTTCCACCAGTTTTTCCTAAGAATTAGGAAAAAGATTAAATTGAACACAAATGACATTGCCAGACTTAATTTTTGTGTGTCCATTCAATACTGGCTTTTGCTCTAACATGATGGTTGGGTCCATTATTAATATATATTCATATTTCAACAGAAAGTGTACTCTAAAATATAGTTATAGTTTACTTTTACAATACTTCCCTCATTTTTTCTGTTTCAAAAATTAATTATTCAAAATTAATTTATATATATATGTTCATATATGATTTAAGATACAAAAATATATTTTCTCTAGAAAATTATTCTTTAGATATAAAAGGTAGAGAGATAATATATTTGCCAATGTCCAGAGTATCCAATGAATACAGAAGCCATATTTCTAACAATGAAAGAACAACATTTCTCCTAGTGTTAAGTATAATGCATTTGATTGAAATAAATATGCAGTTAATATAACTTCACAAAATACATACAAAAATTCATAGCAGATTTCATAGAAATGATACTAACCTAGATATCAGATTCATCAGTTGGTGAGTCAGAAACAATCCAAGTCAACTTCAGCAAAATTTATGAAGTAAAAATAATTGAGGGGTGTAGCTAAGAGATGGTATGCTAGTGGGTTTAATCTCTAGTAACACACACACACACACACACACACACACATACACACACATGTATATATTCAAAATGACAGAAAAACAAACAATTATATATATATATGTATATAAACATATATATGTATATATACAAAACTATATATACTTTTATTGATGCATTGCAGTTATGCATCATAATGAGGTTCAGATTGATATAAACATACATATGCACACAGCATTTAAAATTTTTACTCCCAGATCCCACCCTAACTACCCTTCCTCATACATACTGAGATTGGTGTCAAAAATTTTGTACATGTACATAGCATCATTTGAACTGTTTTCTTCTTTAAGCCATGTTTTTCACTTCTTTCATCCACTAGTTCTCTTTCACTATTATACTAGTTTCTCTTGTTTATCTCAAATCTCTTTTGTTTTCTATTTTTGTTCTAGTTTTCATATACAAAATATACAGCCTTTGATTTTCTAAGACTGGCTTATCTTACTTAGCAGAATATTCTCTAATTCTATTCAATTTCCTGAAAATGGCTTTTTTTTTTCTTCCTATGGTTGGGCAAAATTCCAATGTGTGTATATTCTACATTTTATGTACCATTCATATTTTTAAAAGAGAAAATAGGAGAAGGAATAAAATGGCAAATATGGGATACAGAATCAACTACCAAGAAACACAAATATCAATGAAGACAATTATGAATAAAAGCACAAAAAAGGGAATTATAGCAAAAGAATATCTGAAGTTCAGATCATGAGATCAGGAGCAAATAGCCCAAGCATGTGACTGAACTGGTGTGGCAGTCATCTCAGGTTGCTAGTCTATACTGCAACTACGAGCTCCACAGCCCCAAGAAATTCTAACAAGTAAACCAAAGACTTGAAGTACAGAAAGCAATGGAAGAGCTACAACATCTTAAGTGAACAGCACCATGCTTCAGGGATGTAATAAAAGATTCAAAAGCCCCTGTGCTCACTAGAATCCACCACTGGATTCTGTACTGGAGGGCAGTACACTGTGCCCTCCAGAGACTCAGCTCACAGGATGGCAAGGTAACTGCATTGCGTTACTCAGCAGATGACCACCCAGAGCAGCCATGGGGACACCGGGTGGAGGGGGGGCTAAGATCTGCTGGCCTACCCCTGAGGTGGTCAGGTTATACCCTACAGAAACACAGGAAAGTGTCCAGAGTGAAGTACTCAGGGCCAGAAGGCACAGAGTTCAGGGTCAGTAGGTGCAGAGCCTAGATCCTGAGGGTGTAAAGCTCAAGGCTAGGGGTGCAAAGCCAAAGGCCTGAAAGCAGAGTCCAGGCCCAGAAAGCACAGAACTGAAGGCCTAAAAGTGCTTAGAATAGGGCCTTGAGATTGCAGAGCTCAGGGCCAGAGAATGTAGTGCCCAGGGCAGAGTGTGTGGCCCCCCCAGGGGAGAGAGCATAGAACTCAGGGCCACAGACTGAAAACCTTAGGCCTGAGAGTGCAGAGCTCAGGGCCATAAGGCACAGAACCCAGGGCCAGAGAGTACAGAAACCTGCTTCTACACAGAATTTACTGTGACAACTGCCAACCTGACACTTGAACAGAAAGCAGTCAATGGTGAGAGAGGGGCACAAAGACTCATAAAGTAGGTCCAAAAACTGACAATAGGTTATGGAGCAAATAAGAGATATTGGAACATACTCCAGAAGATGCTACAGATAACAGACATTATATGGGCCCTGTGTATGTACATTAGTAGTACTGTACTTTTTATTGTTTATTTTGCCTTTGATTAATTCTTAAAATTGTTAGGTTTTTTTGCTTGTTTTGTTTTTATATGCATGTTTATTTACTCCCTGTAAATATCTGTGGAGATATGAAAGGAGGCGCTTGGACAGCCATGTACATAATCTGCTTTAATCCGTCAAGAAGCTCGGCCCTTCTCGGGGATGGATCTGCCAGTCATGGGGGGAAGGGACTAGTCCCAATTGACTGGCTGAGCCACCCACCTGGCTTGGAGAAATTCTCCTCTTAAGCCAGTAATATGGGGGTTGGGACTAAGCATGGGAATGCTGATTCACTCGTGACATCTGTAGTATCACAAAGCCTACTCTCAAGCACCTGGATTCCCAACATCTCTGCCTCCAGGGTTCCACCTCCTGTCCCTGCTGCGAGATCACTTGGGGGAGGGGAGGGACCTGACTTATCACTCCTTCCCCCTCAAGATAATGGAATTCTATTCAGCAATAAAGAAGAATAAAATCACGTCATTCACAAGAAGATCAAAATAAGTGGAGAAGATTAAATTGAGATTAGCTAAGTACAAAAAGAGAAGGGATATATGTTTTCCCTAATATGCTCAAGCTAGGGAGTATTAGGGATTCCAGAGAAACTCCAGATAATGCAGGGGAAACCTTGGCAAAGCCAGAAAAGAGGAGAGGAGAGGGAAAAGGTTGAGGTTAATTAATGAAAAAGCTCTATTAATGAAAGCTAATTAATGAAAAGTAAACATGATAATACAACATAATCAACATAAACACTCAGTTTTGGAAGGAGGGAAAATGGGAAATGAAGGTGGGAGGGCACCAAGTACTATGTAAATATATGCCATTGTCAACATGATCCACTTTATGATATGGGACTATAGTGCTCCAATAAAAATAAAAAACTCAAAAGTTCAATAGCTTAAAATATAAAAAAATAAAATAATGGTTTAGTTTCAGAATATGTACAGAAATCAAGTAACTTAATGAAACAAACACTGTGATTAAAATTTAGCAAGATTTTTGCTATTTTTTTTCTCAATAGAGGTAATAAAAGCAGATGACAAGTATATGAAAAGATACCTAACAAAACAAATAATAAAGGGAATGTAAATCAAAACCACATAGAGGCCAGGCATGGTGGAGCATGCTTGTAATCCCAGTACTTGGGAGGCTGAGACAGGAGGATCACACAGGTTCAAAGCCAGCCTCAGCTACGTTGTAAGGCTCTCAGCAACTTAGTGAGACTCTGTTTCAAAATAAAATATAAAATAGGTTGTAGGTATAGCTCGGAGGTAGAGACCCCTGGGTTCCATCTGCAGGACCACACACACACACACACACACACACATATCGAGATATCACCTAATTGTAAAAAAGACTGGAGATAGCTGCGTGTGGTAGCAGAGACATATAATCCTAGTAGACGGATACAGGAGAATGGCAGGTTCAAGTGCTGCCTCAGCATCCTAGCAAAACACTTTCAAATGGATAAAACAAAATACAGTTCAAAAAGAAAAAAGAAAATGAAAAGGACTAAATATTACACAGGGTGACAAGAATGTACAGAAAAAGGAACCTATAAATACTATTGATGTGAATATAAATTAGTACAACCATTATGGAAATTCCTCAATAAATGAATAATACAATGACAACATGATTCAGCAATCCCCCTACTGGTTATATAACCAAAAGAAATAAAATTAGCCTGTAAACAAATAATGGTAATCATATATTTAATGCAGCAGTATTCACAATAACCATGTTTAATTGTATTTCTCTGTATTTCTTAAAAATAAATTGATTCAGGCATGGCATGGTGGCACACACTTGTAATCCCTGGGCTTGGAAGGCTGAGACAGGAGGATTGCACATGTTCAAAGCCAGCCTCAGCTACTTAGTGAGGCTTTCAGCAACTTAGGGAGACCCTGTTTCCAAGTAAAATATAAAATAGGTTGGGAGTATAGCCTGGAGGTAGAAAGACCCTGGGTTCCACCCCTAGTACCACAAAAAAAATTGATTCAAGAAAAAACTTTAAAATTTATCTTGCCTATTCTTCCACCATTAGTCCTTTAATTGTCATAAAAAGTGTTTTATACCCTGGAGTGGTGGCGCATGCTTGTAATTCTCGCACCTGGGAGGCAGAGACAGGAGGATTACACAGGATTTAAATAAGATATAAATACAGGTCTGGGAGGGTAGCCCAGAGGTAGAAGGGTTCCATCCCCAGTACCACCAAAAAAAAAGAAAAAGAGTATTTTATAAATTATAATACTGGTTTAATTTTCTATTTAAAACTAGAAGGAAAATTAGTAGAAATATATTTTAATCAATCTCTTTCTGAAAATTAGAATATGCAATTATAGGTCCGATTTTATATGATTGTATTAAAAACGAAATATGCATTCCTCTCATCTTTCTCTATAGAGGTAAATTATTTACATATATTTTGTTATACTTTTTTTTTTTTTGCTGCTATACTGATGATTAGACCCAGGGCCTCTTGCACACTAGACATGTGTTATTCTATTCAGCTGAATCCTGAACCTTATCTTTTACATTAATTAAATTCAGTTTAATTTATGTGCTAAAATGTTTTTAGAGTTTCCTTGAATTTGCTGTGTTCTGGTTGGTGTGCAAGGTCGAGTTTCTGTAGTAGTAGTCTCCAAACTTTATAACTATACTGGATTAAAATCTGTCATTTTTCAATATGTGTTTAGTTTTTTATTACAAATTACATAATTAGAATATTATATTAACATATAATAAACATATACACTTAGTTATTAAAAAGAACTGAATGAGACAAAAATCAATATGGAATTTTTTCTAATATCCCATTCTCATATCAAGATTGAAAGCCAGCCTTGGTGGCACACATTTGTAATTCCAGCATTTGGTGGTCATCTGAGACAGGAGGATCGCTGTTCACAGACAGCCTCAGCGACGTTCACAACCCAGTGATAGCCTGTTTCAAAAATAAAAAGACTAAAATATTGGACTGGGGGTGTAACTCAGAGGTGCAATGCCCCTGGGTTCCATCCCCAGTACCTAAAAAAAATAAAATAAAATCCTCTTGAATGACTGGGCAGCAATATATTTTTAATATAAATATGTTTTTTATCAGTACACTACAATGATAAATGATAGTGAGGTTCAAAGTCATATAAACAAACATACACACCGGCCTTGGCGAATTCCCCCAAACCCCACCTTGCTAACCTCCTCCATACATAACAGTGAGATTAGCAGTGATAACTTCATATGTGAGCACAGTATAACTGGAACTGTTTTATTAGTTCTTCCTTTTCCCCTTCCAACCTCTGTCCCTATTCTACTAGTATTTCTGCTCAATTATTTAAAGTGCCTTTCCTCTGGCCTCCAAATCTTAGAGAAAACATTATATTTTGACTTTCTACAGCTGGATGAACTCAATCTAATATTAACTAGTTCCATTCAGTTTTATACTAATAACATACTTTTGTTTTTCCTTATGACTGCGTGTGTGTGTGTGTGTGTGTGTGTGTGTGTGTGTGTACCATTTTCTGGACATTTTATTCTTTTGTTGGTGAACATTTGGGTTGAGATCATAGTTTGGCTATCATGAATTGAGACACCGTAAACACGTATGTTCCCATATCACAATAGTATTCTGACTTTAATTCTTTTGGAAAGATGCCAGCGAGTGGTATAGCTGATTATATGGTGGTTCTATTCCTAGTCTTTTGTGGAATTTCCATACTGATCCCCATAGAGGTTGTATTAACTTTCAGTTCCACTCACCGCTAATTCACACCTTCCTAATGAGAATTTATTATTGTTTGTATTATTGATGATTGCCATTCTAACTGAACTTAGATGGAAACCTTAGGGTAGTTATGATTTGCATGTCTCAGATTGCTAAAGATGTTGAACATTTGTTCACATATTTATTAGCCATTTGTATTTCTCTTTTTGATAACTGTCTATTCATTGCAACTGTTCATATTTATTGCTTTATTTTTAGTGTTTTAAAAATCATTTATATATTCTGGATATTAGTCCTGCTTGGAAAATAAAACTGAGAATAAATAAATGGAATTGCAATTAGTTGAAAAGCTTCTTTGCTACCAAAGAAAACCACCAAGAGTCTGAAAACAGTTTACTGAGTGAAAGAAAATCCTTGCCACATATAGCAAGATTTGAGAGTGAATAGGTCATACTTCTTCAGTTACTTAAGGCTGCCTTTATTCCATCTACCATGTTCTCTTTGGCTCTTTATATGTAATTGATTGTCATCCTATTTAGAAATTAAATTTCAAAATGTATATCATATTATCAGTTTTCAATCACAATTATGATAGAAAAAGTTTTAAAGTTATTAATATATTCAAAATTAGGTCTATGCAGAACTGATTTTTTTTTTTTTTTGTGGGTCTGGGGATGGAACCCAGGGGTATTAGGCTTCCAAGATACACCCCCTGTCCTTTTTTTATTCCTTATTTTGAAACAGGGTTTCACTAAGTTTCGGAGAGTCTCATTAAGTAGCTGAGGCTGTCCGCAAACTGCAATCCTCGGGTCTCAGCCTCCCAAATGCTGGAATTACAAGTGTGCACCACCATGCCCAGCCAGAACTGAATTTTTGAAGCTTGGTATAAGTATCCATTTAGTGACTAAATGTTATTAATATCTCTAATTTTTAAAATAAAATATAATTATGCCTGGCGTAGTGGTGCATGCTTGTAATCCCTGCACTTGGGAGGCTGAAACAGGAGGATCGCACAGGTTCAAAGCCAGCCTCAGCTACTTAGTGAGGCTCTCAGCAACTTAGTGAGACCCTGTTTCCAAATAAAGTATAAAATAGGTTGGGAGGTAGAAAGCCCCTGGGTTCCACCCCAAGTACCACAAAAAAAAAGAATATAAATGTAAATAAAAAGCAAAGAATAACAAATATATATTTCTAAGTTCATAGTCCCCATTTATTTATCATACCTTAATAATTTGTATTATTCATATTTTTATTTTTTATGCTTAATATATCAATTATATGTTAAAATCAAAGATTTAAAATTATTAGTGAGAAATTTAGGCCATTTGATTGATTACACTTTTCTTGAAGATTTATCTTTGCTTTTTCATGGCTATTTTGGTCTACTGTTGGCTAAGAATATTGAGAATAAACAATTTTATGTTAGGATTTTTAAAAATACATATGAAACCCCTATTACTTGTGAATGCAAAACATATTATGACATTAATTAGCAATGTCTGAGGACAACCCATGGAGTATAGGAAAACTATTATTAGACATATTGCACAGATAAATAAGTAAGGCTTATGTGCAACTATTAATGATGAATATAAATTCTTATACATAAAAAATCTATTTTTTAACTTTCAAATGTCTAAATTATTAAAGAAGAGGAAAAATTAAAATCATGAATTCCAAAATAATTTACAAGTAAATATTCTAAAAATTAACAAAACTTTGAATCTTCTTAATTATGCACAGGATTTAATAATAATAGAAAAGTAATTTTTTAATTTTTTATCTTTTTATTTTTATGTGGATCATATTAAAAATGGCATACATTCAGACAGTGATTGGTGCCCTCTCCCCTGCTTCTGCTTCTCCCTCCCTCCCTCCTTCCCTCCCAAAAATGAGTGTCTATGTTGCTCCTGCTTTTACATTCATAATTTTACTCCTCCCTACAATGGATACATGCTGATTTCTGTTATTGTGTTGCAGCAATTAATAAAGCAAAAATGTATATTAAGCTATTTATTACATCTAAGGTGTCAGTTTGTAAGAACCATAGAATTGTTGAATATTAATATTTGGGGGATTCTTGGAAGAAAATAATTGTGCAAACAAAGTGACTGATGTGAAAATACGACAGTGCCTACAACTAAGTCTCTTTTTCTAAAAATTCTTAATTTATTTTAAAAAGTCTGCTGAAATATTTTGTTATAGGGCAACCACCAGTGAAGATCATTCAGACTTAGTTTAAGCCAAATAGATAGTCTCTATTAGCCCTGCAGCAACTTCACTGCAGAGTGTTTAGTCCTGAATGCAGCCCCAACCACTTTTCAGGCTCAGGAGTGAAGAGTTTAGGTTCTCACAGATATGGGCAATTTTCAACAGTTTCTTTCAGTGGCGATGGAAGTCAAGTAGAAAGTACAGAAACCAGGGACAGCATTGTGCAGAAGTTCAACAACCCATGTCTTTTCTATTCCCCACCTTTTAATTGTTTTAAGGAGAGAAAGTTCCTAAAGGTCTTTGGTTCCCTGCAGGTGCAAGTTAAGCAGGAGTTACCAAAAGCCAAACAGGCAGTTATGCATGACTAGCAAGGCACCTGGTGATGTACATTAGTTCTCAGGCTGACCAACAATAGTGCCTTGGGGTCACCTAAGAAAAAAATCATGGCGTTACTGAAGCTAAGGCCTAAGCTTACATTATCACATTTTAAATATATGCATAAGTATCAAATGTAAATGTGAATCTGAAAACTAAATGACCATGAGGAGACTAAGAGAAAGTCATTTTTAAAACTTTTTTATTTCAATTAAAAAAATCAATTTGAAAATTTTGTTATCAGGTAAAGTTTTCTACTTGGAAATTATTTAGCAAATAGTTTAGAAGTACATTTTGGTAATATTATTATCATTGTACTTGACAAAGCATATAAAAATTAATTTTATATTAACATACCTATTAATGCCTTTCTTTGAAAATATAAATTATTGATCTTTCCATCTGTAGGAACTATCTTTTCCTAGTCCTTACATTGCCATTTAAAATACTTTAAATTTTTATTTAGCTTTCTACATATATTTTTTAAGTGGAATTTAAGGTCTCTTAATTCAATAATTTTGTCTGGAATTTTAACTGGATTTATAATATTTTAATATTATAATATGGTGTTATATTTGGAAATAGAATATCCTCTGTAAAAGCTCATGTATTAGAAATTTGATAATTTTCAGGGGTAAAATATATGAATCATGGTGGTTCCAATCTCATCAGTGGACAAATCTGTTGATGTGCTAATAACTAGAATGTATTTATTGGGGTGTAACAAAGGCAAGTAGGGTGTGGTTAGAGCAGGTAGGTTGCTGTGGGTGTGGCCATGGGGATTATATATGTCCCTTGTCCTCTCTCCTTGCTATCTGTTTCCAGGTTCCAAAATGTGAAAGTATCATATCTCCTGACACCCTGTTGCCACCACAAACCTCTGAGACCATGAGCCCAAATAAACACTTTCTCCTTTAATTTGTTCTCATTAAGTATTTTGATCATAGCAATTGAAAAGCTGACTAAAACATCTGATGACAATTTTTAAATAATAACTTAGTTCTTATTAGTGTTTGACAAATAATTTTGCATCTTTGATCTAGAGTTGTCTTATGTATAATAGAAAATTGGTTCCCAAGTGGTTGTTCACATAGTTAAGTAACAGGATAATGAGTTAGAATATCAACATTAGCAGCAGGTAATAAATCTTTAACAACTGTTATTTAAATGAAAATCCACATTCTATCATATATCTAGAACCTGGTAGATAGGTGAGTGCTCTTTCTCATATAATTATGATTAGATATTCTAAAAATTTAAAAATTAATCTTCTTAATGTATGCTTAGAATTTGAGCAATAAGGAAAATACATACAATGATGTTTGCTGCTTCCTGTTATTGCCTTGTAATAATAAATAAAACAAAAACATGTGTATTTAGCTATGATATCCAACATATTTGTGAAGAGCATAGAATTATAAGTATTTAGAGGATTCTTAGGAGGTGGTAATTGTGCAAACAAAGTGAATGTGTGTGTGTGTGTGTGTGTGTGTGTGTGTGTGTGTGTAGAGAGAGAGAGAGAGAGATTTTGTGTTTCTATAAGTATGTGTATGTTGGTGACAAGTATGTAAATAATAGAAATTTGTATTTATATATTGCTTAAAGAAAAATATATGTAGAAAGCTAAAGGAAAGACAACCATTTTCTCATTCCACAACTTTAGCTGGAAAATTTAGGTGAGGAAAGAATTTTCTTATGTACTCTTTTAAAACCTGATCTTGATATTAAATCTTCTGACTCTTTATTCTAATTTTTAACTGAGATGCTTAATTAAAGTATAAATTAGATTTGTTATTTAGCTATGTAAATTTCCCACTTTCTCAAAAACTGAAAAATGCCCATGAATGCAGAGAATTTTCTCCTTTTCACTGTGAATCAATTTCCTGTCTTGTAGAGCATTTATTCTGCAGTCACTCAAAATTTGAGTATTAGTTGATGATCAATAAAATATTTGCATACTGCTAGTTGGTTTAAAATAAGAAGGCAAAGAAATATACATTTATTCTTTTTTTAAATGTGCTAACACTGAAAGAAAAACATTAGCAAGTTAAATCTTATCTAAACGCCAAATTCAACTAAAGAGAATGGGCTACTTCAGCCACTACTCATCATATAGATTCAGCCATTTTCCTTATAATTTAAGCAAATAATTGAAAAAGGTATTTTTGCTTAATAACCCGGGTAGTTTGAAGAAGATCTGGAATTATTTTATGGAAAATCATCACTATCTGCTTGCACACTGAAGTTTTCATTTACCTCACTTTGCCATAAGAGTGATATGACAACTTTCTGAAGCAAAGTAAAAGAAGGGTGCCTCATTTACTACTGCTGCTATAACAATAATGCAACAAACTTAAATATAAAGATAAACTGTGATAAAGGACTACATTCCTTTTCCTAAATGTAGCATTTGTTTTTTTTTTGTGAGTGGTAATGGTTATACTAAATTGTTTTTGCTTTTTTCACTGTGCTAACAGGAACACTTTATAAAAACATACTTGATCCTTCTAATATTTAAAATATTCAGGAATAGTCAACATGAAAATAGTTGTGCAAGAAAGGATTACATCAAGTACATTTTTATAATAAATTTTCATACACTTTAATAATGTAAATAATTATAGTAGATGGTGAAAATATTATTTAGAAAAGATTTAGGAGGTTAAATTGCATCTTATTTTTCTTACTTAATTTGAAGGTCAGATTATGCCTTTAAAATATAATACAACATGCCAGTCATGCACGCTTGTAATCCCCGCGCTTGGGAGGCGGAGACAGGAGGATAGCGCAGGTACGAAGTTAGCCGCACTGGCTTTAGAGACCCTGTTTCCAAATAAAAAGGTATAAAATAGGTCTGGGAGTATAGCCCAGAGGTAGAAGGGAACCCCAGTACCACCAATAATATATATATATATATATATATATATATATATATATATATATATATATATATATTACAACACGATGGTTATTAAATTATATACAGCTATTTCTTTTCTAAATGATCTGAAACTAGCCAGGTACAAAGTAAGTATATTGTTAATAACACTTAAGTTATCAAAGAAAGACTTTGGTTTCCATGAATGTGTGTGTGTGTGTGTGTGTGTGTGTGTGTGTGTGTGTGTATGTGTGTGTGTTTCCATTGCAATCCTTTAGAAAAGTCAAAATACTTTTCCAAATGATGGAAATACTGAAGAACATTTGATTTTTTAAAAATATTTTTAATATTTTTATGTTTCAGTCTTAGCATCTTGGTACTCTTGAATAAACATGTGCCAGTCTTTCTAGATATCACACTTCTGTGTTACCTCATCTGGTTCCCCTAATCAATGTTACATTTAAAATTAATGACCTAAATTTAATATGGTAACTCAAATATGATAGTACAGTTCAAAATATATAAAAATAACAATTGCCTTGGCCTTTTTAAATTTTGGACACTAATTGATATTTAATCACCACCTTAAACTGCTCAGGACTCTGAGTTGACTAATAACCCACTTCACATAGAAGTGATTGCTGAGGAACACATTTTTATTTTCTTTATATCACTGTGTTTCATCCAGCATTGTGCTGATAACTATTTAGCAATCATCTCTATAGATTAAGAGAGAGAAAGAAAAATACATAATGTTCCAATTTGTAGTATTTGCTGATGGTTTTGGTGTATATTCTCCCTCTAGAATATTTTAATCTATTAACCACTACATAAAGTATTAGAAATTGGTAAAAACAATCAGGTTTTATAAACTGGTTTGAGCCATGAGCCAGATGGACACATTTTTCATGCCAGAACTGGTTCCACGAAAGTATTTAAGTTTTGAGTTAGACCTGTGTCAAAGCCCTAGCTAGTAAAATGTGACAGGAGTTTCTCCTTAACCACCCTATAGTCCCACTTATCTTTCTAGAATTATTTTTTAAAATAGTTTAGTAGGTGTACACTCAGACCATTATTAAGATAAAAATAGGTTAGATATTATTTTATTATAACATATATACTTCTAATTGTGGCTTCCATAATTTAAATATATTCATAGCCAAATAAAACTAACGATATTCTTAAAATTTAATCCTTAAATGTGAAATTTACCTTGAATATTATAAATGCTTTTATAACTAAAATCTCATGTTAAAAATTATGTTTAAAAATCAACTCAACTTTGAACATATTGTTTTTGTTGCCCAAAGTCTTAACTTATTTCTCTCTATTAATTTTTTCTTGTAATAATATGTGTGCATTTGTTTTCTCTTTTATATTTTGTATCTGCTTTTTAAAATTATAAGTCATGTTCTAAGCCGGGCGTGGTGGCGCACCATTGTAATCCCCACGCTTGGGAGGCTGAGACAGGAGGATCGCGCAGGTTCGAAGCTAGCCTCAGCTATTTAGTGAGGCTTTCAGCAACTTAGTGAGACCCTGTTTCCAAATAAAATATAAAATAGGGCTGGGAGTATAGCCCGGAGGTAGAAAGCCTCTGGGTTCCATCCCCAGTACCACAAAAAAGTAAGTAATAATAATAATAAAATTATAAGCCATGTTTTCATATAAAGAATGTAAGCTTTCTAATATGTATGCCAAATACATTTGTGCTGTTTATATTTTAAAAATAAAAAATCAAGATTAATTGCTGAAATTTTTTTGTCCAGGTATCTAGTTTTTGTGACAGTTTTTGTCATGCAAAACAAATTATTTGACTAAAATAGTAAATCACTTATACTTATCCCCTAGAACTTTTATAAACATTTGCAAAGTTTGAATATGTTTTAAAACAACCATTTCACCTCTTTATCTATCTATAGGATATAATAAAGAGAAGCTGAGATATGGGATGAAGCACAAGCTTGAGGTAGGAAGGGAATATTTTCTGAAATTTTACTTCTTGTTTTCAAGACTGAGTTGTTTTTTGCAGCTAACACATAGTTCATATTAGCTGTATCAAATTGGCTGTGACAAAATGTTTCTTCCATTTAAATGTAAAGAACCGAGGGGAATACAGAATTATACAGAAAAGGCTGAAGAATGTGAAAACAAGTTTTTACTTTTCCTTAGTTGTTGCATAAACTCAATCCTGAGTGGTAGTTTTAGATTGACACTCTTTCATGATGATTGTTTTCTCCATAAAAAAGTGATCTTAAAAAGCACATTTTTTTTTTCTGTCTATTTAAAGACATTGCTGTTTCTCCCACTTAGTCAGCACATATTATTTATTCTTGGTATTAGAGCTTGGGAATGAGCCTAAAACCCACTCTGCTCACCTCAGGCTGACTTTGTGCTTTTACTCTAGATTAAACCACCATATCTACTTATTGCCCCAAGGTATAATCAGCCATGGCTGTTGCTTCTCCAATAACAATGTCATGGTTTATAATAAAATTTCTATCTGTATTTGCCTTCAGCACCTCCCATTGTTTGTGTCCATTGGTTCTTCTTCCCTGTCCACACAAGTGCTCTTTTGACATCACTCCCACTAATGAGGTTGCCTTATTAACTTCTCTAATTCCCTTTTTAAGTTTTTTTCTCAACACATCTACTTAAGAAGAATGAGAAGAAAAAGAAACTTGATTGATTGTCTGTATACTTTTCTACACCTACATTTTGACTTAAAATAACAATGTTCTTAATGATGGATTGCCATAAAAAAGACAAATCAAATATACAATATTAAAATCTAGAACTACTTGCCTTCTTTTAGCTCAAGATACATTTTTAATTTTCTCCTAACTTTATGCATGTTCACTTCCTTACACAATAAATTAATATAATAAAATAATTTATGCTAGAGTGTCTCAATATACATAAAAGCATGTTTTATCATTTTCAAATAAGTACTTAATAAAATAGGGCATTTGGGCTTTTTTGAATTGGCTCCCATCTGAATTTATGATAAATTTTAAACTCTGAATAAAATATCTTTTAGGTCAACTATTCATTTCTATCTTCACTTTAAATAAAATAATCTCCAAAAGACCTTTCTTGACTGATACAGTACATTCTTTTGTTTGATTTTTTTTGACATTCTGAATCAATAGCATTAAAACAGTTAACATAACATGATATTTTTTTTAATATCTACTCTTATCACTCTTCTGAGCACTGAATCACAGTTAAACAAGCAGGACACAGGAATTTCCCTCATATTAAATGCAGTTGTATGTTTTTTTTAACTTATTTAATACAACTAAAAATTTAACTGTGTTCTGTTGAAAAATATATCTCTCATAAAGAGATCCTATATTATCTTAAGAAAGCAACTAAAAAGCAATAAAGAGATTGGTGTTCCACAGTAAAGTCTGTTTTTTTCTTCTTAATTTCTTAACACCTAGCACAGTGATTAGTGTATAAATTAACATTCAATAATGTTTAGTGAAAGGGAATAAACATAGATTTGCTCGTATTCTATGAAGATATGAGTTACCCCAGTCACTTCAAAGAAACCCCGGGTCCATGTAAAAATGTCTTTGGAGATCTTTTAAGTAAAGCGTCATTGGGTTTGTGGCAAAAAAATATTAATCAGGCTAATAAATTGTGGGAATGAGATTGGAATTTGTTGTGAAAATAAAGACAAAACAAGAATTAAGTCAGTAGTCAAAGAGATTAAAATAAAGGAGCAAGAATACAGTTGATCTAAATGAACTCAATAATCTATGCTTTGAGGCTATGAGAACTGAGAAAACATGATTCAGACTTATTCTTTGTCAGGTGCTCTATACCTGTCCCTTATTCTGATCCCTTTTTCTCTCATTCTGTTTCCTAACTGTCCTTTGAATGACTTGCCATCAAGTTTCCCTGTCTTGGACCCAAAGGACTAGAGACTGAACCTAAGAAGTCATGATCCAAACAAACTTTCCTCCCTTCTTATTTATCTTGCAAGTATTTTGACAGAAAAGCTGACTAAAATATGGAAGCTGAAAGTTTAACCAAGACAAATTAAAAATTTAAATAATAATCTTACATCAAATATGAAGCAAAAAATTTGATTAATTATAAGACCATTCATTTAAACACACATACACACACATGCATACACACACACATTCACACCATATACAGACCCTATGAAAAAGAAATGCAAAAGAAAAAATTCAAGACAAATAGAAATCTGTGAAAACAAAGCATAAAATATATTACATAAAAAGTGTTAATATATTTTTAATGAATGAAAATAAGTGTCTATGGAAATATTCGTAAGGAACAGAAGTTCTATAATCACCAAAATATTCTAATTAAGACAACACCAATATAGTAATTGTACACATACCACTGTGCTAAATTTTTCAGTGCTGTAGAAACATGTACTTCTTTAATGAATGTGAAGAAGGCAAATAAATATCCAAGGATTACATACTTTACATTGACAAAAATAGACCTATGAACAAATTATGGATAAAACATTAATAAACCAAGTTAGAAATTTTGTTATATTATTTTGTCTGTTATCGTCCCCCAAGACTCCGACCAGCAGGGACTTAGAGAACGACACAGACACCTCTTCAGCTGAAACATGAATTCTTCTTTAATGGATCCTTAATTTTCTACAAAAATGTCTCTTAATCCCTCTCTCTTAATATGTCTGTCTATGCGTACAGCAAGCACAATATATATCAGCATCATAATCCCTCCCTCTATTCCCTACCAACCCCAAGCTTCCCACAGCTAGGGCATGCACATTTCTGACTCTCTCATAGGCAGGCTGGTGGTAGCACGAGGTGCTGTGTCACTGATCATTCTGCAGGCACGTAATATGACACACTGCGCATGCTCAAGGAGACATCAGTCTTGTGAGTCTTATGACTTGGCATCAAACCTAGGCGCCATCTTGAGTCCATGCTGGCAATAAGCCTAGACGCCATCTCGGTCCAGCCAAGTGGACTCCGACAGTCTGTAATATTAATTAATTTCAAAAAAATTTAAATACATTTCAATAATTGGTTGTCAGATTTAATCCTAATTTTGGATTTAGGAATAGAACTAATTGTAATAGATATTTTTTTTTTCAGTACTAGGAACTGAACCCAGAGTCACTCTTCCATTAAGCTCAAACTCTTTTTATTTTTATTTGGAAACAGGATGTTGCTAATTTGTTGGGGTTGGCTTCAAATTAGCAATATTCCAGCCTCAGCCTCTCAAGGACTGGGATTATAGTTGTGTATCATCACAACTAGATGGAAATTTTAAGTACTTCAATACATACATAAAGATAAAAAGCTGTGTGAACATTCCATTGGATAAATATGGACAATTTTTATAAGCATAAAACATTCTAAAGACTCAATCTGAGTAGATTTACAAGTTCTACTTTTAGAAAAAAAATTACTATTGCCTTCATAACACCTACTATTCACTTCAGTAGTTTTATGTTCTAGCCACTAACTCATTCAATTCTCATAACAATTCTTTAAAAAGATAAATATTTCTGTGTGATTTAATCTCTCTGTACCTCAGATTTTTTCTTGAAAATGTAGATAAGAAATATTTCTCTTTTATAATTTTTATAATGAGTCAATTTTTACATTTGACTCATTATTTGGAATTTCAGCAGTCAGTTTTCAGAACCAGCATTATATAACTTTTAATGTGAACTTTAATGTCCAAATATAGCCAATTTCATTACAATATTTAAAAAGACTTCATGGGAAATAAAATACTGCCATTTCAACAGAGTTATAAAATACCATTTTATTTTGTGGGAAGATACATGATAACTCTGAATTGAAACGATGAGTTTACCAAATATACTATGACTCTAGTTCTAGAAAAGGAAGAAGAGAGACAGAAATACAAATTGACTGACAGAATTAAGATGTAGTATACAATAATTTTCATATATGTTTGGTGAACTGCAGATATATTTTATATTTTTTCTTTTTCTTTGTATTTTATACAAAAGACTTGTAATATAAAACTATGTATACTTATTTCTTATTTGTTTCAATGCTTGACTGGTCTGAAAATCTGAACAAAGTAAATTTTTTCTTTGCAAATTACTCTTATCTAGAAGTTTCATTGAGGTGTTTTTTTTTTTTGGTTTTTTGGTTTTTTTTTGTATTGAGAATGGAACCCAGGAGCATTCTACCTCCAAGCTACACCCCCAACCCTATTTTTTAAATCCTTTTAATTTTTAATGTGTGTGTGTGTGTGTGTGTGTGTGTGTGTGTGTGTGTGTGTGTGTTACTAGAGATTTAACCCAGGAACATTCTACCTCCGGGCTACACTCAGCCCTATTTTGTATTCTTTATTTTGAAACAGGGTCTCACTGAGTTGCAGAGGGCATCACTAAGTAGCTGAACTAAATCCATGAACTGCAATCTTTTGGTCTCAGCCTCCTGAATGCTGGGGTTATAAGCATGCACCGCAATGCTAGGTTGAAGTTTTATTTACTTTTGCTGAAGCTTTTTCAGTCAGTGGGAAGTGGTCACTTGATTGCTACAATAGGTGGGATAAATAAGGAAGAAATCTTTTTTTATTATTTCCATGATAAAAATTACTTTTGTTTTACCTCATTTTTATATTTAATTATTTTGTTTTTAAACTTTAATTTCTACCTTTAAAAAGTCTTTTACAATGAAGCTTCCATAAGTTGCTCAATATTGCTTTCTACTGTACACATTTTTTTCAGGATTCCAAAAGGCTAAAATTTAACAATTTGAAGTTATTTAAAAGCCTGACCATGTTAAATATATTCTTTCATCAATATTTCAAACACTTAGTGTCTGTGTCCCTGTTTTTGATATTTTGATATTTTTTTTTATAAATTTTTTTTTTTACAACAGGTGAAGGAAGCTTTAATTTCTTTCCACATTAAACATCGTTTGCCACAATCAGTTAACAGAAATTACCAGAATATTGGTCACGATGACTTCAGAAAACTAAACATAAATGTTTGTTATAAGAAAACCTCATTTAATGTGAATGATGATGTTAGCTACTATATTTTCCATGGGAAGATACAACTTATCTTGAAAGAAAGCAAACAGTTCAGATCACGGAGACATGCTGAGGCTTTAATAAAAGAAGGACCTCACCTCGTCCAGAGCACGTGAGGTCGAGGACACGGGTGAGGAGATGAGCCTGATGCCAGCGCGGGCCGGCCCCGGCCGCAGGTAGCCTTTATGTACATAGCTAGCGCTCTGCCGCGCTCACCTTCAGGGAGGTGAGCTGCTACTTTTGGCAGAGGGATCTTGAATGCAGCCTTGGATAGGATCAATTGTATTTTAACCATCAGATGTCCAAGGAATTACTTTTAAAGGGAGAGTTAAGTATTTGCATGTATATACTATTAAGGCATCTAATTTTTGGTGTTTTCAGTATATGATTCCACTGCTCTTCATTTTTTCACTTTGAACAACTATGCTATTACATTTTAAGTGACATAATTCTTTCTGTAGTAATGAACCAGTTTATCCCACTTAGCAAACTCTAAATTGAAGTATTGCAAAAGGGAAATACATAATGGGGGAACACACAGAAAAATGTATTGAAAACCAACAGAGATTATTTTTGATATTCTCATATTTTAAATTATTTTATTTTTTTTCAATAATCACTTTTCTGGGTTTATTTTTAATGCAACATTGTGAACAAATATTTTTAAATATAAAAAACCTTACATAAGCATATTTTTCACATATTATAACCATTTAACCACAGAAAAGAGAGCTAACATTAAAGAAATTCTAATTGGTAGTTCTAACTTTCTGTGATACATTTACTGAAAAGAAGAACTGTGTCTATCAACTCTCCTAAAAGTAAACAAAGGGAATATTCAATATAGTAAACGAGAATGGAATGTATTTTCACAGCATCGGTTGCCTCCAAACTCCCCTCTGACCCTATTGAAAAAGAGATGAGTAAAGCATAATTGTTCAAATACAGATTGAAGAATGTGAAAAACTCATTTAGAACCAGAATAAGTGCAAGTCCAATGAAAGCAATGCCAAAGCTTTTACCACTTTAGATATCATTGGAAACAGCCAGTTCTCTGCTTATGTAAGCAGTTTACTGTAATCTTGGGCTTCCAGACATTCCTTTTCATAAGCATATTGTTTGAAGTGAACATCTGTCAAAATTAATAATTTAATAATACTTTTTGTCTCCTGCAGGCTAATATATGAAAGAAAGTAAAACCCAGTGTAGAAGTTAAAATGCACTGCTGCTAAATTTTTACTTTGTAAATCTGCAGATTGTGTGTGTGTGTGTGTGTGTGTGTGTGTGTGTTTATCACACACTGAACCTCACTATGATGGATTGTTGTAATAAATTAATAAAATGAATAAATAAGAACACATTTTGAAGAATGGTGGTTCAGAAAGCATGATATTTGAAAGCACAAAGATTGCTATATCAATGTGACTTCAACTACTTACTTAAACTTATTGTCTAAGATTTTATATTTTATGTGTATAATGATGCTACCTATCTTACATAGTAATTATGATAGTTAATTAAAATACTGAAAAATTATCTAGAGTGTTTCTGATAATAGCACAACCCCTCAAAATGGATTATCCATACTCTAACCCTAATTACTTTTATTCATGGGTAATACACTTATCTACCCAGTTAAATAACGTTGTCATTCACTTCTTAAAGTTATGAGTATGTTTTGATTTACATTAAATAAGTTCAAGGTGAAGTTCTGATTCAAGTAATAATGGACAAAGATTAGTTTTCTGGTTATTTTTCTATGATTAATTCTCATTTAGCTTGGAAGTGCTAGTTTTATTTTTGTTTTTATGTATGATAGTTTTATACAAGAACATCTTTGCTCTAAATTTCTTTTACCTGAAAATTCTGCATTTAATTTTAGTAAAATAAATATGTGGGCCTCTAGGCTTGCAGTCCCTGGGTGGGTGCCTGCTTGGCCTGCAGCCTTTGTGGGCAGCGGGCGGGAGGTGGCCAAAGGGCTCTGGCCCAGCAGGCTGATCCCCAGCCCAGCGGGCCTTTCAGCAGCAGAGCCCAGCAGAGGTGCAGAGCAGGAGAACCAACCGAGAGCCCCCCATTTCCTGAGTTCTAATGTTCCTTTTGCTTCAGAGAATGGATGACAATCACAAGGAATGCAAGGGCCCCCTGCTCAGTTCCAACCACAGAGAGCCTTACGGACATGGGCTATAACACATTAGCCAACTTTCGGATAGAGAAGAAAGTTGATCGCTGACAATTTAGTGAAGTTTACAGAGCAGCCTGTCTCTTGAATGTAATACCAGTAGCTTTAAAAAAAAAAGTAGAGATATTTGATTTAACGGATGCTAAAGCACGTGTTGATTGCATCAAAGAAACAGATCTCCTTAAGCAACTCAACCATCCAAGTGTCATTAAATATTATGCATCATTTATAGAAGATAATGAACTAAATATAGTTTTGGAATTAGCAGATACTGGTGATCTATCCAGAATGATAAATATTTTAAGAAACAAAAGAGGCTAATTAGTGAAAGAACTGTTTGGAAGTTCTTTGTTCAGCTCTGCAGCGCATTGGAGCACATGCGTTCTTGAAGAGTCATGCATAGAGATATAAAACCAGCTAATGTATTCATTACAAACATTGAATGGTAAAACTTGGAGACCTAGGGCCTGGCCAGTTTTTCAGCTCCAAAACCACAGCTGCACATTCTATAGTGGGTACAACTTATTACATGGCTCCAGAGAGAATACATGAAAATGGATACAACTTCAAATCTGACATCTCTACTGTATGAGATGGCCGCATTACAGAGTCCCTTCTAAGGTGACAAAATGAACTTATACTCAATGTGCAAGAAGAAAGAACAGTGTGACTACCCACCTCTTCCTTCAGATCACTAATCAGAGGAACTATGACAGCTGGTTAACATGTGCTTCAACCCAGACCCAGAGAAGCGACCAGACGTGGCAAAGAGGATGCACGTGTGCACTGCTAGCAGCTAGACACACGGGCATGAAGAATGTAATCAGGATGATTTAAAGTATTTTGGAATTATACCTCCCTTTTTTGTCTGGGTATTACAAGTAATATTTCAGAAATAATGTGCTTTGAATCCTTAACCAGTTTTCATATACGCTTCATTTTTTTACCAATCTAAATTACCTTCTTGCAAACCCTCTGTGAATTCAGGATAATCAAAATGCATGTTTGTAAGCAAGAGAAGCATAATAGTTTTTAGCAGCTAAACACTTTTAGGGTTATTCAAAGTTTTGTGCTGATAATTTTGTTCAGATCGACCATGAGTGCCAAATACTGAAGGTGAACTTGGCACACATCAGGATAGACATGAAATGGAGCAAAGATATCTGAACACTCCACTTGGTTGCTTGTTTAGTCACTTATAGACACGGAGATGAACACAATTGTGATCTTTGGTGATTTTTTTTTTTAAATTTTAAGTATATGCTTTATCCTAGCATTGAAGCTTTCACATACTCTTAAATGTAACAAACTGAGAAACATTTCTAATTCTCAGCTTATACATTCAGAATGCAACTCTTTTTTTTCTTCTTTCTTTCTTTCTTTCTTTCTTTTTTTTTTTTTTTTTGATGGTACTGGGGTTCCTGGAAGTCCTTCTACCTCTGGGCTACACTCCCAGACCTATTTTATACTTTTTTATTTGGAAACAGGGTCTCTTAAGCCAGCGGGCCTGGTTTCGAACCTGCGCAATCCTTCTGTCTCCACCTCCCAAGCGTGGGGATTACAAGCGTGCGCCACCACACTGGGCAGAATGTAACTCTTAAATGTGAAAAGATTTGGGGACAAAATGTGAGTCAGACACTGAAAAGTCTTTTGTTTTAATATCTTTGATATTCTCTCTGCATTAAAATGGTATAAATGAATACATTTAAAAAGTGGTTAAGAATTTGTTTGGCTGGTGTGATAGTAGTTTTTAAAATTGCCCATTGCCCAAGATTTTTGTGTGTTTTTATTATTTTTTGTATATTAAAATATTCTTTGAAAAATCTTGCAGTACTATATTTTAATTTCTTTATAAATCTAAATGCATCTTAAATCATACTTATACACTATAATGTAAGCAATGTTTTTATTCATAGAATTTATTGAGGTTCTGATTGGTCCCTTTTAGATTTTTTATATTCTTCAAGTTACTTTCTTATTTATATTGTGCTTGCATTTTATCCATTAGTGTTTCAGATTTCTGAGAACATAATTCCCTTTTGAAAGACAATTAGTATGTCAACACTTTTCTTAGATTGAATTTTTTTTTAACTTTTTGAAATTTGGGCCACCCATTATATATGTATTTTGTCTTGTTAGAGAAGAGGAAAGGACTGGTGTTACATTGTACCTGTGACTGTTGATAAGGTTTCAATTCATTTGAGAAGGTTATAATTTGAGGGTATGCTTAAGGAAATGAGAACTGGCCATTTCTATAGCCAGAATGAATACGTCTTTACCATTTCTGTTGAGAAGCTTTGGAGCAGAATACTGTTTGTGCACAAAGATGATGAAGATTGCAGTGCTTAATTTATTTTAAGGAAACAGGCAGAGGACACTAAATGCTGTTGTGGAGATGTTTGCCCAGCTACCTTCCTATTAGTAGCAATCAGGACCTTGCAGAATTGTGAAGCTGAAAGGCCAAGTGTCAGTGACCAGCAAAGGACATTGTGCATACTCTCACAAACCCTGGCTTTGGATAGTCCTGCCAACCTGGAAACCTCACATTCAGAGATCATCTGCCTTCAGCAGCTAGACCTGCTCAGGGCTTTTTGTTTCATTTTGTTTTGTTTTCACATAGTGGTTTTCTTGAATATTTTTAAGTCATTGTAGTTTAAATATATATATATATATGGCAAAACGTATAAAATCTATTTTTCAAAATTTAAGTGGTTAGATATGATATGAGAAGGGTAAGTTTATTTCAGAATGGGCAAAGGAAACCTGGGCCAAATTTCTTAGGGCTAGATGCTCTATTTCTGGGAGTCTGGTGACTCATACATAACATTTACACTGAACATCAAGATATTTATCCTGCAAACCTGAATACAATTGTTTTTAGTAACCATTAGTGTCATGTTCCTTTGAATGGAATAGGATTGAGTGGGATGATATGTCCTCTGATTGAAAAAGACTTTCTCCGTTTTTGTTTTTTAAATACATGGATCTAAAACTCATTGGCTTAACCTCCTCACAGAAGACTTAAGCTTTTCTTCTCAGTGACTATGAAAAAGAACTGGGAAGGGTTTAATAGTCAAGGAAATCTGTTACTGTTCTCTATGTGTGGAAACTTTTTTCTAATCCAAGTGTTCATACTGTTCCTGAAGAAACTACTGAGTCAAACCAAATTTTGAATGGGATCATTTCAATGAAGTATGAAGATGACTAGAAGCTCTAATCCTTATAATCACCTATGAATGTTCTCTTTGTTGTTCTGCTTATAATGTTATGTAAATTTTATGTTAAGTTAAATATTTAAATTGATTTGAAAAGCAGCAAAATGAAAAGTACATCTGATTGGTAACAGTTACCCAGGAAAAACATGGTGTAACATTGTTTTGTATGCTTAGATTTAGAAATGATCAATGAAGGGTATCCTTATATAAATAAAGTGCTCAAAATGTGCAATTATTGTAAATTTAGTAAGATATTACAACCATTTCATGAATGCTTTGTCATTCTACATAGTGTCTATTACAAAACACCTTTCTTGTATCCGTACACTTCAGGTGTTGCTGTTAACATTTACCAAGATATTTATTTTAACCAAAATGTTATTCATAATAAATGTTTATTCTTTAAAATGAATGTATTGTTTATAGCCCACAAATGAATAATTACTCTATACCTCATATTTCAATAGTATACTATTAGTACACAATAATATGTAGTATTTCACAAAAGAAGTCCATATTACAGTAATATGGACTTCTTTTGTGAAATACTTTTATTTTCTTATGCCTTAAGGACACATAAAAAACATTCTGTTAGCTTTGAAAATTGTATAATACCCTAATATAAATATATAAAAATAAAAAGTTAATACTGTAAAAAAATGTGAAATTCTTTTGTGGTACTGGGGATGGAACCCAGGGGCATTGTACCTTTGAGCTACACAGCCAGCCCTATTTTTTAGTAAAGAAATGTGAAATTTTTTTGTGGTACTGGGGATGGAACCCAGGAGCATTGTGCCTTTGAGGTACACAGCCAGCCCTATTTTTTAGTCTTTTTTTTAAATTTTAAAACAGGAGCTCACTGAGTTTCAAAGGGCCTCACTATGCAAACTGTGATGGTCTCCACCTCCCAAGTGCTGGGTTTACATGCATGCACCACCATACCTGGCTAAATGTGAATCTCTTAAACACAATCCTGAAAAAAAAGTAATTAGGCAAACACTAATACCAGAGTTACCACAAAAAACAGTAACACATACAATGTACTTAATAATGTAAGCATATAAATGTAGCACTGTGTTGAACACAATTGATATTATAAACTTTATCATAAATAAAAGGATAAATTTATCACTTTGTATAGTAAAGGTATATCTTAAATGCTAGAGGTATGAACTGTATAAAATTAAGGCAGAATTGCAAAGAGAAAAATCATCATCTTGAACCATAACTAGATATGATTTCTCATTATAAAAATGTGCTTGAATGTCCTCATTACCAGAAGATTATTATACCCAATAACTATTGACCTGTAGGTCACAAATTAAAACCAATCAAGTCTACAACTTCATTTAAAATATCCCCTCTCATTTCCTGAAAGAATCTCATCATGGAGAACATAATTGCAAATTGGCCACTATATGCATTAGAAGCTACTTGGATTTATTTTAAATTAGAAGTGGCACCTCATATATTCTATCAGCATAATGCAAGGGTATTTATAACATATTAAAATAATTAAATTTGAGTATCTACTTAGTTACTCTTAAAAGAACATAAAATATATATTTAACAACAAATATCTTTTCAAAGAAAGTACAGAGAGACACAATTCACCTTTATTCTCTTTTCATAAGACCGTAAATAAAATATAAAATTTGAATTTACTTCCTATTCAAAGTCTATGTTTGGACTAAATGAAACAAAGAGATTAAGAAAATTTTCAATAAATAATATTGCTAAATAGGGCCTTACCAGGTTTTTTCTTACTAAATTACTTTCAGATATAATTTGTTAATAAATATGTGCCATTTTAAACTCAAAATTGTTCAATCTCAAAGCCTAGAAAATGAAAAAAACTTAAATTCTAGGATTGTGATTCTAGAAGAAGCCTAATATTTTAGAAATGAAAGTTCTCATGGGAAAATAAAGAGATTAATTAATTTAAAAGAGTAGAAGTGCCGGGCGTGGTGGCACACGCTTGTAATCCCCGCGCTTGGGAGGCAGAGACAGGAGGATCGCGCAGGTTCGAAGCCAGCCGTGCGCGCTGGCTTATGAAACCCTGTTTCCAAATAAAAAAGTATAAAAAATAGGTCTGGGAGTGTAGCCCGGAGGTAGAAGGGCTTCCAGGAACCCCAGTACCACCAAAAAAAAAAAAAAAAAAAGAGTAGAAGTAACAATTTTTGTCACCTGCTTAACAAGAATCATATACACAAACACATATTGCACACATATGAGCAGTGAGTGAAATCATTGATTGTTACTTTAAAGAAATTCAAAATCAATCATTTATTTATTTATTTCATTATTATTTTAACTTGTCCTTCATACTCAGGATATCAGGTAGTATTTCTCAGCATAAATGCATCTTGTGAAAATGTAAATTTATTGGTTTGAACATAATCTTGGTGGGAATCTAAATCAATGATATTATGAACTACTTAGCCTAACACAGACTATTTACATGGCTCAGTTCTCCTTAGGATAATTTTTTGATGTTATTCCACTTTCACATGTATATAAATTTCTTATGAACTTGATGTCAGACTCACATGTAGATTTAGATTTTTATTTTCAATCCGAAAACCAAGGTAAGATAAATATCAATGTCAAAGATTTTTAATAAGTAGATATTTTGAGAATTTTAAAATTTAATAAATATCACATTATTAATTGCAATAGCGCATCTAATTTCTAACTTCAGTAATAATGTGTAACTTTGATTACATAATGAAATAAAAGTTTATGAGCCAAGGGAAAGCACAATGAATGCTATTTTTCTTATTCTCATCGATTTTTAAATTTTTTACTTTAAATCCATTAATTTATTTGAAACAGATATTCTTTCCTTCAGTTCCTTTGGAAGAATTGACTACATTCATTAAAGATGAATCACTATTATAATAGGTATAAAATCACTATTATAGTAGGTATAGTATATTTATATAACAAGTAAATTACTTGTTACTTTAACAATTAAAAAAGAGTGTGACTGTGCCAGTATTGGGAAGAGGCATGAAAATGTATTAATGTACCAATATTTGGAAATATTTTTAATTTTCAAAATCTATCTTCAGTAGTAAGAAAAAGCCAGGTACTTCAAGAAAAGGGCTGCAGATTTCCAGGCAACAAGGGTAATTAGCAAAAAATAGAAGAAGCCCAAAAGCCTATGGTATTTTGACATTTCTAAGAGAAGCAAACTTCCTCAAGGATGTGGGAGAATCTCAGAGTCCCAATAAGCAACTTAACATATTTTGGAGTGTAACAAAAGGCATAGGGTATGTGCTGGGAGTAAACTCAGGTCTACAGGGAGGAATTTCCATATCAAAAGACCTGTCCAGAAGAAAGGATGGATCTAGTCAGGTCAGAAGACTGGTTATAAAATACTCTGTATTCAGGAATTTTTGATGACTTCTTTTCAAGTCATCCCACTATGTCACCCTTCATGGCATAGTGCTTACTTTAAACTTTATTTTCATCTTTGTAATAGTAAGCTCATTTAAGCTTTCAGCAAGAGTTTTGGATTAGTGTTTTATTTATATTTAGTTCAGAACAAGAACGCACAGCTACTGGAATAATTTCAGGAGCCTAATAGGGTCCCCGGAACAGTTCTCTCAACCACAACAGTTATCATTTTTAGTTTGATTAACTACAAATTCCTCTTTAGTGTAGGGACCTTCTAATAGTAATTTAAAAGTAATTTATATTTTTCATCTTTAATTTTATAATTAATATAATTAGGAGTCATAGAGATTTGCTTCTAAGATTATCTATTCACAGGTCACAAAAAGAGAAGAAAAGAAATCTTTTTTCAATCTCTAGTTTTACTCTTTTACCAATATGTGTGGTCAAGGCAACAGCGTACTATGATTGGTCTAGTTTGGGCCAAGTGCACAATTGTAGGATGGAAAAACAAGAAAGTGATTACTGGTTAAGACTAAACCGGTATTATTAAATATTCATTATAAGCTATCCTAAAGAAGCCTTCTCTTCCTTTTTCATGGTAATTTGCTTTAAATACTAAATTACTGATCTCAAATCTATATTATTTCAAAATTCTTCAGTAAGCAAAATTGGTATTTTAATAATTCATAGACATCAAGACAAAGAGGTTTCCCCAAATCTCTTGCCAGCATGCCCCAAACTTGCTTTCACACCTGAATCTTTTAGCTCAATGAAAGATAGTATGGGTCATAGTTAAATAAATTTAAAACCCAGCTATTTTTTTTGACAATTTTATTTCCCTAGTCTTTCTCATTAGTAAATTCTATTGAATCAATACTCCTCAATTTTTTCTCATAATCCACTATTTTACATTTCTTTTGTGTATCCCTAGTTCAGACTGACATACTCTTTTAAACTTGACTACTTCTTAACCACCTCAAATATATTTTCCAAACTGGAATTTACCAGAGCAGTAATGTAAAATAACCAAAGGAGATATGAGTTTCATGAGATAACATGATTTCAAGTAATGCCACCTTATTTTATATTACTGATTAAAACTTAATCTAGCCAGTCATGGTGGTATATACTTGTAATTCCAGCACTTGGGAGGCTGAGACAGGATAGCAACTGAGACAGCAACTGAGACCTTTTCTCAAAATAAATTATAAAAATTGGGCTCGGAGTATAGCTTGGAAATAGAAAATCCCCTGGGTTCCACCCCCCACCCCAGGACCACACAAACTAACAAACTTAATCTATTTTCTATTCTATCTCATTAGAGAAGCACAAAAATTAATGAAGTCAATGTAGGACTACATTGCAAATTTATACAGAGATCCCAAGTAGAAGCAAAGGTCTCAATGGCATAAAAATCAAATAACTGGACAGACTAATCTTTCTGAAATGAATATATTTCAAGACCACCACCTTCTGTACATGTACCGTGCATGCTATGTTTGTTTTCTAATTTAAAAAATTCATTTAACACCTCTCCTCAGGTGGTTGCTCCTGCCTTCTCATGCTCCCAATCCCAGAGGCTATTTCTCTAAAACTTGTATATATGTCTATACTATAGATCTCAAAGATGGTCTAAAGGCTTACTGATTTTACATTTGTTATATCTGAAATAAACACTATTTAAATGTTTTAATTAAATGCCAAACTTTAATATATTCATATAAAAGTAGCCTCATATAAAAGTAGAAATTTATAAATTATCTTGAAAACCTGAACATCTGGCAAACACTGGGCCTATACTTATTATGTGAGAAAAGTTGAGTAATGGCTTCTATTTTAAAAGGCTTGTCTCTAATTAAACATAATGCCTGCCCCTTCTTACTTATTTATTTTATAATTTATCTTTGTTGAAAAAATATTTCTGTGTAAAGCACAGACACTATGATTCTCAACACTAAATATTTCAGTGGATCTTTTTTTTTTTTGGGGGGGGGGCTGGGGATGGAGCCCAGGGGCATTCAACCACCAAACTACACCCCTTGCCCCATTTTATATTCTTTATTTTGAAACAGGGTCTCACTAAGTTGCAGAGGGCCTCACTAAGTAACTGAGGCTGTCCACAAACCACAATCCTCTACTCTCAGCCTCCTGAATACTGGAATTACAAGTGTGTGCCCTCTCACACAGCAATTCACTGGATCTTTTAAAAAATAATTTAAAAAATTACATAACTTTAATACCACTATATTTAAAATAAAAAATATTTTGTGCTTCCAGGATATCTTGAGCTGAGCTGTCTTTCTTCAATATGCTCTGCTGGAATGATACTCTGTATCACTATAGGTCCAGAGAAAAGGAACTGGCCCACCATGGACTTAGACCTCTAGAAATAATTTCATTGGTGCCTTATGATTATATATCAGAGTAAGATTCAAAGTAATACTTTCAAACATACATACAATGTCTCATCTCTTAGTGTGGTACTTTCCTTTGCCAGTCACTCTGCTACCTCCAGAAGTAAGAGAGAAAATAAGAAAGAAATAAAAAGGGTAAAATTACAACTGAGTGAAGCAGACTCAAAACTCAATTGCAATAAAGAGAGGGTCTTGAAAGAAAAAAAAAGTAACAAAAATTAAACTAAGAAACAAAAAATTGAAAAGTGTTAGAAACAAAGCCTGAAGAAAGAAGAGAGAATAGTAAAGTACCCATGTGTCTCCCCTGGGGAATAGCTGCTGTTATGGCAGCAGCATCTTGGCCTAACCACATCAGGACTTCAGCAAAAAATGCCAGTGATTTGATTCAAAGTGCGAAGATGTAGCTCACTAGAATTGTAAGTGATCAGCACCTCACTCCACACTTCACAGAGATTCAACTGCCTGGACAGCTGAGCTCACCTCCTCTTCCAAAAAATTAGAGGGAGCAGCACTCAACAACATCTTAAGTGAACTAGTCATCCCCATAGAAGACTTCTCAGCACAGGAACTCATCTGGCAAACAATAGAGTCTAACACTTTGCAGTTTACATCAGTGAAAGTGGGACTGGTGTCTGCTGTTAGAAACAGCAGAGGTTTAGATGATCAGACAGCTGGCAGGGCCAATCAAGAAAAAGACCCTAAAGCGCAGAGGGTGCTGTGCCTTAGTAAAACATCTGGGGTTTTACTGTAGGCCACTCAGTTATAGTATTTGGGGAGAAGTTAGACAAATCCAGCCCTATCTGTGGAAAATGTAGACTCCCATGTATACATGGCCTGGTTCTAGCCCCAATGATACTGACTGTTGGGGTAGACAGATAGAGACTCAGGTAAAGACCATATGCAGAGCTCATAGACCCAGGCCTGTAGCAATAGAGACACCAGTGGCACTCAGCACCTGCACAGATACAGAGAAAGGAACACTGGGCCAGGGCCCCAATCACTAAAGGAGACCAAAAGGTGGAGCTGCAAAGTGGCATCATTGCTATGGTACTGAGACAATGAGAGTTCTTGGAACATGCTTAAGTACTTAAAAGAGCCAGGTATTGTGGCACATGCTTGTAATCCAAGAGCTTGGGAGGCTGAGACAGAGGGATTACAGCATTGTGGCCAGCCACAGCTACTTAGTGAAACTATCCATAACTTAGTGAGACTCCGTTTCAAAACAAATAATAAAAATTTGGACTGGAGATATAGGTCAGAGGGAGAGAATGCCCCTGAATTCCATCCCAAGTACTACCAAAAAAAAAAAAAAAAAAAAAAAGAACCAAATAGAGACAGAAGACTTAAAGTGGCTAAAATATCTATGCAGACCCAGGAGGACTCAGAGGCCAGGTGTGCACTCTATTCATATAAATGTAAAATTTTATTTATTTATTTATTTATTTATTTATTTTTGTGTATCTGAATGTGTATGTGTGCTGGTTTGCACTCTTTTCTAGCCATATTACAAGCTTTTCCCCTTTTTTCTATTTATTATCTTCTTTCTGTCCCTTTTTTTCTATTCTTTGTCTTCACTACTATAGATTACCTTACTGTATTTAAACTCTTATTCTACTTGGTCCTTTCTGCTACTTTACCATATTCTTGCATCCATATCTCCAGCTTTTTCCTCCTCACTCAATCTTCATCATTGAATACAACACAACTTGCCTTTGTATATACCAGCTGATACTTATGGATTGAGAGAAAGCTATCAAAAGCAACAAACTTAAGAAACCTAAAATCATGAGAGGGAAGAATAGCTGGGAAGCAGTAAGCTTCCACAACCCACAATATCAGAACCCACCAACACAGAATTGCAGAGATTGCCAGAAGAATAATTCAGAACTTTAATAACAGAAATGATAAAGGATTTCTGAATAAAGCTCAGAAAGAACCTGAAATAAATGAAGAAACAAATAATCTAACACCCTAAACAGAAATTAGAAAGAAGTTCTGAAGGAAGTAAAGGAAGTAATCATTGAAGTGAAGGCATCAATACAAACTATAAAACATCTGAGGTTTGCTGCAGGCCACTAGACACATAGAAAATAGAATCTTACCCTTAGAAGATGACCACTCCAAAAATAAATGTCTAGCATATAATTTAGAAAAATCAATTCAACAGCATGAATTGGACATTAAGGAGATATGAGCCAATTTTAAAAGAGCTAAACAAAGAAAAAAAGACCAAAAGAAAAAAGTAAAAAAGAACAGAAAGAACTAGTGACAATGTGAAAGAAAAAAAAAACAATGATACCAAAACAAAAATCAGCAGTTCTACTAATTTACATCAATGCCAGGTGAGATTGGTATGATATAATCCAGACCCTGAAAAAATACAACTTCCAAACAAAACTGCTATTTCCAGCAAGGATATTATTCAAAATTGATGTAGAAACAAAAGTGTTTCAAGATAAGCAGAATCTCAAAAAATTATGAATACAAAACCAACACTAGAAAAAATACCTAAAATAACAATAAAGAAGAAAAATGAAGCAAATTTCAGAACAAGAGAAGAGATGAAGTTGATCAGAGAGGCAACTAAGCAAAGAAGAAATAACATTATATCAAACAGAGGATAGAACAAAAAATGGCAGGAAACAAGACTCGTATTTAAATAACAAATGTGAACATCAAAGGATTAAGTCACCAATCAAAAGACATAGACTGGCGATGTAGATTAAAAAACATAATTCAGCTGGACAAGGTGGCACACGCTTGTAATTCCTGCGCTTGGGAGGCGGAGACAGGAGGATCACACTGGTTTGGAGCCAGCTTCTCTGGCTTAAGAGACCCTGTTTCGAAATAAAAAAAATATATAAAATAGGTCTGGGAGTTTAGCCTGGAGGTTGGAGGGCTACCAGGAACCCCAGTACCACCACCACACAAAAAAAACGATAATCCAAATATATGTTGCTTGAAAGAAACTCACCTTACATCTAAAGGCTGAAAATTAAAACAATAATTAACAAGTGGTATGGCATCAAACTAAAAGGTTTCTGCTTTCAAAGGAAACCATCAAGAACCTAAATAAAAAGGTTACAGAATGAAAGAAAACATTTACCAGCCACCACTCTGAAAGAGGGCTAATATCCAGAATATACAAAAAGCTCAAAAGACTCTACACTAGCCAAACAAATAATCCAGTCAAGAAATGGGCAACCAAAATGAATAGACACTTCATAAAAGAAGAGATACAAATAGCCAATAGATACATGAAAAAATGTTCAACATCATTAGCCAACAGAAAGATGCAAATAAATCTACACTGAGATTCCATCTAACCTCAATCAAAGTACAAGCAAAAAGAAGTCAAATAGCAAATGGCAAGGATATGGGGAAAGAGGAACTCTCTTAAACTGTTGGTGTAAGTGCAAACTAGTTCAGCCGCTTTGGAGATCAGTGTGGAGATTCCCACAAAACTTGGAAAGGATCCACCATATGATCTGGCTATAACACTCCTGGGTGTCTTTCCAAAGGGGTTTAAATCAGAGAACTACAGCAACATATGCATACCCATGTAATTCATAATAGCCAAAATATGGAACCAACCTAGGTCTCCATCAACAGATGAATGGATTGCAAAGTTATGGAAAATACCTACAATGGAATTCTACTCAGCTATAAAGAAGATCAAAATCATGTCATTCGCTAGAAGATGGAAAGATCTAGAGAACATCATGTTAAATGAGATCAGCAAAGCACAGAAAGAGAAGGGACATATGTATTCTTTAAATGCCCAAACTTAGGAATATTAGGGCTACCAGTGGGACTCTAATTGATGGAGGAGAAACTTCAGCAAAGTTATTAAGAAAAAGTAGGAGAGGAAGAAGGCTGAGGTTGATTAATGGAGGAGCTACACTTAATATATGTATAAGTGTGAATATAGCATGGTTAACCTGGACACTCATTTTCACAAGCAGGGAGAAGGGGAAATGGGGGTGGTGGTACCAAGTACTGTGTGAATTGCATGCCATTGTCAGTATGATCCACATTATAATGTGAAATGATAGTGTGCTAATAAAATAAAATAAAAAGACCTTAGAGGATGGAAAGATCTTCCATACTCTTGGATAGGCAGAATAAATATCGTCAAAATGGCCATAATTCCAAAAGGGATCTACAAGTTCAAGGCAATACTCACTAATTACCAAGGTCATTCTTCAAAGACATAGAAAAATCAGTCCTTAATTTCTTTTGGAATGACATAAATAAATAAATAAATAAATAAATAAATAAATAAAACAGAATAGCCAAATAACTTCTCAGCATCAAGAAGTGTGCAGGAGGTATCATAATACCTGACTTCAAACTATACTACAGAGCCATAGTAATAAGAACAGCATGGTAATGGCACAAAAACAGATACATAGACCAGAGCAGAATAGATGTCTCAGAAACAAATCCCCACACTTACAGCCATTTACTTTTTTCAAACAGGCCAAAAATACATATTGGAAAAAAGATAGCCTCTTCAACAAATGGATTAGCAAAACATAAAACCATATGTAGAAAAGGAAATAAACCTCACTTTCTCACCCTGCACAAGAGTCAATTTTAAGATGCATCAAAGGTCTCTAAAAATTAGAACAGAGATCTTGCTACTACTTTAAGAGGACATAGATTCAATACTTCAACACATAATCAATCACTGGTAAAAATTTTCTCAACAAGACCTAAAAAAGAACAATAAATTAAAAAGCAATATGTGAGATTGCATTAAAATGAGGATCTTCTGTGAAGCAAAGAAAACTATCAAGAACCTCAACCAAGAGCCAGCATAATGGGAGATTTTTGCCAGTTACTCATAATAGGGGACTAATCTATAGAATATAAAAGAAACTCACTAATCTATAGAATATAAAAGAAACTCAAGAAACTCACTGCTAAGAAAACAACCGAATCAAAATATGGACAAGTAAATTAAATGGAAACTTCACAAAAGATGAAACACAAATGGTTAATAAATGTATAAAAAATGGTCAACATCATTAGTAATCAAAGAGATATAAATCAAAACTACCCTGAGATTTTACCTAACCCCTATTAGAATAGCAATAATTAAAAACAAACAATAACAAATGCGGCAAGGTTGTGGAGAAGTAGGAACTCTAATACATTGCTCTAGGGATTGCAAATTACAGCAACCACCTTGCAAAATTGTATTAAGGACCCTTAGAAGAATGGGAAAGAACCTATTATGTGACCCAGATATCCACCTCATGGGTATCTACTCAAAAAATAGAAAACAAAGTACAGACTAATGTATGTGTATTTATTTTTGTGGCTGCACAATTCACAATTGTCCAACTATGGAACCAGCTAAGATCTCCATTAACAGATGAATGAATTACAAAACTATGGGGAATAAGCACAATGGAATTTTACTCTATCATAAATAAGAATAAAATTATTTTATTTGCAGAGAAATAGATGAAACTGGAGAAAATTATGCTGTCAGATTAGCCAGTCACCAAATGTGAAAAGTTGGATATTTTTTCTCATATGCAGAAGCTAGGGAGAAAATGTGACATAGGAAGGACTCCAGACAAAAAAAGGAGAAATCTTGGATGAGTAAATAATGTGTCCTAACTGAGGAAAATGGAAGAATCTAACTTGGTAGCACCCTAATTCACATGATGTACATTCACAAACATATCAACTTTGATCACTAAGCTGAACATAAAGTGAAGGGAGGGGAGAGGAATTGGGATGGGAATTGCAGAAGGGCTAAATGTGTGATAGGTATATGTATCCTTCTAGCATCCTGTATCTCATAATGATGTATGATTATGATGTACCAATAAATTGAAAAGATAAAATATATTTACATTAAAATATTGTTATCTAGTACTCATTATATTCAAAATCTCAAATTATTCCCTCAAATATATATTTATAATTAATTATTGTAACTTCTATTTAGTTCTTGAACATTACTGAGTTTTTTTCTTTTACTCACTTTATTCTACTTGGCATTATAATTTGTGTATCCAACTTAAGATACTAGTAAAAGATTTTTTTGGGGAAAGAAAAATAATTATTCATACTTTACATTTATTTATTACATTTTTATAAAAATATAACTATGCAATAAAAATGACAAAAAGTCATATGGTGCTACATATGATATTTTTGCTTCTTCTTAGGAGAAAAGAGTTATATGAAAACTTTCTTCCACTCCTATATGTCCAAAGTCGAAGGCAGGATATTTTATAGGTCTAATATATCTTAACTCAAAAACCACTTTTGACATTTTTTTGTTCAGTCTTGGCCACATGGAAAACTCTTTGGCAGTCCTTGATAGAGGCAGCACCCGAGTCCCAGATGACGCCAGCCATCGTCCTAAATGGGAACGTCATAATAGAAACGAAGTTTTTTGACGACGATCTTCTTGTAAGCAAATCTAGAGTGAGCCTTTTCTACATTTGAGAGAAGAATGTGTGTGCACTTCAAGAATTTGGGGCTTTCTGGGGGGAAGAGGAAACTGTTTACTTTGTCCTCTACATGTTTGACTTATGACACTTCACCCGATTCCCTCAACACGGAACCCACCTGCGGCCACCAAGGGACCAGTGCTGTGTAGATAACCAGATGGTCTCTTCTTGGGAGGCCCTCCCACTGACCAGGTTGAGCTCCTAACCCCAGCTCAGGGCAGGGCGCCTCAACCCCTTCCCGTGCACATGCGGCACAGGCCCTTGCCGGGCCTCTGCGCTGTCAGCCGCAGCCTCCTCCAGCCTCAGGCTTCCTTTGGTCCCTGGCTTTGGGAGAATTTATGTTCCTGACACACGGTTTAGTTTTTTTCCTACCACTTTTATCTCAGACATTCTCATACATTTAACTTGTAAAATAGACTGTAATATTATAATTACACAATGTAATTAAGACATGTTAATTAAAATATTCTTACGGTCAAAAAAAAAAAAAGTCTCATGTGCTGTATAAGACTCCTCGAAAGGATAAACATGTAATATAGCAGTTTCTCAGCTCAGAAAGACAAACAGGTTTTCATCATTGGACTCAAATTGTGATTTATTTAAACCACTCTTTCAGCTAAATACAAATGTGCATTCACAGGGTTAGCTCTTGGATATATTTGGTCCTTAGAAGAATTAAAAAAAAATTAAGTCGGACATGGTGGCACACGTTTGTAATCCCCACACAAGGGAGGCTGAGACAGTAGGATCACGCAGGTTTGAAGCCAGACTCACTGGCTTAAGAGACCCTGTTTCCACATAAAATATAAAATAGGTCTGGGAGTGTAGCCCAGAGGTAGAAGGGTTTCCAGGAACCCCAGCACCACAAAAAAAAAAAAAAAAAAAAAAAAAAAAAAACTAAGAATAACAAATGCTCCCAGACTTCTGATAAAACAACAGCTTTCTTCTCCGGGAGAAAAATTTCTTTTTTCATCCATGTGTATTTATCCACGTAAATGTGTATTTGTATAGACACTGTGATTTTTCATTCAGATACAAAATCAATCTAGATATCTCCTTGTTAGGCTTCTTTATCACATCAAAGGTCTAACTACAAAACAGGCCCTTTATTCCCATCCAGTAAATCTTTGTCACAGGATGGGCCAGGATTTAGAGATACAGGTAACAATTTAACATCTATTTCATTTCAAATTATAATCAATATTTGAAATTCACTGCTGCAGTCTCATCTGTGCTCATGATAATAATCACTAAACTGAAAGACATTTTTTAAAAACCCTGAGGCCATCCATACTTGCCACTTATTATGTTTGTTTGGAACAAAAAGGAAGTAATTCACAAATACCACAATTCAAGCATTTATCTCAAATGTAAACTGTGGCAGAAGACCCATGTGAGTTGCTTTCTTCTCCTTGGAGATATCAGCAGAATAACTTTATTTTAAGATTCATTTATGTTGAATCTGAGAAGTGGAAAAAAAAAAAAAAAAAGCAATCTTTAGCTGGGAGTGGTGGCGCATGCTTGTAATCCCAGTGCTTGGGAGGCAGAGACAGGAGGATCGCGGTGGTTCGGAGCCAGCCTCGTTGGCTTAAGAGACCCTGTTTCCACATAAAAAAGTTAAAAAATAGGTCTAGGAGTGTAGCCCGTGGGAGTGTAGCCCGGAGGTAGAAGGGCTTCCAAGAACCCCAGTACCACCAAAAAAAAAAAAAAAAAAAAAAAAAGCAATCTTTTCTCTTTCAAACCATCAAGGTAATGTGTAAAAAGATACCCACATTTCAACATGGAAAGTGGCTAGATACAAGAAACATATCTATCCACTCTAGAAGACAACAAAGAAACACCTGTCAAGTCCCACGTTCAGAATTTTGTTTTGAGATGAATATAAAAGCACCTAAAGGTGAGGTAAATGTTCTTTCTATGTGTTACGGATACTCGTACTTTCCAGCAGATAAACTGGGCCTTCTTGGGGCAACCTACCACAGGTAGAGAGGCCAGATGGCCCAAAAGTGCCTCACTTGGCCATCTTCACTCCTCATAAAAAATATTTTTAAAAATATGTCTAACTCTTCTTTAGGAACAAAAGAGAGTCTCCTGCTTCAAAACCTGCAACTATGATCAAATCACATACCTATTTTCCTCTCGAGGATAGTAGATGGAAAATATAGGTGGAATGAGGATGTTAGACCAATAAAAACAAAGAGCATTTGTTTTTCATGACTCATTTGTAGAAATAAGTATAAAGCAAAAATTAACATCTCTTCAAGTTTTCCTGACACTTATAATTTTTTTTTTTGTTTTACTTTTATTTTGGCTAATAGTGAAAATGAAATGTGGGGATGGACTCTAGGCTTGGAATGCAGAAAATCAACAGTAAAAAAAAAAAAAAAAAAAGGACTCACAGAAAGAAGAGAAATAATCTATTCTGGGCTTTTCTATTATTCTTGGGCTAGAATCAAAAGTCCAAAATGTGCTTTATAATTATAAAACTATTTGTCTTCTGCTTGCATAGCATTGTTTGTATTTCATTCTGCTCAAACTGAACATGTTTTGTTTACTGAATATGTAGAAATTCTTCCTTATCTCTAACTATTGTCATAAGCACTCTCTCTCAAGTCTTCAGGCTTTGCTGAGCATCACTAATAATATAGAGACTACAGCTCCATTAATCTTGATCTTGGAGATGTCTCCATCCCCCGTGCACCAATTGAATGAAACTACATGACAGCTCATCTGGAAACTGCCTAGCCACTTCAAGAGCCCAGGAAAACAGATAAAAAGGCTACTCTTCATCTTATCATATGACTTTAGATTGCATCCGGCTTGTACAATGAGATGATAACACGACAGAATTTGGTTTTCTTTATCTAGAGTCCTGCAGAAAATATCCCTGGATAATATGAGAACTAAAACTGGAAGGAGATATAAAGACTTGTCCAAGCTACCATTCACACCCTTTAGATATTATGTCAAAGTTTCTCTTTTTAGCATGATGGTGAGAATAATCAGGGGGGGAGGGGAAAGACAAAGAGAAAAGACAGATGTGGTGGCACATGCTTGAATCTCAGAATTCAGGAGGTGGAGACCAGAGGATCATGGCTAGCAGACAGCCTCAGCTACCTAGCTAGGCCCTTCACAGCTCAGTGAGACCCTGTTTCAAAGAATAGAAAGAATAAAAAATAGGACTGGGGGTGTATCTTAGAAGTAGACTGCCCCTGGGTTTCATCCCCAGTACCACAAAATAAAATTAAATAAAATAATAAAAAAACTAAAACATAGGGCTGGTTGTAGCTTGGAGGTGCAGTGCCCGTGAGCTCCATCCTCAATACCAATAAAAGAAAAAAAAAAGATAATGAAGTATATTTTGGTCTTAAAAAATTTAAAAGGATCATGAACATTTCATTGGCTCCAAGCCACAAATGCCTCTATGATAAACGCTATTGTTTCCTCTCTGCTCATCATAATCTCAGAATCTAAATGGGCTAGAAAATTCCCACATGGCATCTAGCATAAATTTTACAGATGAAGAAACTAAGTTTCAAGAAGGAACATAGGGATCAAGGTGTTCAGGTTAGGATTTCTAATCCTTTACTTTGCCTATAGCATCTCATTGTCTTTTCCTGAGTGCCCACCTCTCCTGGTTTCTTCAAAGCAAAAATCATGAGCCAGGCGTGGTAGTGCACGCCTGTAATCCCCGCGCTTGGGAGGCAGAGACAGGAGGATCGAAGCCAACTGCACTGGCTTAAGAGACCCTGTTTCCAAAAAATATATATATATGTATATATAAAACAGGTCTGGGAGTGTAGCTTCCAGGAACCCCAGTACCACCAATAAATAAATAAATAAATAAATAAATAAATAAATAAATATCATGATGTGGTTTATCTAGAACTAGACTCAGGTGTGGAAAGACTTGTAATTCTAAATGCTGACACCTGGACTACAGAAGCCTCTGAAACCCCAAGAATTCCTAGGCTACGCAAAGCAGCTAGAGCCAACTGAGCAAGAAATTTATTTGTTCTTTTGAAATAGCATCTCACTAATTTTCTTAAGGTCTTGCTAAATTGCAGAGGTTAGCCTCATCTCAAACCTCCTGTCTCCATCTCAAATCCTCCTGTCTTCACCTACCAAGTATGAAGATTACAGATGTGCAACAAAATGTCTGTGGCCCCTCTTAAGTGGAAATCTCTACCCTATAAGATACATTTTTTTTAGATAATAAGACAGTTCATAGCAATTTAAGGTACCCCCAGAGTAAAGCCTTAATTAACTATTAGTATCTATAATCAAGTGAGTCCTTACTATGGCTGTTCATTGGAATCACTTGAACAGTTTAAAATAGTACCAATGTCAGGCCATATATGAGGCTAAGTAACTCACTATTTTAGGAAATGTTGCCTAAGAGTGTCCCCAGGTGATTAGAACTTACCTTAAGAGAGAAAACCTTTGCTCTATTGGTAACTGCTAATTTTGCCTGGCGGCAACTATTCTCCCTTCTAGTAATAACACCTGATGTTCCTTCATAACCCCGTTATTGTTTGATTCATATGACTGAGTGATCCGTTCTAACCCCCATCATAACCTCCCACTCTATCATTTTTATAAAAAATCAATTTGTCCAATTAGCATTTTTCAGTACCACTGGAGAAAGTAATTGGTTCATGCATACCATAGGATTCTATGAGGTTTAATGAGGATTAGTCTCAACATGTGTTATTGGGAAAGAAAAGGTCTCCTCTGGCAGTTATTCAACCAAATATCTAGGTATCTTGAATCTCAGAAGCCATTCTGTAACATTATGGAGAAGATCTGCCAACAAAACAGATATAAAAGAGAAATTTGTTTTTCAGAATGATATATTAGGCACAACTTTTTTTCTTCTTGATTACAAGCATGTGCCACCATGCCTGGCTATCATTTTTTTTATATTTTATTTGGAAACAGGGTCTCACTAAGTTGCTGAGAGCCTCACTAAGCGGCTGAGGATGGCTTCGAACCTGTATGATCCTCCTGTCTCAGCCTCCCAAGCGCGGGGATTACAAATTTATTTATTTATTTGTGGTACTGGGGTTACTGGAAACCCTTCTACCTCCAGGCTACACTCCCAGACCTATTTTATATGTTTTTATTTGGAAACAGGATCTCTTAAGCCAGCAAGGCTGGCTTCAAACCTGCCGATCCTCCTGTCTCTGCCTTCCAAGCATGAGGATTACAAACCTGTGCCACCACACCAGGCTACCCCTCTTTATTTTAAAACAGTTTCTTACAAAGTTACTACACTGACCTCAAACCTGTAATCTCAGCCTACCAAGTACTGTGCTAAGTACTCATGCCTAACTTGGGCATAATTTCCAATGAGTTTATAACTTATGAAGTTCATGTCATAAATATGCAACATTTCACCAGATTTCTTTTAATTAAACAGAACTCTGACCTATAAGAATTGAGTTTGACAAATTTATTAAAATTAGATGATTAATGGATAAATTTTCCATTATTCATTTATGACTAATGCTTTTAAATCTGGTTTTAAGAAATAAAAAATTGAACAATGAAAGTAAGATGTTAAATTTTTCAATTTATATTTGCTATTCTCTGGTTTTGTTAATGTTTTTAATCGGGTACTTAGGTATTTTCATGAGATAGGAAAAGTGTCATAAAATATACCAACTTTTCACAGATTTCATGATTCACATAGTACATATACAAAATCATATGCCTCATGAAAGTAAGAAATTAATTTTGCTGCTTATGGAATGATTAAAATTACTTGGACCTTTACCTGCACAATAAAATTGCATGCATATATGCTCTTCTGTGTGTGTGTGTGTGTGTGTGTGTGTGTGTGTGTGTGTGTGTGTGTGTATGTGTGTATGTGTTACTGGAGACTGAACCCAAAGACAGTTTACCTCCAACCTATACACCCAGCCCTATTATTATTCTTTATTTTGAAACATAATTTCACTATGTTGTGGAAGACCCCACTAAGTAGCTGAGGCTGGCTGTGAACCTGCAATCCTCTCATCTCAGTCTCCAAAGTACTGGGATTACAAGCATGTGCTACCACACCATGCTCATATGATCTTTTTTCCCTGCAAATTTTCTAACAATCAAAGGATGTTCAGTAACTTTATGCTGTTCATAAAAAAACATCATTCAAGCTACATCACTAAGTGAAAATTATTTGGTAGATTAAATATGAGTGGTACCTTTAAAACATAGGCAAAAAAAACTAACTGGATTTCAAATTCTTCTCTGCAGTAGTTGGGAATAGGTTAAAAACTCTCCTTATGAATTATGGTATTTATAAGCTATATAAATGTATATATGTTATGTATTAGTACTGTATTTTGAAAAACACATGTATCTGAATAGTTTCAGTATTTTTATTTTTTCCTTTGATATGCAATTTCATATTTTACAGTAATACTGTTTTGGATTTTATAACAAAATTCCATAAACTGGGTGACATGCAAAGAACATACATTTATTTTACACATTTCTGGACTATGTGAAATCTAAGCTCAAGGAACCATCAGGTTCAGTGTCTGGTGAGTTCATTTCACAAAGACAGAGCCTTCTAACTACATCCTCATAAGGTGATATGAGCAAGCAAACTCCTGTAGGTCTCTATTTAAGGACTTAAATATAATGCATTAGGGATCCACCCTCATAACTTAATCACCTTTTAAAAGACCCATTTTTAGTATTATTGCATTGAGGATTTACTTTATAAATTATATATAATTTTTGGAAAATTATATAAAATTTTTGGAAGAACAAAGACATTTAGACCATAGCTAAACAAGTTCTTATTTCAAGACTCAAAGATTCTATTTGAAACTCAGAGTTTGTCTCAAATTATGATTATAAGCATATACTTTTGTAGTTTTACATATCTTATATGAATTAAAAATTCCAAGAGATAGATGTCATAAATTTTACCTTTTTTACTTTCTAATAGAGCTTACCTTTTTAATGGAAAGATAATGGTTATTTGGGAGGAATAAAGAAAATCTACAATAAATAAAGGACAACTAGTATTTTTAGTCATTTCATGATTCATAAAGTAAGTCAATTAAATAAACTTAGGTGATTATTACATATTAAAACTGAAACCTGGACAGATCATGGTTTTTGTCAATAGATTCAAGAAATTTTCCCAGAAAAAAGTAAATGAGAGGGATGCTAGGTTGAGTATAGGAAATAGTGATATATAATCTAGATTTGAATTACAGTTCAGAGTTGAATGTAAAAATGCCAAAATGAGTATTAGAACAGATTATATGGCTTATTGTAGATCTCTTTGTTTTCAAATGGATTATTTTGTTCTTTATCAAGGCGCATACTTTCATTGGTTATTATATCTAAGCAGAGTATCTGACAGTTTAAACACTAAAAAAAAAATGACTATATGCTGGCTTATACTGCATTAAAGAGACAGTCTTTTCAAAATTTATTTCCTTCTATAATCTTAATGTGATTTCTTTCACATTAAGGATTCAAGATGGCGGCGGCCCCGGTTGCTCCGGTGACCACGGCCGCTGAAAACAACACGCATTTCTCGGAGAAGCCCTGGATACCAGTCTTTGGATTAATATCTGCTTGGGACAATTCAGGGAGACATTTCTAGCCGTAACTTACTATCTAGAAACCAGGAAAGAGAGTAGATAACAGTGGAATTGGAAGCAGGATGACAAGGAAGCGCACACCATGCAAAAAAATTAATTTTTGGAAGAGCACCCCAGAAAAGTTTAGAGAGAAGACCACTTCGGCCATGCATGCTGGGGACTCCTAATAACAGACCTTGTAAGAAAAACGATCTGGGCTTGGTGGAGGGGCAAGCCCAGCGGGAAGCCAAGCCACACTTACCGGGCAGCTCAGTGCCCAGCGGGAAGTTGAGCCCAGAGGCCAGGGCAGCTCAGAGCACAGCAGGAAGTTGAGCCCAGCATTCCTGGCAGCCCAGCACCTTGGGTCCCGGGAAGCACAGGGCCACATCCTGAGCAGCCTAGCACACAGCGAGAAGTTGAACCTAGCATCCCAGGCAGCACAGCACTGCATCATGGGCAGCCCGGTGCAGGGCGGGAAGCCGAGCCCCCCATGGCCTGAGAAGCCCAGTGCCTCTGTGCTCCAATGGGGCCCTGGGTGTGCTCCTAACAGCAGTTCTTGCTCGGAATGGTGAGATTGTGGACCTCTGCTCTTAGAAGGGAGAAAAAAATTCATTGCAGCTAAGTGCTTGATCCCACCACCACTTCAAAACACACATACTGTTTTCTCGTATTAAAAAAAAAATATATTGGAGAGGGGTTGAGATGGTGGTGGCAGCAGGCAGGATTTGGGAGATGCAGACAAATCCTATCCAATTCACATGGAACTTTTGGGAAAAAATCCCCATGAAGGGGGACCACTCCCTCCTCATATCCTTAAGAATTCTGAACATTATCTGTAAGGAAGGAGACCAGTGGCAGACTAGAAGTAACGTGGTGGCAACAGCAATGACGGTGGTGGTGGAGGCTAGCATTTGAGAGAAGCAGGGATATGATCCAACCCGCCCTGATCATCTGTAGAAATTGCCCCAAAGGTGGAATGCTGCCGCTGTGCATGCTCAGGGATTCTGGACAACATGCAGTGGTGGGAAAAGTGTTAGGGAGAGAATTGAGATGGCAGAGGCAGCGGCAATGACAGCAGCCAGTATCCAGAACAGGCAGAGAGCTGATTCTATCCACCTTGATCTTTTGAATAAATTGCCCCAGAGGTAGAATGCTACTACCACACACACTTGGGAATTTGGGACAGCATGCTGTGTGAATAGGGTGCTCGGAGGAGAACCGAGCTGGCAGGGCAGCGGAAGTGGTAGTCAGTATTTGGTAGAGGCAGAGATGCATCAAATCCAACCCATACTTTTAAAGAAATACCCTCAAAGGCATACTGCTACTGCGATACATGCTCAGGAACCATGGAAAACAAATAGTGTGGGAAAGGTGGTCAGGAGAGAACTGAGATGGTAGTGGTGGCAGCAGTGGGGGCAGTAACCAGAGTTTGGAGGGGCTGACATATCAAGTCCAGTCCACCTTGAATTTTTGAGGAAATCTCTCCAAAAGTAGACTGCTCCTGCCACACATGTTTGGAAATTTTGGTCAACATTCTAAGTGGTAAAAGGGTTTGGGGCATTTCAGAGGGAGCCTAGCATGGTTGGGATGGGGCGCCATGCAGTGTGTTCTGGGTCTCATTAGCCCTCATAGCCACTTTGCTCCTCGGGGCACAGCGGGAGGCCAGGGTGTATGTGGAGCAGCGGAGCCTGCTCTCTGGAGTGAAGCTGTGGACCTCTGCCTTTGAAGGGGGGACAAAATTCATTGCCACTAGGAATTTGGTGTCCCAGCTTTCGCAAAAGACATGTACTGCTTTCTCATATTAAAAAAAAAAAAAAAAAAATCAAAGAACGCCGGGCATGGGGCGCATGCTTCTGGTCCCTGTGCTTGGGAGGTGAAGACAGGAGGATCTCACAGGTTCGTGGCCAGCCTTGATGGCCTGAGAGACCCTGTTTCAAAAAAAAAATGTGGGTCCCCAGGGTAGATCCCAGAGGTGGAAGGAAGGGTTTCCAGGAACCCCAGTATGACAAAAAAAATAAAAAAGAATAAAGAAAATAGGGAACATCTGTATACGACCTGATCATAGTGGCAGAGAACAGAGCCTGATGCACAGCAAGATAAAAAGGCCAGTGCTGGGGCTTCTGAGGCCAGGATGGGAGCCTACCCAGGTGGCTAGGCTGGTGCTGGGGCCAGTGAGGCCAGGATCTGAGCCTACCATGAGGCATGGCCAGTTCTTGGGTCTCTGAGGCTGGGATTTGAGCCTGCCAAAGGGCGAGGCTAGTGTCAGGGCCAGCAAAGCCAGGATTGGGGCCTGCCATGAGGCAAGGCTGGTGCTGGGACCTCCGAGGCCAGGATCAGAACCTGCTAAGGGGTGAGGCTAGTGTTGGGGACAGTGAGGCTGGGACTGTAGCCTGCCATGAGGCAAGGCTGGTGCAGGGGCCTCCGTGGCCGGGATCAGAGCCTGCCAAGGGGTGAGGCCAGTGCCAGGGTCAGCAAGGCCAGGATTTGAGCCACCCATGAGGCAAGGCAGGTGCTGGGGCCTCCAAGGCCAGGATCAGAGCCTGCCAAGGGGTGAGGCTGGTGCCGAAGCCATCAAGGCCGTAATTGGAGTCTGCCGAGGGGTAAGGCCAGTGTCAGGGCCAGCAAGGCCAGGGTCAAAGCCAGCCATGAGAAAAGGCCTGTGCTGGGGCCTCTGACGCCGGGATCGGAGCCTGCCAAGGGTTGAGGCAGGAACCGTGGTCAGCAAGGCCAGGATTGAGGCCTGCTGTGAAGCAAGTCTGGTGCTGGGACCTCCGAGGCCAGGATTGGAGCCTGCTGAGGTGTGAGAACAGTGCTAGGTCAGTTCTTGAGCCAGGGAGGCCGGAACAAAGCCTGCCATGAGGCAAAGCTGGTGCTGGGGCCTCTAAGGCCAGGATTGGGGCCTGCCTAAGAGTAAGGCCATTTCTGGGGCCAGCAAGGCTGGGATCGGAGCCTGCCATAAGGCAAGGCCGGTCTTTGGGCCTCCGAGGCCAGGATCAGAACCTGCTGAGGGGTGAGGCTGGTACCGGGGCCAGTGAGGTTAGTATTGGAGCCTACTGTGAGGCACAGCCGGTGCTGGGGCCTTCGAGGCCAGGATCAGAGCCTGCCGAGTGGTGAAGTTGGTGCCAGGGCCAATGAGGCTGGGATGGGAGCCTGCCATGAGGTAAGGCTGGTACTGGGGCCTCCAACACCTGTATCAGAGCCTGCCAAGGGATAAGGCCAGTGCCAGGGTCAGCAAAGCCAGGATTGAAGCCAGCCACGAGGCAAGGCTGATGCAGGGGCCTCCATGCCCAGGATCGGAGCCTACCAAGGGGTAAGGCTAGTGTTGGGGGCTAGCAAGGCTGGGATTGAAGCCTGCCATGAGGCGTGAGGCCTGTGCTGGTGTCTCCAAGGCCAGGATTGGAGTCTGCCAAGGGGTGAAGCCGGCGCTGGGGCCAGTGAGGCCAGGATCAGAGCCTGCCATGATGCAAGGCCGGTGCTGGAGCCAGCAAGGCTGGGAACAGAAACTGCTGGGTGACCAGGCCAGTACTGGGGCCTTTGCGAGTGGGATCAGAACTTACAATGTGGCATATACAGAGAAAAGTCAAAAATAAAAAAATCAGATGCTCTCTCTAATATGCAAAAACTAGGAAGAAATGGGTAATAGGAGGGAATCTAGTGGAAGAAAGGGCCCTATGGAAGAGCATTTAAGGTGACCAATCAGAGGGGATGGGAAGGGGGAAGATGTAATCTCATTAGAACATAAGATGTATATAAACAAATATATCAATGTTAATCACTAAATTAAGCATGGGATTGAGGGAGCAGGAGGGAATGGGATGGGGACTGGACAAAGTCTAATTAGATGATGCGTACTTGGATATCCACACAAGTCTTGTATTCCATTGTGATGTTTGATTACAATGCACCAATAAAAATTTATAAAAAATAAAAGAGAACTGAAATAAACAATCCATAATCCCTGTACTTTTGAAATTTACCAGGTAATTAGAAGACACAGAAAAGTTAATAATTTAAAATGTGCTGTGGTAAATATTAAGATAGGGAATATTTTTTTTGTGTTGTGAGGTCACATAGGACATGTAGGTACTCAACTTAGACCTGGAGATTAGGCCAGGAAAAAGATAAGCATTGCTGCAATTTTTATCATTCCAAATTTATAAAAGACAATAATGTTTTCTTCACCTGAAATAATCTTTCTTGTGTAATTATAATTGATTCTACTTTAGTAAATGAAATGCATTTATAAAAACATTTGTTACTTTTTTAAATTTTATTTTAAATATTTTTATTTGTTTTATTTGGCTTTTGATTGATTCATTTTATTTTGGAAAACTATACGTTTGCATATATTATATGTTATGAGGCTCTCTTTTAATTTTACTAATCGGTATAAAAAAATGAGCAAATTTGGGCCTATAATCTTCAATGAAGGATTTGGACATTTTCCACTACTGAAAACCAGTAATTGAATTCAGTAGTAACTCACCAAGCTGGTCAAATAACATAGGTGATATCTATTGAGATTCATGTTTTATGATCCTCAAAGGTGGATGAAACCAAAAGGACTGTTTTCTTAAGAAGATTCATATATCAACTTTTCCCAGGCCAAATATGTGAAATGACAAAATGAGTGTACAGAATTACTGAGGTACTCAATAGAATTTAGGATAATAGTAGTGTGTATAATAAACGTTATTTACAGTACAGTGTATAGTCTATTTATAAATTACCATTACCTTATAAAACACAATAGAAATGTTAATTCAATTGTTGGATTTTTATACTATAACTGATACTATTTTAATTAAAATCTGGATACCCTAATTAAATGGCTATGTACCATTTTATTATAAGTTTACATTTATCAGAATATTCTCTTCATTAAAGTAGAAATACAAATGTCTCATTTCAAATGTTTATTGTTTGATTCATGGAAGAATATGTATACCTCTTTCTGTGTGTATAAAAAATGTGTTTTGTGTCTATGTGTGTGTGTGTTTGTGTGTGTGTGTGTATATATATATATATATATATACACACACATATATATAATATATATGCATATGTATATGTATGTATAAATGAAATGCAAACAAAAGTATAAAGATGTATTATATACAGCATATACATATAATATATTCACATATGTATGCATAAATAGATAAATACATTTGTATAAAAACTTTTCAAAATTTCTGGCTGTTGGCAAATAATACTAATACTCAGCTTCATCTCTATTCTTCTTTAAGCTATGGATAAATCTGAAGTATTTCCTATCTATCTAACAGGTAGTGTCATCCTGTCCTATTCCAGGCAATAAAGTTATGCAGAAATTATGTGTAACAGCCAGGCATGGTGGTGCACATTTATAATCCTAATACTTGGGAGCCTGAGACAGGAGGATCACAGATTTTAAGCCAAATGCATGGTAACTTAAAAAGACCCCATTTCAAAATAAAATTAAAGGGTTGGAATGTTGTTCAGTGGCAGAATTCCCTCTGTTCACTTTCTAGTAAAAAATAAATAAAAATAAATTATGTATAACAATATCAGACCTTGTATAAAATATCCCCCACAAAACATTCAACTCTATATTTATGACACTGGCTACATGTTAAAATGCTGGATTGAGTAGACTGGATATCTGAATAAGTACAAATATAAAAAAAAAAAACAGGCAGAAGATAAAAGTAGGACATGGTAGTGCATACTTATAATACCGGTACTTGAGAGGGCTGACACAGGAGAATTTCAGGTTCATGGCCAGCCTCAGCTACTTATTTGAGGCCATCTGAAACTCAGTGAGACCCAGTGTATCACAGAAAATTTCAGTTTGAATTCATTTAGTTCCTAATTGCCAAGGAAAGAAATATAGCCAAAATTAGACTTTGGGAGAAAGCATAAGTTAAAAAAATAAAACACTATCCTAAAAATGTTGAAAATTCCTGACATTATGATTTTTAATGATAAAATGTGGACATTGAAAACCTAATCACCTATCCTTGGTACTTGGTCATACACAAAGTTGCTGAATAGGTTACATTTTAAGAAACCATGAAGAGAACAAAATAAAATGTCAAACATTACATTAAACTAAAATCACATTGCCTGAGATGCTAAAGAACAGAATGAGTTGAGCTTTGAGAAGCAAAAATATTAAAATAATTACTTGGACTACATCATGAAAAAGAACAAAAATTAGGTAGACAGATAAGAGAACCCTATTTTTTAGTTTTTATTTTAGACATAAATTTTCTGTCAACATTAAATTACCATCTTTCTATAAAATTGCAGAAATTTAGATTACTTTACAATGCATGAGTTTTAAGCATAAAATTACTTCAAAAGCATTTTCAGTTCCTTGGCCATTATTTTGGCTCGGGTATAGATAATCTAGCTCCAGACAACCAAAATCAAGGGAAATTTCTGTCTCTTTTTTATGTATTCTACAATATATTCCACAAATTATATTTCTTTGTTAACACAAAAAAATTCTTATAAATAAATGCAGATATTTAATAGTCCACACATAGTACATTAACTTTTTTCTCACAAAATGAATGGAATAAGCATTCTTTTTACTTGCATATTATAAATTGTTAATTCTCTTTAGTCAGTAAATACTTTTTTCAAAGATCCAGAAAAAAAGGGGTTTTTAAATTGTTTTTCCTATTAACTCATTTTCAATATAGATTATTCAACTAGGAAATAACTTTCTGATTCAGTACCATTTTCCCACAAAAATAATTATTTAAGATTTTTTGAAAAGGGTCAAGCTCCTTTGAATAAAGAAATACTTTTAGGATAGTACCTTGTAACTTTTCACAGCAGATAATTTATGTAAGTGTCCTAGCCTGTGAGTTGTTTTATCAACTCCAGTAATACTTTAAAATTATTTTTAATATTACTCTAAGAATTCTGAAGAAAATTATTAAATGTTTCAATACTCAGGTGCCTTAGAACAAATTATTACTATTTCAAAGAAAAGTTGACTATCTTATTCTACCTCCAGCCCTAATTTTTTATTATTTATTTTGAAACAAGCTTTTACTAAGTTTCAGAGAGCCTCACTAAGTAACTGATGCTGGCTATGTACCTGCAATCCTCCTGTCTCAGTGTCCCAAGTACTGGGATTATAAGCATGAGCCAAAACTCATGCTCATTGACTACTATAATCTGATTTATTGTTTTCATAGGGAATAATTCATTTTATTACAAATGTATCTTCTGTCAACTAATTATGCAATCAGTAAGATTGGTTTTTGGGGACATTCTTCTAAATTTTAAAACCTCAGCAGCATATAAAAGATTAATGTTAGACATTTACTACATAAATACAGCCATTTTCCTAAGACTTGAAAAAAATAGGATATTAAACTTGAACCATAATGGGTATGTTGAAACCCACATGATCCTCCTGTCTCCACCTCCAAAGCTCGGGGACTACAAGCGTGCACCACTACGCCCAGCTAATGGGTATGTTTTTAAAACCAAAAACGAGGTTTCATGCAGGGGGTGGTGCTGCTTGCTTGTAATCCCCTGGCCAGCCTCAGCTACTTAGTTCCTGGCCAGCCTCATCTACTTAGTGAGGCTCTCTGCAACTCAGTGAGACCTTGTTTCAAAATAAAGAATAAAAAAATAGGGCTGGGGATGTAGTTCGGAGGTAGAATGCACCTGAGTTTCATTCCCAGTACTGAAAGAAAAAATAAATAAATAAATAAAAGAGGTTTCTTTCCTTTGAAAATAAATATTAATGAAAGTAATATAATTAACACTGTGTGCTAAAACACTATTCTCACTTTATTTTTTTTCCCTTCTTCTCTTTTTAAAAATGTTATGTGAAGCCAAGAATGGTGGTACACACTTATATTCCCATTATTTGGGAGGCTGAGACAATAGGATCACTGGTTCAAGGCCAGCTTTGGCAACTTAGTAAGATCTGGTTTTGTGTATTAATTTAATTTAATGTTTTATTTTTATGTGGATCATATTGAAAGTGGCATGCATTCAGACAGTGCTTGATTCCTCCCACTTCCCCTTTTCGCCCCTCCCAACAATGAGTGTCCAGGTTGACCATGCTGCATTCATACTTGTACATATATTTGAATGTAGCTCCTCCATTAATCAACCTAAGCCTTTTTCCTCTCCTACTCTTCCATTCTAACTTTGCTAAGGTTTCATCTTTATTATCTGGAGTTACTCTTGTAGCCCTAATATTCCCTAATTTTGGAATATTAGAGAAAACATAAGTCCCTTCTCTTTCTTTGATTGGCTGATCTCACTTAACATAATGTTCTTTAGATCTTTTTATCTTCTTGAGAATGACATGATTTTGTTCTTTATAGCTGAGTAGAATTCCATTGTGTGTATTTCCCATAATTTTTCAATCCATTCATCTGTTGATGGAGACCTAGGTTGGTTCCATACTATGGCTATTACAAATTGTGCTGCTGTGAACATGGGTATGCATATATTACTGTAGTTCTCTGATTTCAACCCCTTTGGAAAGATACCCAGGAGTGCTATAGAAAGATCTGGCTTTAAAATAAAAATATGAAATAGGGCTGTTGCTCTAGCTCAGTGGTAGAATGTTTCTGGTTAAATCCCCAACATCACAGGTGAAAAAGAAGACAGAAAATATATTAAGAAGTAAATGGATGACAAATTTATCATTCTTTTTATGTATTACTTTTGACTAAGTTTGTCAACGTTGAGAGAAAATAAAGTATGTGAGTTGTTAATATTTTATTGGTGCAGTACAGTCTCACATCACAATGTAGTTCATAGTGATTGTGACATACATGCACACAGTACTTTTCCTGGTTCCCTTCCCACTCCCTTCTCCTTCCCCATGCAGGATATTGAGATTGACATTAGCATTCTCATACATGTATATAATGTCTATGGAAGTGATTCTTTCATTGATCTTCTCTCTCACCACTGCCATTCCCCTAGACCACCATAGTGGCACCATTGGTTGTCTCCTTCATTATCTAAAGCCCCTTGTTTATTACTCCCTAGCTTCCATGAATAAGAGAAAACAGATTACTTTCTATAACTAGATGATCTCACTTGACATAATGTTCTTGAGGTCCACCCATTTTCCTTCAAATGAAATAATTTTGTTCTTTTTTATTGCTGAGTAGAATTCTATTTGTTTATATCCCATAACTCTGTAATCCATTCATCTGTTGATGAATACATAGTTTGGTTCCATAATTTGGCTATTGTGAATTATTCTATTATAAACATGGATATGCATATGGAACTATAACATTCTGATTTCTGTCCATTTGGACAGATAACCAGAAATGGTATAGCCGGATTATATGATGGATCCATTCCAAATTTTCTAAAGAATATCCATTATGATCACCATAGTGGATACAGTAATTTTCAACCCTACCAACAGTGTAAAAGAGTTCCTATTTCCCCACATTCTCACCAGAATTTATTGTTTCTTTACTTCTTGCTGATTGCCATTTTGACTAGGGTTAGATAGAATCTCAGTGTAGTTTTGATTTGCATCTCCATGATTAAAAATCATGTTGGACATTTTTTCATGTATTTATTATCCATTTGTATCAATTCATTTGTGAAGTGTCCATTTAATTAAATTGTCTATTTCTTTACTGGGTTATTTTAGAGTAAAGTCTTTTAAGTTCTTTGTATATTCTAGAATTTATCTTTATCAGAGAAATAACTGACAAATGTCTTCTCTCATGACTGTAACAATGAGACTGCCCTTTAAACTATTGATAAATTTTTAAGAAAAATAATCAAATTAGTGTTATACTTATCAAATATAGTTCTTCTCATAATAATCTATAAAGTGGCTTTCTGAAGTTTTGAAAAGAAGTGGTGTTTGCTTGTAATCCCATTATTTAGGAGACTTAAACATGAGCGTTGCAGGTTTGAAGTCAGCCCAGCAACCTAATGAATTATTTTTAAGTAGTCATTTATCTGTATAATTTGTACCATATTTATTTGAGACTTAGATTCAAAATATAGTTCAATGTTTAGCAGACATTTAATGTCTTTATGTGTCTATTAATAAAATTGATAGCTTTGAGGCCGGGCGTGGTGGCACACGCTTGTAATCCCATGCTTGGGAGGTGGAGACAGGAGGATTGCTCAGGTTTGTAGCCAGCTGCATTGGCTTAAGAGACCCTGTTTCAAAAAAATATAAAATAGGTCTAGGAGTGTGGCCCGGAGGTAGAAGGGCTTCCAGGAACCCCAGTACCACCAAAAAAAAAAAAAAAATTGATAGCTTTGTAGCCTAATAATGTATATGTCACTTTAAGTTACTAAGACTAATGTTAAAGCCAATAATTATAATGATGATCATAATTCTGTTTTATTCATTTGTTTAAATAATTTCTGAATTATAAATTATATATATGTTAACAAATTATAAAATAGATTGCTATTCAGGAGAGTTTTTGTTTAGTGATGACTTGACAGCAATTCATGATCATTATAATCCTGAATAAATGATAAAGTGTTAAATATATTTTAAATTCTGAAACATATATCTTACAGTTGTGTCAAAACTTAAAATATAATAAAAATTATTTCAAGACTATAGAAAAAACTGAATTTCTTTTGAAATTTTCATAAAAATACACAAGCAAGTTAAATAGCTTCATTTTATACTTTTACTGAGAATTTAACATGTTTTATATACTATACTCTGATTAAAATGTAGTACAGGGTTATTTCTAGGGGCATAAATACTATGATATATAATATAAAGCACTTGTACTATCCATTCTTACTACAGCTTATCATTTTTTGGTATTTAAAATTTGCCAGGCATCAAATCTTTTAAAAAGAAACACTAGATGCTAATGTCAGAATCCTGAAGATTATAGAACAGTCATTAGCATCTAGTGTTTCACTTAAAATGCCAATGTTGTTTTAATATAAGGATTATAATTATGATCACATCTGTGCCACTATGGATATAATTTTTCTCTAATGCAGATAGGAAAGAGAAATTTAGCTTAATTTCAAAACTACATTGTGGTTCCGTTTCTCAAATGTACAGATGGTAGGCTGAATAATTCAAAAGAAAGTACATAACACACAAAGATGTTGAGTTGTGTCTTTTAAAAATGCATAGAATTTTTGCACTGCTGTTCTGGCAGTACTCTTTTATCCTTACATATAATTTCAATGGCCTTTTCAATAATGAATTATCATTTTTGTATGGAAAGTTTGTTTAATTTATGAGAATAAAATATATAAATTACCTATTACTACTAATAATATCAAATAGATATAACCTTGTTTTTAAAAAGTATAGTTTTGACACCAAGTAATAACTATTATTCACTGAGTGTCTACTATGTACTCTTTATTTTATTTATTTATTTATTTATTTATTTATTTATTTATTTTTGGTTCTGGGGGTGGAACCCAGAGGCTTTCTACCTCCGGGCTATACTCCCAGACCTTAATATTTTATTTGGAAACAGGGTCTCACTAAGTTGCTGAAAGCCTCACTAAGTAGCTGAGGCTGGGTTCGAACCTGTGCGATCCTCCTGTCTCAGCCTCCCAAGCGCGAGGATTACAAGTGTGCGCCATCATGCCGGGCTGTACTGTTTATTTTAATACCAGTGCTACATGTACCTTATCATTATGACTCTAACAGATATATTTCCCACTTATAAACAGGTAGATTTTGACTCTAAGGTAATGATGGACATTAAGCTATGATTTTAATATCAGTTTGCTTGACACAAAACATACTATTTTCATATGCTCCTTCAATACACGTTTTTAATAATTCTATACTGTGGGCAAATTTATATGTATACATCAAAATATGTACCCTGTGAAGTAATTTTCTTGATACAATTTTATAAAAGGGTAAATTTTAAAATAAAATGTATGTTCTCAAACTTTATATAATCACAATATATCAGAAAATTTTCCACTCTTCTTTAAAAAATAAAATATTTTTATATTCCAACCTAATTACCCTTTTTTAATTTTATCATTATAATGTTTTCAGCATGTACAAATAAGGAAGGTGAAGGAGTACAAGGTACAGGCATATGGTGATTATCCCAAAATTCTACTGCTGAAAAATGAGGCTTAATAGCACTTAAGCTGTCACTAAGAAGGAATTATGAGTTAAAATTCTTGATAATTGCTTATAAATTTCTGTTTTTGGAAAGCAATCTTCTTGGCAGATGTTTTGCATTGTCTTGAATGTTTTTGTCTATATCAAATGTTGAACATTTTCTCTAGTTTATGCTTTAACACATTAATCACTCCAATCTTTCAAGATGATTACCTGACAATATTAACATAGAAATATGCAGTGAAACCATGCCAGTATGAAATCTTTATATTCAACACAGTTGAAAAAAATTCAATTTGTCTTCATTATTTTGTATGTTATTTTATTCAAAGATAAATTTATCATTAATTTGTTGATTTTGAAAGTGAAGTATTAATTGAGATTGGACTGTTAGAAAGTTATCTAAGAGAAACATCTTTAACATATAATTTCCTTAAATTTGTAATATTATAAGTGATGTTATTGGACCATACACTTATTTATGTCAAAAGAATGAGTTATCAACATTTTAAGGTATGAATATTTCTGAAAATTGTTACTAAATTTTACTTTACCTTACAACCAGTTATGAACTATTTAAAGGTTTATTACCCAGCTTATAGCTTCTCTGCATCTTTCTTTCACCTTTATACTTCTTCCTGTAGCCATCAAAATTTCAAACTCTATAGAAAAGAAAAAGTATACATTAGTCTTTTTATCAACTAAAGCTAGTTCTAGTGAAAATACATGATAAAGATTGTTGATTGTTTGAATAAAATAGGATTAAAACTAGAATTTAATTTTTTGTGACTTGTATGGCAGAATAATTAAAAAACATGTAGTGGTCTTTTCAAGTGGAAGCCAAAAATATTAAATGATATTTAGTTAAGAAATATTGATAAACATTCTATAATCTTAAGTATTTTTAAATCCATTCTCTAATATTTTCTCATCAGCATTGACTTCTTAATAAAATGATGTAATATTAGAAATGTTGAAGAAACCTTATATTGTAACTTATATAGTTTCATGTTGTAAAACCAGAAATACCAATAGTGTCATTTGGTATGAATCCAAAGGACTAACTACAAGGAAGAAGATGGTGCAAATACCTGCCAAGGACCAAAGACCAAAGAAACAGGAGCAACAATGTCCAAATGCAGAGAAAGATGGTTATTAATTTATCCTTTTTCCACAGATTTTGTTCTATCATAAGTCCTCAACTGCTTGTATAATGCCAGTGTTCACTGATTAGGATGATCTTCATTATCCTACAGATTCAAGTGTTAATTTCTTGTAAAAACAACCTCTTGCTTGTAATCCCAGTACTTGGGAGGCTAAAACAGGAAGGATCACAGGTTCAAGGCCAGCCTCAGCTACTTATTGAGGCCCTCTGCAACTTAGTGAGACACTGTTTCTAAATAAAGAATAAAAAATAGTGCTGATATTATAGTTTGAAGGAAGCCCCTGGGTTAGATTTCCAGAAAAAAAAAACCTCACAAAATCACTCTGAAATTGTTTTACCAACAATCTTGGCATATCTGAGCCCACTTAACACAAAAAATTTAGTGTTGGTGTATATAAGTTTTTACTATTTCCAACTATTCATTTAGATGTCACATTCTAAATGATTTGTATTTAACCTGCAACACCACTCAATTCATGTCCATTTTGTCCTTTTACCTGTACCTTTTAGCATAATATCTATTAATTGTCACATAATTCAGCTATGATTTTTAATTTTTGTCTGTCTCCTACAAATATAATGACTTTGAATTTTATCCTCCTGTATACCCATGCCCACAGAAAAGTGCCTGTCTCTTACTAGAGATATTTGTTAAATAAACTGTGGCTAAAAGAGAAAAAATTAGTAGAAAAAATAATCAAAACTTATAAAGTAAGCAAAATATTCTAGGAAAGGATTTAAATATATGCATACATGTTAAATCTGCAAAGATTTGAGGATCAGAAAGGATAAAGTAGCATGATAAATACAAAATTTGGATAATAAAAGAATTATAAATGGTTTCTTCTTTTTAAGAGATATACAAAATCAGAAAGTAATACAATGAATAAACAAAATGATATCCCAATTAAAAAAGAAATAGAGACAAAATTTAGAAATTTAGATTAGTCCTTAAGATTCATATAAAATATCTACTTATGAAGTATTTTATGTACTTAGAGGCATAAAATTACAGCCAGAACCTAAATTGTAAATTGTATAATTCTTGTCCTTCAAAATGTAGAAGTCAAAGGCATAAAATATAAGAAAAACTATTTCTTATTTCATAATAATAAAATACTTTGACTTCTTTATAAAGAACTTAATTAAGCTTTTAAGGCCCTATATTCTGATAATAAAAATCAAGTTTGTTATATACAGTTTAAGCTCTTTTGAGAGTTAGCTAAACCAGGTATTTTTCTGGGGAAAAAAATAAAATCTTTCTGCCTTCTGCGTCCCTTCTCCACAGAATACCGGATACCTCGTGTGCATTTTGAACTAAGAATGCTGTGGTGGGTATCACATGTCACTCTAACTCATTGGCATGAATTAAGTATGTGTCTCATCAGTCTTTTGGTATTTGTTCTGCCATGGTTCCTGGCCATCACAGAGTGCACATAAAATTCTCTTCATAAGCTGGCCTTCAAGGAGGCATGTGAGGAGGTGGGGTCCTTAACACTGTGAAAGTGGACTTCAGAATTCATCACCACTGATTGTATTCTGAATTTGCACATAAGGTTTTCTGTGTCAGACACAGATTTCTTATTAAGTAAGAAATTAATATTCTTACAGTAAGTAATCAGGATACTTGCCCTCCTTGGTCTAGACCTCATTCCTCATATAAGGTTAAAAAAAAAGTCAGAAATCATATATGAATACATCAATGATCAGTGGGTAATAGATGAAAAGCAACAGATGCTTGGTTTATGTTCTTTGTTGTAATCAGTGAAAACAAACCCAGGTTTGCATTGCAGCCTAATATTTTGGAATGCAAACACATCTTACCAAGGTCCAAATAAATACCAGATACCCTTTGGAATTAACAATAGTACCTAGTTTAGGCTGCAGCCATTTGTTTTCTTGGGTAAATAACTAGATAAGGAACTACATATAAAATTCTTATATTATGTAAAGAGTAAAATATCCCTAGAGAAGTGAAAACAAATATTATCTCTTTTTATATTGTTTAAATTTTCATGACTCACAAAGCTGGGATTTATATAGAGGTACTGAGATATCCAGTGATTGATTTACCCTTTACTAAGAAAGTTTTTGCAATCTGATATCCTTTTCTAGTTGTTGTTTCTTCAGCAGGTAACATGTCAGAAAGTGAAAGAGAAGGCCCATTTTTCTCTGATTTTCACAAAATTCACCTACTGATCATTGTATGTTAAGAGAAAAAAACTTCTATCATTCATCTAATAACCCAGCTCTTCTTCTCTTTTACTCTCTATTCTGTCATGTAGCTGGTGAAAAATTGAATTTCTTTGGGAAGAATTAGCTGATGAGTGCAAATACTTCCTGACCTATGATGGAATAACGTCCTGATAAATTCAATATAAATTAAAATATATATTAATACATGCAACCTATTCAGCACATTACACTGTGCCATGTTGATTACTTCCCCTTGTGTATCCAAGGCAGACTGAGAGCTGTTGTTCACTGCTACTGCCCAGCAGCATCAAAGAGTATCATAGAAATTTATAGGAATTCGAAGTACAGTTTCTATGGAATGTTATCTATTTCCCAGCTTTATAAGGTAAAAACATCATAATCAAAATTCATATGTTGGAGACTATCTACATATGCATTCTGCAATTTTAGTATTTATAATATAAATTACTAGTTTTTAATATTTCAGCTATAATCAGTAAGTGACAAAACATATTTTCTTGAAAAAGGCAGATACCATAATTGAAAGTCTTGGTTTTCTAGACTGTTAGTTGCTATTATGTGTTTAAAAATAAATTTAACAAGAAAAAGGAAGGGGCTTATTTAATTATGACCTCAAAGTTCTATCCAACCTGATTTTCTTACTAACTCTGCATCATAGAAATTATGAGAACTTCATACAACATGTAGGATTTAACTTCAGACTAAAAATTAAATTGATTTGCTTAATATTGTTCATTTGAAAAACAATTCTTTTTGGCAGTAATGAGGATGGAACCCATGGGCATTCTATCTCCGAGTCACCTCCCAGACCTCTTTTTTATTCTTTATTTTGAAACAGGGTCTGACTGAGTTGCAAAGGGCCTCACTAAGTAGCTGAGACTGTCTCAGCCTCTGAAATGCTGGGATTACAAGAGTGTATAACCATGCCCAGTTCTGAGAAATATTTTTAAGGCAGCAACTATTTTCAACAATTTTAGTAAATAAAACACAAAACTAACTGCCTTCATTAAAGTATATTTTAGCCTTAAAAATGAAAATGAACAGCATAAATAAATACAAGTATGTAATGTGATAATAAGTAAACCAAAAATCAAAACTATAACTGGGGGCTCTAGAAGGTTTGTATCTGTGGGTGGTGGTTTAAATTAGAATATTCAAAAGAGATCTGAGAAGAACATTTTACCTTAAAGAAAAAAGAAGAGAGTCATGTCTAGGTGACAAATATAGCGAATTACATATCTATTCATATGTCTCAGGTCATTCAAACTGCTATATCAAAAACCATAAACTCAGTGGCTTATAGACAGTAAATATTTATTTGTCACATTTCTGGAGACTGAGATACCCAGGACAGAGTTGGCAACAGATTCTCCATCCAATGAGAGTTGATTTCTTCATATATGTGACATTCTGACTGTCTCCCTCACATGGTAAAAGAAGCAAGTTAGCTTCCTGAGGTCTCTTTTAAAGGACAATCCAAATCATAAGAATTTGCCCCACATGTCCTGTAATTTCCCAAAGATACCCCTACATGAAATCACCTTGGGGGTTAATTTTTTAACACATATATCTGGAAGAACACAAACACTCAAACCACAGCATCATCTGTCTAGGTAAAAGAGGGTTTTATTTAGTTATTTAATTATATTGTAGCACAGTTAAGGTCTGTGGAGAAATTTTTTCAGGAAAACAACAAGTTAAATATTACATTAATGACACATTCTCCAAGTTCTCTACAAAGTCTGAGATCTCATCTAGAAACAGTTTTCCATTCTCAAGAGAGATGAAGTGGTGTCTGAGGGGAGGTAGACAAGAGGAAAACATGAAGCGATAAGGAATGATCACAGGGCTAAGATAACCAATAACAACTGAAGGAAAAAAATCCTCTTAATAATGTTATCTAGAGTGACAAAGCAGTTGGTGGTACCAAAATACTTCTGGAATTAGAAGAGATTTAGCTGGCCAAACTACAGCAGCTGGACATAACAGGCTACTCAAGGTTAAACCTGTTGTTCTGGGTTTTTTGTTGTTAAAAATCAACTTAAAAACTGATTTTTCTATGTCTGTGAGGAATGATCTTGGTACTTTAATGGGCATGGCATTGAATCTGTAGGTCACTTTTTGTTGGGTTTTCTAAGTATAGTATCATGTTATCTGCAAATAGTAAAAGTTTGAGTTCTTCTTTTCCTATTTGTACTCCTTTGATTTCCTTTTCATGCCTTATTTCTCTGGCTAGATTCTCAAGTACTATATTGAAGAGAAATGGTGATAATAAACATCTTTGTCTTATTTTTGTTTTTAAGGGGAATTCTCAAAGTTTTTCCCCATTTAATATGATGTTGAGTCTATTGTGGATTGCCTTTATGATGTTTAGGTATGTTCCTTCTATTCTGATTCTCTGCAGTGCTTTTATCATAAATGGATGTTAGATTTTGTCAAATGCTTTTTCAGTGTGAATTGAAACGATCATGTGATTTTTGTCTTTGGTTCTGTTTATATAATGAATTTTATGGATTGATTTTATGTAGAACCAGCCTTGCATCCCTGGGATAAACCCTACCTGGTCATGGTGTATGAATTTCTTGATGTGGTTTTGAAGGTGTGTTGCTAGTATTTTGTTTAGCAGTTTAGTATCAAAAATAGAGGCCTGTAGTTTTTCTTCCTTGATCTGTCTTTATTTGGTTTTGGTATTAATGTGATGTTGGCTTCATAGAATGTATTTGGGAGAGTTCCATTTTTTACAGTCTCTACATGTTTATGTGGTTTCTCTGGGTCTTCTTATAGTTGAATTCTAGTTTCATTCCATTATGGTTTGGAAAGACACAGGGAAGTATGTCACATATTTTTAATTTGCTAGTGCTCACTTCGTCACTTCATGTTCCAGGATATGATCTATTTTGTAGAAATATCTGTGAGCAGAAGGAAAAATGTGAACTCTGTATAGTTCAGTAAAATATTCTATATGTTCCAACAGATCCATTTGATTAATGGTGTTTTTTAGGTCTAAGGCTTTATTTTATTTTATTTTTATTTTTTGGTTTGGTGGTACTGAGGTTCCTGGAAACCCTTCTACCTAAGGGCTACACTCCCAGACCTATTTTATACTTTTTTAAATTTGGAAACAGGGTCTCTTAAGCCAGCGTGGCTGGCTTCAAACCTGCATGATCCTTCTGTCTCCACCTCCCAAGCATGGGAATTACAAGTGTATGCTACCTTGCCCGGCTCTGAGGCATCTTTACTGACCTTTTAGGTAAAAGATTATTCTAATGCTCTGAGAAAGGTGTTGAAGTCTCCCAGTATTATTGTATTGGGATTTATGTGTGACTTAATGTCACAAAGAATTTGTTTGATAAAAGTAGCTGCACCTATGTTGGGGAAATAAATGTTGATTATCATTATTTCCTCTTTCTGGATTGTTACTTTTATCCGTTAAAAAAATGACCTTCCTTGTCTCTTCTAATAAACTTGGGCTTGAAGTCTTACTTGTCTATTATCATAATGGCTACTCCTGCTTGTCTTTGAGTTCTGTTGGCATTGATTACCTTGCTCCAGTCCTTTATCTTAAGTTTGTTACTATCTTTACTCATAAGGTATGTTTCTTGCAAGGAACAGATAGATGGGTTCTGCTTTTTAATCCATTTTGCCACTCTATGTCTTTTTCTTAGGGAGTTGAGGCTATTTACATTCAGTGTGATTATTGGAGATGATTTTTAATTCCTAACATATTGAGATTTTACTTCTGTTTGAAATACTTTTTGTTCTTCTTTACTTAATTGTCTGCTGGATGGAAATTCTTATTTCTCCAGTTCTGGTGTGCATTACTTATTTCTTCTTTATAGTTAATCATTTTGAGTATTTTCTCTAGTGCAGATTTTGAAGACATAAATTCTTTCAGCTTTTGTTTGTCATGGAAGATTTTTATTTCCCTATCTATTTTGAGAGATAATTTTGCTGGGTAGGAAATTTTTGGCTGCAAGTTGTTTTCTTTAAGATTTTTGAAACTTTTAGGGAATTCTTAAGTGATTCTGATTGGTTTGCTTCTGAATGTCACTTAGCCTTTTGTTTTTGTTGCCTTTAAGATTCTATTCTTGGCTTCTAGTTTTGTCATTATGACTATTATGTGGTATGGGGAAGCTGTTTTCTGATCTTGACTAAAGGGGATTCTCTAAATTTCCTGAACCTGTATCAACCTCTTGCTCTATGGAAAATGTTCTGCTCTTACTTCTTTGAAAAGATTATTGATTCCTTTGGTTTTGCCTTCTTTTCCTTCCTCTATGCCAATTATTCTTAGGTTAGCTCTTTTAACATGGGCCCATATTTCTTCAATGTCCAATTCCTGATGTCGAATTGTTTTTTCTAAGTTATAAACTATGCATTTGTTTTTGTGGTGATCATTTTCTAGAAGTGAGATTCTATTCTCTGTGTGATCTAAATGATTGTAGTTTGAATTGATGCATTTACTTCAATGATTGCATCCTTTGTTTTTTTCAGATTCTCTCTAAATTCTTTTTGGAAGTTCTGTATTATTTCTACAGTTACATTTCTGATTTGACCTTCTGGAGATCCATGCAATTCTCTGTTATCAGGTTCTGTTACTGTGGGGTTGTGGGAGCTCACTGTTCCCTTTTTGTTTCTCCTTCTCATGATTCCAGAAGTTTGTATCTGTTGCTTTTGATACATTTCTCTCTGTCTCTAGGTGTCAGCTAGCATAGCCAAGGATAATTTATATTGTCTTCAACAGGGAAGGTTGAGTAAGGAATGAATTGAAGGAGTGAATGGAAGAATAGGGTAAAATCTCAGGCTCAAATATAATTAGATAGTAAATATTTAGTAGTGTACTAGTAACCAATGTAGAGTGTCTGGTATAGTGATATGAAGTGGATTTAATACAAGACAAGTAAGAGATAAAAAGAATAAAAATAGAAAAGGGATACAGAGTAGTTATGTACAAGGGAAAAGCTTGGGCGAAGGTTTGGGAAGAGGATTAAAACAAAAAATCAGACATACACACTCACACACAGAAAAAGAACAAAAAATTAAACAACTCCAACAACAAATTAATGCAACTATACAAATAAATGACTATTCAGCAGATAGATCCTCTGCAGTCTCTCTCTCTCTCTCTCTCTCTGAAGATTTTGAATGCCACTGGCACTTTTCTCACTGTGAGTCTGGTTCTCTGAGTCTTTATCAGTCTATGCAGATGGTTGGTATCAATGGGGCTGGATTTAGTATTAAGTGCAGGTCACCTTCCACCCTTTCCACAGATTTGTACTCTGGGTTTCTTTCTGGATTTATTGGTGGTGTATGTCTCTGAGACCAAACTCAATGTAGGAGTCTCTGTTTTCCACAGCTAGGGCAGGCTAGTCTGACTTCTCCCTGTTAACCATGATTGGGAGGTCTTTGGTGATCCCTCAGATCCTACTAGTTGGGTTTAGTGTTAAGTATAGGTTTCTCCCTATACTTTCCACTGATCAGATCCTGTCTGTCTGAGCCTCTGCTATGTCCAACAGAAGATCCCCCCCCCCACCTTCTCTGGTTGTATTTCAAAGTCTCAGACCCAGGGAGTTTATCAGGGCTGCATGAGTCTCTGGAAGCTCCAGGCTGGGCATTTTCTCATGAAAACCGTGACTTCATTTATGGTGTTATTGAGTACCACTCTAGATCTCTGGAGGGTGTGGTCATCTCAACACCACTTCTTCACTGGGTTGAACCACAAAATCTCAGACCCAAGGAGTTTATCACAGCTGCATGAGTCCCTGGGGGTAAAGTGCTGGGAGTTCTCCTGCAGGGACTGTAGTTTCCTATGCAGGGACTGCAGGGACTTATGATTTTGGTGTGTGCTGGTCTGGATCTCTGGTGGACATGGTAAGCTTGGCTGCTCCTGGCAAGATGGTTCTGCAGCAGCACCCTCACCCGCGAGGGTGGCAGGTTTCTTTTCTGGTATTGAGCTCTGTTTTTAATCCCTGGAGGGCGTGCTACGCTTGGCCACTGGAAATTGTAGCTGGTCTTTGCATGGGAAGAACTAATGAATTACATCCAACTTATCTGCAGCTGTTCAATTCAGATTCTTTTTTTTTTTTTTTTTTTCATCTCTGAAGTCTGGTGCTATGAGGCAAGATGGTGCTGGATCAGAACCTGCCACCATAAGGCAGGCAGGTTTTTTTATGCTCTCTGGTTGGTCTTCTAGTCTTATTTTTCTCCATGTCTTTTATTTATAATTTTTATTCCCCTACTGATAGTATTTTCCAGCTGTTTTTGAAGCAATGGAGATCAAGTTTCAGCAGGACTCATCAGTGCTGCTTCTCTCAGTCTCTATCTTCCTGAAAGCCCCTTCACAAACATTAAAGTCAATCACTAATCCAAACATGAGAAGAAAGAGGAGGGAATGAGGTGGGAATTGGGGAAGGGCTAAATGAGTGATGTGTGCATGTGTCCTTCTATCATCTTGTACTCCAATAAGATGTATGACTACAATGCACCAATAAAAATGTAAAAAAAGAAGGGTTTCCAGGAACCCCGGTACCAGCAAAAACAAAACAAAACAAAACAAAAAACAACAAAAAAAAAAAACATGAAATTGATTTCTACTTAGAACTTTCAATAAAAATACCAGATTGGACTTTTTACAAATCTCTTTTATTTTACCTGCCTTATCTCTTCATTTTGGTGAATTTTCTTTCTTATAGTTTCCAATATTTAATGAAGAAAGTAGCCTGTTAGTAGAGAGACAGGAATCTTTCAGGTATAACATGCATGTCAGGCCAGTTTTCCTGGAAGTTTTTCTTACACATTATCTTCCTTTGATTTTTTTTTTTTTTTTTTTTTTTTTTAGCTTTTTGTGTTTCTGGAGATGAACCAGGGACATCTGAGCTATATCCCTAGGCCTATTTTTTTTATATTCTTTATTTTGAAACAGGGTCTTACTGAGTTGTAAAGGGCCTCAGTAAATAGCTGAGGTTGTCCCAAAATCATGATCCTCCTGTTTCAGACTCCCAAATGCTGGGATTACAAGTATGTATCACTATGCCTGGCTATTGTCTTTCATATAATATAAAATTCCTGCTGTGTAATACAGAAGTTGTCACTTATGATTTAATGGAATTAATTTTCAAACATGGTACTGAATATGTCTTGGCAGTACAATTAAATAACAGAGGAGTGGCACCAATACTAATTAAATTTAGGTAGATGTTATTGCCATCAAAAGTATAAAAATAGCAAAATATTTATTTCTGAAATGTATCTTGGCAGAATCAGAATATGGCAGAGTCAAAATATGGAATAAATTATATTTAAGTACAGAAATGGTGGCTTGATTGTTGCAGAATAATGTCCCTGTATCCAAATTTTCTATCACACCTGTTTTTTTCCTCTCCTTCTCATACCAAATCATATTTATTTATTTATTTATTTATTTATTTATTTATTTTGCAGGTTTGGGGATGCAACCCAGAGGCATTTGACCTCCAAGCTAAACGCCCTGCTCTATTTTTTATTCTTTGAAACAGGGTCTCATTGAGTTCCAGAGGGCCTCACTAAGTAGCTGAGGCTGTCTGTGAACTGTGATCCTCTGGTCTTAGCCTCCCGAATGCTGGAATTATAAATGTGTGCCACCACATCCGGCTACTGAATCAGTTTTAAACAAAAAAATAATGGAAAAGCATTAGAGGGAAACTTCAATATGATTGACTCAATTGTAGAAGAAAACCAGGAAGTTAACAATGATCAACTTTCAATTGAAGTTGAATAGTTTTTTAGTTGCCTGGAGATATATAACTTTGTAAAAGATTAGATTTGTAAACAGTTATGAGTTTTTAAGACAATGTTTTGGGCTGAATGAATCAGCAAATAGCTTCAGCAAGACAGGTTAATGTCTATGTCTAGGAAGACTTCAGCATGTTTTCTAGGAGAAAAATACATTTTCCCCCAATATACTTGGCTTGTTTCATTGTACCTGACACTTATTTTGAGAAATAAAAAGGAATTTCTGAATAAGATACAATGGTTCAATAGAAATTTCAATGATATATGCCAAAATACACCTTATAAACTTCAAATATAAATGTGACATAAGCTTCATAATTTGGTTGCTTTTTGTAGTCTTCTAATATTTATGTAAAATGAATTATATATCTTTATGTCATTTTTATGTTACTGTATACAATGTAGGTTTATAGTCATGTATGGTAACACATAGTTATTGGTTTTTAAAAGCCATGATTACCTATTTCTCAAGTTACTAAGTCTTTATTCTTTTATCTTCTGCACTGTCCATTTATTTTAATGGCACAAGATAATTGTAAAACTATGGCTGTTTTAAATAATAAAACATAATGTCTTTCTTTTGCATCTGAAGGCATAAAACACAAGAGTTTATGTGACCTACTCAAGGTCTCCAACTTCTGATTAAGAACTGTGGCTCCAGACCCTTAATCCCATGTTGCTACAATGTATTATGTCAATGTAATAAAAAAGATTAAATTTAAAAAATGTGTGCAGACACATTCATACAGGATATCTTATCACATAATCTAAATTTATTTTTGACAGCTTAATTAGGTTATAGTTGATATAAAAAACTTTGCATATTTAATGCATGCAGTTTAATGAAACTGGCCATGCATTCAACTGTGAAACCATCATTTCATTCAAAGAGATAGACATGTCCTTCACCGTCAAAGTTTTCTCCTAGCAATTTTTTCTGATAAAAATTCTAACATGTGACTCAATCACTTAGTAAAATTTTATGTGCAATATATATCTTTGTTATCTATCTTCTGTAGTTTAATTCTAGAATATGCCTCAAAATCATGCATCTTTTGTGCTTATATGTGAATTTTAGATTTTTTACTTATTTGTAATAAAAATGCCATTGGACTTTTGATAGGAATTGTTTTCAATCTAATGATAACCTTAGTTAAAAAAAAAAGAGGGGGTGGCATAGGCATTTAGTACTGGGAATTGAATCCAGAGACATTTAACCTCTGAGACACAATCTTTTTTCCTTTTTTATTTATTTTTATTTTGAAACATGGTCTACGTTACTGAGGCTAGCCTAGAACCTATGATTTTCTTGTCTCAGCCTCCCAAGTATTGAGATTATAGGTGTGCACAACCATGCTCAGATAATAAAACAATTTCAACAATATTAAGTTTTCTTATCTATGAAAAAAAGATATTTTTTTCATTATTTTGAATCATTAATCACTGTATTATAGTTCTCAAGGTATAGATATTTAATCTCATTGATTAAGTTTATCCCTAGACATTTTATTAGTTCTGATTACCTTAGTCAAAGTTCTCAGTGCCAAGAGACCTGGCTACACCATTTAGAGAAAGAAAAATCTGTTCATAGTTTTTGGAGATTCCAAGTTCAGTCCTTGTGAGGCTAGGGCCTGGAGCTCAGGTTATGGTGACCGAAAACAGAGAAAGGGAGAGAGCAGAATGAGTTTGCTCCTCAAATTATGGAAGGTGAAACAAGTAAGCAAAGTAATTCAAAGACACAAGCACAATCTCTAAGGCCACACTCAAAGGAAACCATCTTCTTTAGCCACACTTCACCAGCCTAGGTTACTCTCAGATAAATTCATATACTGATTCAATTACATCAATCCCAAACACCAACTAATGAGCTTTTCAAGGAACCTTCTATATCTAATTATAACACTGATGTTATTGTGAATAGAATTGTTTTCTTTGGTTTTATTTGGGCATTTCATTGTTAATATAAGAAAATATATAATCCCCATTATATATATTATATATATAATATTTATTAAATTTATTTGTTGATTAATTCTTACTATTTGTAGAGTCTTAAGAATTTTCTTCATAAAAGATGATCACAACTACTGAAACAGTTTTATTTCTTTCTTTCTGAATGAGATGTCTTTTACTCCTTTTACTTGCATAATTGATCTGGTGAGGAATTCCAGTACATCTGTCACAAGTAGGGTTTCATGATTTTTATGTGATCAATAGAAACATTTCAAATGAGACTGGAGAACAATGTGTTGTGTAAGCAAAAAGATTTGTTCCAAAAAAGAAAGGCTCTCAAGGGAAAGAGCTAGTCTCTACGGAACAATTAGAGATCCTAGGTAGAGGTGATGGCATTTGACTATGTCAGCATTTGGTTTTTGTTTTGCTGAGGTCATTTGGTAGGCAGAAGTGACTAATGGAAGGACTTATACAACTCTTTTTGTCACTGCATGTGCCTATAAATAACCAATAAAAATGTCTATGGGTGCAGGGCCACAATGCTGAAGATGTGGTAAAAGCATTGTTATCAGTCTGGAGTAATTTTACATTTGTTACTCAGGGCCCCCTTCTGTACAGGTGCACCTGAGAGCAGAGCCCTAAGGTTTCCTGTGTGTGTGTGTGTGTGTGTGTGTGTGTGTGTGTGTGTGTGTGTGTGTGTGTTGAACCCAGGGACATTCTACATCTGAGCTGCATCCCCAGTCCTATTTTTAATTTCTTATTTTTAAACAGGTTTTACTAAGTTGCAGAGAGCCTCACTAAGCAGATGAGGCTGTTTGCAATCCTGTGATCATCCTGTCTCAGCCCTTTAGGTACTGGGATTACAAGCATGTGCCACCATGTGGGGCTTTCTAAATTCTTTTTTTTTTTTTTTAGTGGTACTGGGGTTTCTGGAAGCCCTTCAACCTCCGGGTTACACTACCCAGACCTATTTTATATTTTTATTTGGAAACAGGGTCTCCTAAGCCAGCACGTGAGGCTGGCTTCGAACCTGCGCGATCCTCCTGTCTCTGCCTCCCAAGCGGGAATTACAAGCATGCGCCACCACGCCTGGCTAAATTCTTAAGAAAAGAATTGAAATAGCAAGTTCTTAATCGCAAGTTAATCCAAATAAGGGTCTAACCATATACATGCATGTTTATAGGAGGTTCTTTCTGCCTAAGTGTAGGTTTGGAGCATCCTCTGAGTATGGAAATTTTCAGTAGCATGCCCCAGTGTTCATGTCTATCTAATTACCTAGTTCTTCCTTAAATAGAAGTGGGGAGAGGAATCATCCTTTCCTTATTCCTGACCCAGAGAAAAGGTTTTCAGCTTTTAATTATTAAGTATGATGTTGTCTCTGGCTCTATTATATTCAGGCTTTATTATCCCAAAGTAAATTCCTTCTATACATAGTCAATTGCAAAGAAAAATTATCATAAAAGGATGTTGAATATTATCACATTTTTATGCATCTATTAAAACATAATTTTTATCTTTGGTTCTTTTAATACTGTGTGTAACATATGTTGAATAATCTTTCTGTCCTCTAGGTAAATCCCAGCTGGTCAGGATATATTTTTAATATACTGTTGAATTCAGTTTACTAGTATTTTGTTCAAGTTTTTTTCAAAAAATTAAGACATATATTTTCTTTATTGATAAGTGGAACATATTAAAAATGGTATATAGTTAGACTGTGCTTGGTGCCCTCTCCTTTCTACCAGTTCCCCTTCACCCCTCCCCACAAAGAGTGTCCAGTTAACCATGCTATATTCATACTTTACACATATTCAGATGTAGATCTTCCATTAATCAACCTCATCCTTTTTCCTCTCCTATTCTTCCACTATATCTTTGCTGAAATCCCCCCCCCATTATTTGGAGTCACTCTGGTATTCCTAATACTGCCTAGTTTGAGCTTATTAGAGAAAACATATGTCTCTTCTCTTTCTGTGCTTGGCTGATCTCACTTAACATAATGTTCTCCAGATCTGTCCATTTTCTTGACATGATTTTGTTCTTTATAGCTGAACAGAATTCCATTGTGTGTATTTCCCATAATTTTGCAATCCATTTATCTGTTAATGGAGACCTAGGTTGGTTCTATATTTTGGCTTATATGAATTGTGCTGCTATGAACATAGGTATGCATATGTTACTGTAGTTCCCTGATTTCAACCCCTTTGTAAAAATACCCAGGAGTGGTAGAGCTGGATCATATGGTGTTTCCATATGGTATTCCCAGTTTTCTAAGGAATATCCACCCTAATCTCCATAGCAGCTGAACTAGTATGCAATCCCACCAAGAGTGTTAAAGAGTTTCTCTTTCCCCACACCCTTGCCATCATTTGTTGTTACTTGATTTTTTTATGCTTGCCACTGTGATTGGGGTTAGATGGAATCTCATCATAGTTTTGATTTGCAACTCCCTGATGACTAATGATTTAGAACATCTTTTCATGTATCTATTGGCCATTTGTATCTCTTCTTTTGTGAAGTGTCTATACAGTTTAGTTGCCCATTTCCTGATTGGGATATTTGTTTTGCTAGTATAGAGAGTTTTGAGCTCTTTTTATATTTTGGATATTAGCCCTCTATCAGTGTGGTGGTTGTAAAGATCTTCCATTCTGTAGGCTTTCTCTTTAGGTTCTTAGTAGTTTCCTTTGATGAAAAGAAACTTTTTAATTTGATGCCATACCACTTGTTAACTCTTGCTTTAATTTTCTGCTCTTTGGAGGTCTTATTGAGAAAGTTACTGTCTGTGCCTATACATTGGAGCATTGAGCCTATGCCCTCCTCTAATAACTTCACAGTCTCTGGTCTAATTTCTAAGTCTTTGATCAATCTCTAGTTGATTCCTGTACATGGTGAAAGGTAAGGATTTAGATCCATCTTTCTACATAGCCAGTTCTCTCAGCACCATTTGCTGAAAATGCTGTCCTTTCTCCATCGTATAAGTTTGGTCCCTTTGTCAAAGATTAACTGACTATAGGTGTGTGGGTTTGTATATGTATCTTCTATTCTGTTCCTCTGGTCAGACTGCCTGTTGTGCCAATACCATGCTGTTTTTACTACTATTACTCTATAGTATAATTTTAAGTCTGTGATTGTGATGCTGCATGCATGGTTCTTATTGCTGAGAATTGCTTTGGCTATTCTGGGTCTTTTCTTTCTCCATATAAAATTCATGACTGAATTTTATAGGTGTATGAAGAATGTTGTTGGTATTTTAATGGGAATTGCATTGAATCTATAGGTCACTTTTGTCAGAATGGCCATTTTGATGACATTTATTCTGCCTATCCATGAGCACAGGAGATCTTTCCATCTTCCAAGATCTTCTTCTATTTATTTATTTAATGTTTTATAGTTTTCTTTGTTAAGGTCTTTTACATCTTTGGTTAGGTTTATTCCTAAGTATCTTGTTGGTTTTGAGGTTATAGTGAATGGAATTTTTTTTTAATTTATTTCATTGCAGATTCATTGCTGGTATAAGGAAAAACAACTGATTTCTTTAGGTTGATTTTGTATCCTACAATTTTGCTGAATTGGTCAATCAGCTCCAGAAGTCTTTTGGTTGAGTATTGCAGTTTGTAGACAGCCTCAGCTACTTAGTGAGGCTCTCTGCAACTTAGTGAGACCCTGTTTAAAAATAAAGAATAGAAAAAAAAATAGGGCAGGGGATATAGCTCAGAGATAGAATGCCACTAGGTTTCATTCCCAGACTCACACACACACACACAAAGGACAAAATTTAAAAAAAAAAAAAAACCTAGCGACATTGTGAGACAAGTAAAAAAGTAAACAAGTAAAAAGTAAACAAACAAAAAACCCAAATATAAGAGAAAAAACCCAAAAATACAAAAAATCAAAATAAAAACAGTCCTACTAATTTACAAATATGGGGCGGGCCTATATAATATCTGAATGTCTGATTACTGTGGTAACTTCTGGAGTATTTTCCAATGTCTCTTATTTGCTCTCTACCCTACTGTCAGCTTCTGAACCAACTCTCTGAGTGTTTAGGACCCTCACTCACCTCTGACAGCTTGTGTTTAGGTGGTATGGCATCGGGAGTCACTGATAATGAGTTCTGTTCAAGTCCTGGGTTCTTTGTATTTCCAGCCTGTAGTCTGTGCCTCTGCACTTTCCTAGAGCTCTGGCCTGTGCTTTCCTACCTGCAGGTGGTGAGGGTGTCCAATGTAGTATTGGAGTGACCTACTGTGGCCCTGTGCAGGTATCATGCTTGAGCACCTTTCCGGTGTCTCTGGAGGTTCTAACTGGACTAGCCCATCAGGTCTCGTGGTACACAATGGGCACACACTTACATGGCTGCCCTGGTCTTGGGCTCCGGAGAACTCACTGTGCTACTGGATCCCACAGCTTCTCTGGGCACACACGGTTACCTGATCCCTTTCCAGGTCTCTGGAGGTCTCACTGTGCCACTGCAGGTACCACCTCTGGTGAACAAATGGTGCCACTAAGGTGCTTAGATGGAGCTTACAGCTTAAGATGTTGGAGCTCTTTGGCCATTTTCAAACTCTTGAGCTTTTTCTAAATTTCTTGGGGCTGCTTCACTGGGACACGCAGTTTGGGCCCACAGCCCTTGATGGTACCATTGGTCTTTTTCACTCACAGCAGGTCCTTTGTGTGCTTGGGCTTTTTTGCAGGAAATCCTGCAGTTCAGAGTTACTGGATTCCTTCTACTGTGGTTCTTGGATATGTTTTGGGTCATTAGCTATATTTATATTGTTTATTAAGACACTGCTTTCTCAGTAGTTGAACTTTATGTTTCAGCTACTGAGATGTGCTGTGTCCCGCAGTCACCATTTTGAATCTCTCCTTCAAGATTTTTTTAGATTTATTTTTATTTTTATTCAACAAGGATACTGGTCTATTGTTTTGTTTTTCTCTTAGAGGCTGTGATACCAAGATAATATTGACTTTATAACATAAATTTGAAAGAATTTTAATTATCCCATCTACTTTAATTTCATTTTCTTTTCTTTTTTTGGTACTGGAGCTTGAACCAGAGACTTTCTACTACTTCCAATCTACACCCTTTTATTATTTGTTTTTTATATTAAAATAGAGTCTTGCTAAGTTCTTGAGAGTATCATTAAATTGCTAAGTCTGCCCTAAAACTGCAGCTCTCCTTTCATCACTTCCATGTACTGGGATTACAGGCATAATTTATCATCCTTGATTCCATCTTCTCTAATTTGTTAATTTTTTTTTAAATGACTGGTTTTATTCTTAAATTTTTGGTAAAATTCCCAAAGGAAGTCACCTAATTCCGAGTTTATTTTTCTGTGTAGATATTTTTTAGTTGTTGACTTAATCTTTTTATTCATTATAAGTCTGTTTATATTTTCAGTGTCTTAGTGATTATTATTAGTAAATTACATGCTTTTGAAATTTATTCATGTGTTCTAATTTTTCCAATTTTGAGAGCATATAAGTGTTGGGGTCTGCTCAACCACCTGACTAAACTTCCAATGAATCAGCTACATGTAGCGCCTAGCACGTTGGGATCTGCACAACTGCCTGAAAACTTCCGATGAATCTGCAACATGTAGCGCTAAGTGGATATGGAGGACATAACTACTCCCCTTACCCCCACTATCCCAATTTGGTAATGTTGAGTCTTATTGGCTCAAATAATGCTTCCATGTTCGTGAGCCCCTTGTGCATTAGACAATGATTGGCTGCAAGTTATGTGCTTTGTACATGCAAGGGTGACCGGGTGATCTTTATCTTGATAGGTTAGAATAGTTTCCTGTTGGAAATCCCCCCCTGTGGTTTTTTGCTTTAAATTGGTTTGCCTGAGAGAAATAAACGAGATCCTGCTTGACACATCTCCTGGCTCATGTGTTTCTGTTCGGGCCTTCGGCACTCACTTTCCTACTCAGCCCCACCGCTGATGGCCTGGACCTGTCAGTCTGGTGCCTCATGTGAGGAACTCTTTCTTGGCGAAACGCTGACAGGCCAATTGGTCCGTGGGTGAGTGTCCCCTCATAAAATATGGGGAAGTCCAGTTCTAAACCTGACCCTGCCCTAGAATCCCTTTGACTCTTTCTCAAGAGCTGAGGACTTAATATCACTGATAACAAAGCCACCCAGGTCTGGGGGTACCTTTAAAAATCTACCCCATGGCTTCCCAAAAGTAATCTTTTTGATTGGGATACCTGGGATCACGTTGAGAGACTGGTTAGGCGAGCCCAGACAGAGCAAGAGGAGATCCCCCCCTGGGGGTTCTCTCTACCGTGCTTAAAAGTTGTTTTCCCCCATGATCCCTGATGAAACTCGCTGACCATGGCCCCAAGCCAGTGGGAAAAGGGGCCGCCAAGCATCTACCCTCCCCTGGTCCTGAAGCCCCTAAGAACCCTCCCTGTCCCTCCCTTGATCCCTTTGGGTACACTCCATGGCCTAGTAAGGTCTCCCCACAGCCCCTTTCCCCAGCCAATTCCTTCTCCACACACTCAGCTCCGCTGCCATATGTGGGTGAAGGGGGAGCCAGAGGAACTGTGGGCCTCTTTCCTGTTAATGTCAACCTGGGAGGAAACCGCCCTGCAACCTGGTACCCCTGGGAACCTCAAGACCTAAAAGAACTTAGAAAGGGTGTAGCAGAGGACGGACCTAACTCCCCTTGGGCAGACACCCTTATAGAAGGAATAGTCCACCAGGCACATGTCCCACATGACTGGAGACACCTCACTAAGGCTGTGCTCCCTGAGAATCTTTCTTAAGTGGACAGTGTATTTTCAGGAGAAGTGTAAAATCCAGGGTGAACGGAATCAAGCTGTTCAGCCTGTTATACCTCTAAATTATGACATGCTCTCTGGTACAGGCAATCAGTTCACCACTGGCCTCCAACAGGTGGCCTTACTCCCCCTGCACCAAGACCAGGTATGAACAGCTGCTTTGACAGCATGGAGGAAATTAGATGAAGGGCCTACAAAAGCCCCTATCGCTGGGATAACCCAAAAAGCAAAAACACAAAAGTCAATTAATGAGACATCCTTAAGGCAATTTAATCCCATGCTGCCTTTAATTTTATATGTTTTCATGGGAAGCACCATATGCTTGGCTCTTTTGGCCCAGATGAAAGAGCCCATTCACTGGATATACCTCTCCATTAGGGGGAGCACCCCAGGTATATTCCATAATTGATCAAGTAGCAGATTGCATTATTAAAGGAAGAGACATAGCAAATCTGCTTTTTAGAATGGACCTTCAAAATATAATTATCCCCTACTAATTATCTGATTTCACCTGGTTAAAAAAAATAATAAAAGAGTGGTAATAGCATTAGAGGGATTTTTGGGTAATGTTGATCATCATTATGGTCCCTATAAGTGGATGAGCTATTTTACTAGGTTGGAGTGGAGGCCCCCAAAAATCTTTATCCAAGAGCCTAATCCAAATTTCCTGATGGTGTTTACTGATGGGGGCTTATGGGGGCAGCGGTGGTTATATATCCTTCATTTGTCAACGGACAAGACCCACAGTCAGTTCAAACAATATCACATCCAATAGAAGGCTCCCCCCAGTTCAAAGAATTATTTGCAGCATATTAGTGTTAAATGCCATTCATGAACCCATCAATTTATTTTCAGATAGCCAATATGTGGCTAATCTGTTACCATTATTGATGGAGGCTGATATTAAACTAGATCCCAATCCTATTACCCCTCTAATGATTAAAACACAAACAATTTTAAAACAACGAATACATTCTATATTTTTACAACATTTGCGAGGCCACCAAAATCTACCAGGCCTCCTCTCTAAAGGCAATCAAACTGCAGACAAATTAGCCTCCTCTATTTTCTCCATAATGGAGGCCACCAAATTCCATCAACTTATTCATGTCAATTGGAGGGGCTTAAAACATAAATTACTACAGGCATTGACTACTGGTTTAAAAAAGATTGTGCATGTCTGTCAATCCTGCCAACCCTTCCTTCAAATACCCCCCTACAAATTTCGGGTAGCAATCCTCAAGGATTAGGCCCCTACAATCTTTGGCAAATTGATGTAACTCATTATTCCCCCTTTGGTAAATTAAAATACATTTTTGTATCAGTCGATACCTACTACTGAGCATGCTGGGCCTCAGCCCACGCGGGAAAAAAGACCAAATATGCTATTAGTCATATGCTACAATGTTTTGCCACCCTAGGGTTGCCCAACCAGATAAAAAACAGATAACAGACCATGTTTTATGGACAAGGCCTTTGCTATTTTCCTCCAAACCTGGAATATCTCCCATACTATGGGCATTCCATATAATCCTAGAGGACAGGCCATTGTAGAAAGATTTAATCACACCTTAAAAGTTGAATTACAAAAACAAAGGGGGGACTCATTACCCCCACATGATCAGCTTAGAATATTAAATTTTTCAAAATACAGCCCAGAACTTTCACCATTCCAGAAACATTGGTCATCCTCAATCACATATACATCTGTCTTGGTGAAATGGAAAGACCCACTCACAGGCATATGGAGAGGGCCAGACCCATTGATTATGGCTGGAAGGGGATTTGGATTTGGAAAGCCCCCTGTGGGTTCCAGCAAGGGACATTAAATATCTTCTGCCATGCACTAATAATTGTGATTCCAGGGGAAAAGAGATCCCTGAGATTAGCTCTCTCTTCTTAATTACAAAAAGAGAGATACAAAATGGAGATGAAAATCCTCATCAGTCTGATCCTATTAGCACAAATAAGGTATGGTATATCAGGTTTTGGAGACCCAGGTAAGGCAAGAGAGATCCTTAATAAAAGGATGGGGCGGCCCTGTAATTGTGGAGGGAGTAACTTCCCAGTACTCACCATAGATGGACAGGCTATCCAGAGTAATCCATTTTACAAGCCACCTTTAGACTCCCTTGCAGATGTAGCATTACAAAATCGAAAAGAATTAGACTTGTTAACGGCTGAAAAGGGAGGCATATGCTTGTTTTTACATAAAAAAATGCTGTTTTTATCAAATTGGGCTTAGTCCAGGAAAAGATAAAGCAACTCCAAGAAGACCTTAAAAAATGCCGGCAAAATCTACAAGACAACCCATTATGGACAAGCTTCAGTGGACTTTTGCCTTATTTTTTCCCTCTATTGGCCCCCCTTGTGTCTCTCCTGATTATTTGTACCCTTGGCCCCTGTATCCTCAATAGATTAGTTCAGTTTGTAAGCAATTAAAATACATCAAGTAGAGATCCAATATCAAAAGCTTACTGAGAGAGAGCCCAATCAGTATGACTGGCATTCTGACTATAAACATCCCTTCTCTTCTCCCCATGTACCCAATGACGGGTAAGATCCTCAGAGGAGGACAACCTAAGACAGGGGCTGGGGTGCTTATGAGCGGCTATCAAGCATGAGTACCTAAAGACAGGTAAGATCCTCAAAAAAGGACAACCTAAGACAGGGACCATGCATTTTGCCCTCATATATAAAAAGGAAGGGGGAGATGTTGGGGTCTGCTCAACCACCTGACTACACTTCTGATGGATCAGCTACATGTAGTGCCTAGCGCATTGGGGTCTGCACAACCACCTGAAAACTTCTGATGCATCTACAAACATGTACCGTCAAGCAGATATGGAGGGTTTAACTACCCCCTTACCCCAGCTAGCCCAATTTCGTAATGTTAGCCTTATTGGCTCAAATAATGCTTCCGTGCTTGTGAACCCCTCATGCATTGGATAATGATTGGCTGCAAGTTATGTGCTTTGCACATGCAAGGGTGACCTTTAGTATGATAGGTTAGAATAGTTTCCTGTTGGAAATCCCCCTTGCAGTTTTTTGCTTTAAAATGGTTTGCCTGAGAGAAATAAACAAGATCCTGCTTGACACATCTCCTGGCTTGTGTGTTTCTGTTTGGGCCGTCGGCACTCACTTTCCTCTCAGCCCCACCGCTGACAGGCTGGACCCATCATATAAGTTTTTATAATAGATCTTTCAATGTTTTTATTATTAAATTAGCAGTTATATCTCCTTTTTATATATAATTTTATTAGAATTGTTTTACTTTTTTCTCCTATCCTATCAAAAAGTTTGTCAACTATGTTTATTTTTTCAATATACCAACTGACAGTTCTGGTGATATTTATTATTTTATCTATTCATTATTTTATTTCTGCGTTAATATCATTCTCCCCCTGTCAATAACATTACCCAAAATTTGTTCTTATTCTCCAATTCCCAAAGTGTAAAGTTAGGAGATTTATGTGATATTTTGGTGTTGTTGCTGTTTTTATAATAGAGATATTTATCACTTTAAGCTTTCTTCTTAATACTTCTTTAACTGCATCCCATAATTCTCATGTTTTTATATTTTAATTTGTCTTTAAGTATGTGTTAAATATCATTCTTGACTTCTTTGATCCATAGATGTTCTAAAGCAAGTTGATAATTTCTTTCTATCTTTAAATTTTCTAGGTTTTTGTTATTTATTTCTAGAGTTATTTCATTTTGTTCAGAAATTATGCTTGCTATGATATTAGTCTTAAATTTTCTACTATGTGTTTTATGGTATGTTATAGTTTGATATAGAATGTTTCTTAGAGAACTTATAAATTGATGTTCAGGTTAAAATTGAATCATTATTGTTGTAATCTCACAAGTAGATACAACCATTGTAATGGATTTAGCTCAGTGGTGATGTGGTCTTGTGGGACATGGCTAGAGAAGGTTGTTCTCTGGAGGCATATGACCTTAAGAATTGTGCTTTTATTTTTGAATCTCATTATTTACTTACTTTCTTTACCTTCCACCTATGTGATATGAGTGGCAGAGCCCAGTTCTCTCTCTCTCTTTATGCTTTCTGTCACCATGCTTTGAGATACATAGACCTTGACATTACATGGAGTGAAACTGGAATCACTAAGAAATTGTGAGCAAATAAATCTTTCTTCTTCTAAGTTATGAGGTCAGGTCTTTTGAATTATATGAGTAAGAATGTTTATAAAGATCAAAATTGGTACCAAAATAGTGGAGTCACTGCTATAATTAAGTCTGGCCATTTTTTTTTTTTTTTTTTGAGCATTTGAACTGGTTTGTGAGAGGAAATTGAAAGAATGTGGCAGAAATGTGGTGAGAATGTGGCTAGAAAGACCAATGGTAAACTGTGATCAAAAGATTTTGAAGGACAAAGACAACTTTATGGAAAAATAGAAAGCACACCACATATATGCATTTTGGCAAACAACTTATCAGCATTTCCCCCATGTTCTGAAACTTTGTGTGAGGTCAAATTTAAAGATGATGGACTAATTAAACTTACAGAGGATATATCAAAACAGCAAAATATAGAAACTACATTGTGGATATTGATGTCTGCATTCAGCCAGTTGTGCATAAAATTTTGGGAATGGAAAGAAAACAAAGATAATTTATAAAATGGCAGTTTGGCCAGAAAGCCATGTGTAACCAGACCATATGGTGGATCTATTCCTAGTTTTCTGAGAAATCTTCAGACTAATCTTCTTAACCAAAAGTGGAAAAGAGTTTCTATTTTCCACATTCTTGCCAGGATTTGTTGTTATTTGATTTCTTTATACTTGTCACTCTGATTTGGGTTAGAGGGGATCTCAGAATAGTTTTGATTTGCATCTCCCTGATGGCTCATGATGTAGAACATTTTTTCATGTATCTATTGGCCATTTGTATATCTTCTTTAGTGAAGTATCTATTCAGTTCAATTGACCATTTCTTGATTGAGATATTTGTTTTGCTAGAATAGAGTTTTTTGAGCTCTTAGTATATTCTGGATATTTCCCTTATCATAATGGTGGCTGGTAAAGATCTTCTCCCATTCTATAGGCTTTCTCTTTAGGTTCTTGATGGCTTCCTTTGATGAGAAGAAACTTTTTAGTTTGATGCCATCCCACCTGTTAATTCTTGCTCTAATTTCCTGTGCTTTAGTGGTCTTGTTGAGACAGTTACTGCCTGTGCCTATATGTTGGAGTGTTGAGCCTATGCCCTCCTCTAATAACTTCAACTCCTGGGTATCTGTCCAAAGGGGTTGAAATCAGAGAACTACAGTAACATATACATACTCATGTTCATAACAGCACAATTTTTAATAGCCAAAATACGGAACCAACCTAGGTATCTATCAATAAGTGAATGGGTTGCAATATTATGGGAAATACACACAATGGAATTCTACTCAGCCATAAAGAACAAAATCATGCCATTCACAAGAAGATGAAAAGATCTGGAGAACATTATGTTAAGTGAGATCAGCAAAGCACAGAAAGAGAAGGGGCATATGTTTTCTCTAATATGGCTAAACTAGGGAATATGAGGAATACCAGAGGAACTCCAGATAATGGAGGGAAACTCACCAAAGCTAGAATGGAAGGCAAGGAGAGGAAGAAGGCTGAGGTTGGTTAATGGAGGAGCTACATTCAAATATGTATAAAAGTATGACTATAGTATGCATATACTATGTATAAATGTATGAATATGGTATTGCTCTACTTATACTATATGGAATATAATAAAGTAACCTGGATGCTCATTATTCAGAAATGGGAAAGGAAAATTGTGGGGGTTGGGCACCAAGCACAGTCTGAATATATGCTGTTTTAAATATGTTCCACATAAAAATAAAAAATAAATAAAAAATAAAAATTAAGAAAGGCATGTGTAAAGCAAGGGTTCAGAGAAATTATTCTGTGAAAGAAAATAAGATGGCTGAAATGAAGTGGCTGCTTTACCTAGGAACAAGGAAAGAATTATAAGGTGTCCTGGATTCTTCACCTCAGATTTCAAAAGAAATTGTGAGGAGTCAGGCAACATTTGGCAGGTTGGAAACCTTGAAAGCAGGACCAAATAAAGCAGTTTGTGAAACTATAAGGTTCAAGCCAAGGTTGCAAAATAAAAGAAAAAAACTAAGATTTAGAAATATTAAAGTGTGAAATGAATGCAATAAAAGGCTACTAGCTGCAAGTCATGGAGACCAGGTGGAAAATCCATAATGCTGCCCATTGCAATCAACCAGGCCACAGTGACAAATCTGCCAAGGCCCCTTGGAGATTCAATTTCATTATCATGTGCCCAAATGCCAGACATAGAGCCACAGAATTAAATGCTTGCTCTGCTGGATTTCAATATTGTTATTGTCCCATTTCTTCTTTCTATAGACCCATTTCTCTCTTTTGAAATGTAAATGTTTACTCTGTGCCTTTTTATATTGGAAGTATGTGTGGAGACCCATAAGAAGTACACACTAATATTGAGAACATGACCCCACTCTCCCCACACAGGTGAAGATGACCCTGCTTATCCTGTGTAGCTGTGGTTAATCATTTACTTATATAAAGATGACTATGCAGGTCATCTTGTGCTGCTTTGAATATATATATATATATATATATATATATATATATATATATATATATATATATATATAGTTACATACAGATGGCTAGGTAATAAGCAATAGAACTCTATTTAAGGGGCAGATTTGCAAAATAAACCTGTTGTTTTCTTCCTGATGATGACTGCATGCTTTCTTCTTCCTGAGAGTCTAACCATCAAAACGTGCCCTTCAACTGCACATGGCCTGTGACAGGGTCCCTGACAATTAGCATAGTCATCAAGATCAAGTAAATGTTTTAGTGTTTCTCTAGAGAGCAGCCACAGAAAAAATAACCCAGGTGGAGCAGATGTGACCTCTAGACTCCTTGTGGTTTCTAGTAGCAGACTATATGGTTCCATGGGCCACTCTATAGGATTAACATGATGCATGTACACATCCAGATAAGATCTAAAGGGTGCTAGAAGCACTGGAGCCACAATAACTGGGGGAAATTACCTTTAAAATCAGGAACAAGACAAGAAATCCCAGTATTATCACTCTCTTTTAATATAGTCCTTAAAACGCTTGTAGAGAAATAAGACAAGAAAAGAATATCAAAAGAATTCAAATAGAAAATGAAGAATTTAAATTATCTTTATTTGTACATGACACGATCTTGTATCTAAAAGACCCCAAAAATTAAAACAAAGGATTTTTAGAGCTGATTAGCAAATTTAGCAAAGTAGCATGACACAAAATCAACCTTAAAAAAATCAGTAGCTTTTCTATATAATAGCCATGAATCCACTGAGAAAAAAATTTAAAAAATGTATTCCATTAACAATATCCTCAAAACAAAAAATATCTAGAAATAAGCCTAATCAAAATGGTAAAAGACTTCTACAATGAAAATTATACAGATAAAAGAAAGTAACTGAAGCTCTTGAAAGATGGAAGGATCTTCTTTGCTTTTGGATAGACAAAATAAATATTATCAAAATGTCAATTAGCATACAGAGTCAATGCAAGCCTATCAAAATATCAGTCATTTTTATAGACCTAGAAAAATCAGTCATAATTATATATGGAGAATCAAAAGACCTAGAATAGCCAAAGAAATTTTCAGCATTAAAAACCAGGAAGGTGGCATCTTAATTCCTGGCTTTAAATTATACTACAAAGTTATAATAATCAAAACAGGCTGATGTTGGCACAAAAACAGACATATAGAACAATGAAACAGAAGATAGAAATCCACACACTTATAGACAATTGGTTTTTGATAACAAGGTTCCAGAAACATTTTATGGAGAAAAGACAATCTTTTAAACATATGGTATTTGAAAAACTGGTTATTCAATTGTAGAAAAAATGAAATAAAATTCTTACCTCTCACCCTATGCAGGAATCAATTCAAAATCGATCAAAGACCTTAAAGTTGCACCAGACTGGGAAGCTACTTCAGGAGGTCCTATGTACAGCATTTTAACATATAGGCACAGGTAGAAACTTCCTCAACAAGATTTCAAAAGCTTGAGAAAGTAAAATGAAAAGAAGTGGGATTAAATAAAAGTAAAAGTTTCTGCACATCAAAAAATATCAAGATTTTAAAACAAAGCATACAGAGTGGGAGAACTTTACCAGCTATCTTCCTGATTGAGGACTAATATCTAGAATATACAGAGAACTTAAAAAGACATTACACTAAAAAACCCAATCAAGAAATGAGCAACTGAGTTGAATAAATACTTCACAAAAGATACAACAACAGATATGAGAAAATTTGTTCAACATCATTAGCAATCAATGAGATGTAAATTTAAACTACACTGAGATTTTATTTAAGCCCAATCAGAATAGCAATAACCAAAAAGTCAAATAAATATTGGCAACAATGTGGGAAAATAGAAATTTCTTTAGAAATTTAGTGAAGGGTCATATGTTTTCTCTAATTTTACAAGCTAGGGAGTAACTGGGATATTAGAGGGAATTCAGATTTGGGGAGAGAAACTGTAGTGGAGCCACAGAAGTGGCCTAAGTGAATGGGAGGGGAAGAACTGAGGTTTATTAATGAAAACACTACTATCAACTATGTATACATATGTGAATATACTAATGTTAGTCTCAGTATTCTGTATTTGGAAGAAAAGTATGAGACATAGGGAGTCCACAAAGTGCTGTGTGCGTGTCAACATTATTTACATTATGATGTGAGACTATAATGAACCAATAAAGGCACATAACAAAGGTACCAGGAAAGTCTGCACTAGAGACTAAACAATAGGATTGCCCAAACCCTAGACTTCTAACTCTCAGAACTGTGAACTAAATATATTTTTTAAATTATTCATCTTTAGTTATTTTTATAGCAATGAAAAATGAAAAAATATCTCATTGAAATTTCTTATTTTGGTACCATGTCAGTCAGTTGTTTTGCATATTTGCTATAATAATTATTTAATGTAATCAAATATTTACTCAAAGTATATATTTCTAATTGTTATAAAAATTCTGTTACAGTGTACAGTTTTCTAAAATCAAAATCTAAATAAAGTCCACAGATTTTGATCAGTTTTTATATTAATTTTAATTTGTATGCTCTTTGATGATAATGGTTATCAATTTTTAAGATCAAATTTATTATCTCTTCCTTCATAACTGGTAACTTAAAATATTTTTAGAATTTTAGCTCTATAATCACAGTTGTGAGCAATAAGCTCTCATGTGTTTTTGCATCGCAGGGTAGCTATACATGGCAATTAGGTATAATAAATTTGATAAAGGAACAAGAGTCAATGCAAAGATGGATCAAAAACTTAGAAATTCTACAAGAGACCTTGAGGCTCCTTGCAGAGGGCATGGGTCCAACACTGCAACACATAGGCACAGATAAACACTTTCACAAGATCCCAAAGGCACAAGAAACTAAAATGCTGATCAATATATGGGGTTGTATTAAACTGAAGAGCTTCTGTACAGTGAAGGAAACTATCAAAAAACTCAACTGAGAGTCAAAAGAATCAGAGATTGTTGCCACCTACTTCTATAATAGTGGACTAATATCTAGAATACATAGAGAACTCAAGAAATTCAACACTGAGAAAACAAAGAACTCAATCAAAAAATGGGCAAGTGATTTAAACACTTCACAAAGAAATTCAAATGCCTAATAATTGCATGCAAAAATGCTCAACATCATTAGCAATCAGAGAGATGCAAATCAACACTACCCTGAGATTCCACATAGCTCTAACTAGAATGGCAATAATTCAAAATACAAACAAAAATAAATACTGGCGAGGATGTGGAGATGTGGGAACTCTAATACATTATTGGTGGGATTGCAAATTAGTGCAACGACTTTGGAAAACAGTATGGAGGATCCTCAAAAGAATGGAAATGAACTTACCATATGATCCAGCAATACCACTTCTGGGTATCTATCCAAAAGAATGAAAACCAAACTACCAAACTAATGCATGTGTATCTATGTTCATAGCTTCACAATTCACCATTGCCAAACTATGGAACCAGCAAAGATGTCGATCAACAGTGAATGGATTACAAAACTATGGGATATGTACACAATGGAATTTTACTCAGCCATAAAGAAAAACACAATAATGTCATTCACAGGAAATGGAATGGAACTGGAGGATATTATGCTAAGTGAGATTAGTCACTCACAAAATGTAAGAAGTTGAATGCTCTTCCTAATATGCAAAACCTAGGAAGAAAATAGGTCAAAGGTGGAATCTAGAAGAAGAAGTAGATTCTATAGATTAGCCAATAAGGTGACCTAATTAAGGGTATGGGAGGGGGGAAGGGAGAAATTCTTTAATGCACATGATTTTTTTTAACAAACATATCAATGCCAATCACTAAACCAAGCATGAGAAGAAGGGAAGGGGAGGGGATGGGGTGGGGATTGGATAAGGTCTAATTGGGTGATGTGTGCATGTATGTCTCCACCATCTTGTACCCCATTAAGATGTATGAATACATTTCACCAATAAACATTTTTTATAAAGGTACAAAAATGTTTTTGAGTATTTTCACCATAAAGAGATGATGAACAGTGTTTGAGGTAATAGGTATGTGTAACTTATTTAAAACTAGCACAGTTTACAATGTATAGTAACTCATAAATACAAAATATAATGTATAGTAACATAAATTTATACATTTTATCTTTATGTATTAATTAAAAATAAATTTAAAAAATTAATAAGATGAAGTTAGGACATGTAGGTACCTGCACCATTTTTTTTAATTTATTTATGGTGGTGAAGATTGCCTCTTACCCATGTTTAAGCACAAGATTCTGTACATCAATGTGTTTGGTGTTCAGAACTTTATCACCTAAATATAGGGCTACTATAACCCTGGAATTTGTTTCTCAAGGTACTCAACTTTTCCAGAAACTTGCCTACTACAAACAAATTAGGGACTCTGATACATTCTGATGGCAGTGGATATGTCCAAATGTTTGGGTTTTGCATACCCAACCCAAAGCAGTCCAAACAGCACAGGACAACTAATAACATACTGTTGCTTAAACTTTTGCCAGTTGCTTATGGTCAGCCCTTGGTAACAGCAAGTGACAGAGGTAGTCATTTTATTTAATTGGGCAAAGGACAATGACATACATTGGCATTTGCATGTATCCTATCAGCTCCAAGCAGCTGGGATGATTGAGTGCTTTAATAAACTCTTAAAGAAGAAGCTGAAGGCCTTGGCTTTCATTGGATAAGATGGTGAGTACAAGTGCCTGTGCCAGTGTGGCTTTTAAATGAGCAGCCTCCCTGCAATGGGAAGGCTCCATTAAATATGACAATAGAAGAAATATCTCTTGCTTTCAAGGTAACAGGAAGCTCTAAGGAATCCTCATTGCAACCACATGTGAGAGAAGGACCCACTTACGCTCTGCACCTGAACCCATGGCCTTGGGTTGAAAAGCCATCTGAGAGTGACCCTTGCATGTGCCAGTGTCTCAGGAGTTGCATTCCTTGAAATGGGGTACATATCTTTGCCTATGTGTACTGGGATAAAAGTCCCAGTTACAACTGAATCTTTGGAGATCTGGATGTCCCTGCCTGGTAAAGGTCACACCTCCCCCACAAGAAAATGACATAATTTTAAGTGGTATGTCTTTCCTTATATTCAAGGATGATATTCCTAACTCTTTGCCTTCTTTGTTGTGGTAACATCACGGCAAAACAACCACTATTCTGGCCACTGTTCTCTCACAAGACAAACACTTCACCTGGGTCCTCCCAGAAGAAAAGAACCTGACTATGACAGTCTCTCTCTCTGCCCTATGCCACCATCCAGAAATGCTGTTTTAATTAAAGGAAATAGCCTTCTTTTCTGGGCACAGACCTTTGCAAGACCGCACAACACCTTCTATTGCTAGGTTTGCATGGAGTTACCAGTGGAAGCAGCTGAAGTTCTCCCTGGAAAATCACTGCTGCTACTGCAGACAACTGGAAGACCTTATGAGCCTGGAACCACAGCAGCCCAAAATGTGATGAAGGATGCCTTGTAATAGAAGATTTGTTGCACTGAGATCATATTAATGCTTCCTACCTTGTTGAATATTCTATAGAAAATGAGTGGAGATAGTTGAGGGGGGAACATGTAAATCTTATAAACATGGCAACTGTTTGTACAGAACAGGTAAACAGGTCTGTAGCCAACTGAAATGTCAAATAGTTGCCTCAAGAACTATGTCAGAAAGTTACTCAATTACCAGATACCAACTAGTGATAGAATGGGCAGAAACTTATGGAAACAAAGTTTCAATCTTCTCCCACATGTTATCTTTAGGTCTCTGAAAAAATATGGCTGCCCATACCTCCTTTCAAACTAGACATGGAAGTGTTGATGAGGAAAGCCATACATACAGAGGTAAATGCTCCTGATTTTCCCCAAAAACCTAATAATTAGGTTTCCCCATAAACCTAATAATTGTGTATCTACTGTCACTGTCTGTGTTGTGCAATGTAGTGATCTTACCCATTAGCTTTCTTTGTTTCAGGAGCTGGTACATCTATAGATGTAGAGCTACTCTCAGAAGTTCAACATGTTGTCAAATCTTTAAATATGTCTCATCATGCTTTCTCTTTTAATGGACAAAACCACCCATATGCAGAAAGCTGTTTTACACAAAAAATGACATTATCATTGCTGCTCAAAGTGGAAGGTGTTCCTTTCTCCATGTAGAAGGCTGTGTATATATTTCAGACCACCATCAGCAGGTACAACAAAACTTAGTAGAGACAGATGCTGAGGCACAGGCTATTCAGGCCTTACAGGAGGACCTACTTATAACCTGGTAGAACTCACTGGGCTCTTCATGAATATGGGTTTTGACTATTCTCACCAGTGTGGCTCGAGGCCTAGTAGTTACTTGTTTCACCCTAGTAGTAGTTGTGGTCATTGGGCCCAATATAATGCTTTCTGGGTCAAATCATGTACCATCACCCTGTAGGAGGTAGAGTATGGGAGCCCAGAGGAAATACAGGGCAGTTGTGAGGACATTACATTACTCACCCTGTCCAACCACAGATAGCTTTTATTTATATAAGAATGACTGAGTAGGTCATCTTGTGTAGCTTCAGATATGTATATAGTTACATACACATGACTAGTAATATTTAGCATGTAAGCACACATTACACTAGTGTGACATGTGCCAAGGGGCCTAGAATCCTATATAAGGAATAAATCTGTAAAATAAATTCTGTTTTTTCTTCTCTGCATGGCAACTCTTTTCTGCTTTCTTCTCACTTGAGATCTCATCACCAAAACTACCCCTGGCCTATCACTGGGCCCCTGACAGCATATAATTTTATTTTTATTTTTATTTTATTTTACAGGGGTTCATTGCCATGAGTTCACTTTGAGTCTCAGAGGAGACTTTGGGAATTCTGAGCTATGCTGAAACTTTTAAGACTGTGGGAACTCTTAGATGTGGACTAAATGTATTTTGTGTTCCAATATGTGCATGAGCTCTTACTGTGGGAATTCTTGGACATGGACTAAATGGATTTTGTGTTCCAATATGGGCATGATCTCTTTAAGATACAGGGACAGAATTTTACAGTTGGATATAGAATATTCCCTGAAAAGCTTAAAACTGGGTGTTAAAATTAATATAATTGAGTCATGAGGGTTGTAATCTCATCAGTAGATAAATCTATTATGATAGATTTATCTGGGTGGTAACCCAGGCTGGAGGGATGTGGAGAAGGTGGATTATTGGAGGTGTATTTGTGTCATGGAATTCTTTTGCTTGCTGTCCTCTGTTTCTGACCTCTGTGATGTTAGGAGCAGAGCCCAAGTGTTATTCCTCTCTCTGCTTCCTTCTGCCATGCTCTTAGATCCATAGACCCAAGATATGTACTGAATTCAGAATCTCCAAGAAACTGTGAGGAAATAAATCTTGCTTCCTTTTTTTATTATTTATTATTTTTTTATTTTTGGTGGTACTGGAGTTCCTGGAAGCCCTTCTACCCCCGGGTTACACTCCCAGACCTATTTTATTTTTGAAAACAGGTTCTCTTAAGCCAGCATGGCTGGCTTCGAACCTGCACGATCCTCCTGTCTCTGCCTCCCAAGCATGGGTATTACAAGTTTGTACCACCATGCCTGGCCAAATCTTGCTTTCTTTATGCTGTGTGATTAGATATTTTGAATTATAGCAGTAAAAATATTATCTGAGACATGGTATAAAATGGAATCAATTCTATGAAAATATCTATGTGTATTTGAAATGGATGTGTATGGATGTGTATACATATATAGTATGTAACTATATACACAGAGACGTATTCTATGTCTGTTGCATGGAATGTTCTATGCATGATTGTTAGGTCATTTTGGCATATAGTGTTATTCAAGTTTTGTGTTTCTTTTCTTTTTTTCTTTTTTTTTTTTTTAGTGGTACTTGGGATGGAACTCTTCTACCTCTGGGCTACAATCCCAGACCTAGTTTATATTTTTATTTGGAAACAGGGTCTCTTAAGCCAGTGAGGCTGGCTTCAAACCTGCATGATCCTCCTGTCTCTGCCTTCCAAGTGCAGGGATTACAAGTGTGTGCCACCACGACCGGCAAGTTTTGTGTTTTTTTAATGACCTTCTGTCTGGATGTACTATCCAATATTGAAACTGAGAACTCTGTCAAGAGTCTGAAAGAGAAGAAATAAATAATGTTATCATTATTGCATTGCTCTCTATTTCTTTCTTTAGATATGCATGTTTGCTTTACTTATTTTGGTGTTCTAATGTTGAGTACATATATGTTTACAATTATTATACCTTACTAGTGGATTGACTTTATTTTCCTTTGTCTCCTATCAGTTTTTGACTTAAAGTGTATTTGTTTAAGAATTTCAACTTTGTTCTCTTCTGGATAGCATTTACACACAAATTCATCCCTTCACATTCAACATATGAGTGTCATAAATCTAACACAAGTGTTTTATAAAAAGAATTTTGTTGAATCCTACTATCAAATCTATTCAGCCAATCTATGTCTTTTGTCTGGGAAGCTTAAATCATTTATTTTAAGCATAATAAATAAAATATAATGATTGGAAGACAGACAAAAAGGAACAAATGTAAACACTATAAGATTAACAAAATATAAATTTCAAAAGGGCAATAGTAAATACTGATCCATCAATAATTATATTAAATGTTAATGGAATAAATTCTTCAATAAAATAAATAAATAAATATCCAAATAATATCCTTACTATAAAAGAATCACTTTTTTATACTAAGGTTTAAACCCAGGGGAATTCTTTCTTCAAGATACAACCCCAGGCCATTTATACTTTATTTTATTTTAAAATGTCAACTCAATAAGTGGCTGAGGGCCTTGCTAAATTGCTTAAACAGTCCTTGAACCTTCAATTCTCTTGTTTCAGTCTCTTAAACACTAAGATTGCAGGTATATGACATCATGCCCAGCTAAGACCTCTACAAAGAAAAATATAAAATATTATAAAAAAAGAAACTGAAGAAGACCATAGAAGATAGAAAAATCTTCCATGTTCATGGAAAGGCAGAATAAATATAATAACAATGGATATTCTTTTAAAAGTGATCTACAGATTCAATGCATTAAATTACCAAGGTCATTTCTCACAGACATAGAAAAATCAGTCCTTAAATTCATTTGGAACATCAAAAAACACAGAATAGCCAAAGTAGTTCTCAGCAACAAAAATCATCTAAGAGGAATCACAAAAACCTGACTTTATACTACAAAGCCATCGTAATAAAAACTGCATGGTACTGGCACAAAAACAGACACATAGGCCATGAAGCAGAATCGAAGACTCAAACAAATTTGCATATTTATAGCCAATTGATTTTTCGCAAAGGGCCAAAACTATACATTGAATAAAATATAGCCCCTTCTCCAAATGGTACTGACAAAACTGGTTAACCATATGCATAAAAATGGAAATAAACCCCACATTCTCACCCTGCACAAGAGTAAATTAAAGATGGATCAAAGACTTGGAAATTGGGCCAAAGACCTTAAGATTCCTTGAAGAGGGCAGAGGTCCAACACTGCAACACATAGGGACAGACAAAATCTTTCTCAACAAGATTCAAAAAGCACAAGAAATGAAAAGGTGGATCAGTACATGGGATTACATAAAACTGAAACGCTTCTGACAGCAAAAGAAACTACCAAGAACCTCAACTGAGAGCCAACAGAATAGGAGAAGATTTTTGCCAATTACTCATCTGATAAAGGACTAATATCTAGAATGTACAGAGAACTCAAGAAACTCAGCACTAAGAAAACAAATGACATAATCAAAAAATGGGCAAGTAAACTAAATAGACATTTCATAAAAGAAATTCAAATGGCCAATAATTGCATGAAAAAAATTCTCAGCATCATTAGCAATCAGAGAAATGCAAATCAAAACTACCCTGAGAGTCTACCTAACTCCAACCCGAATGGCAATCATATAAACACAAACAACAACAAATACTGGCAAGGATTTGGAGAAGTGGAACTCTAAGATATTGTTGGTGGGATTGCAAATTAGTGCAACTGCTTTGGAGAACAGTATAAAGGATACTCTGAAGAATGGGAACAAATTTACCATATTATCCAGCAATACCACTTCTGGGTATCTACCCGAAAGAATCGAAACCAAACTACCAAACTAATGCATACGTATCTATGTTAATGGCTGCACAATTGTCTAGCTTCTAAGTGAGATTAGTCAGTCACAAAACATAAGAAACCAGATATTCTCCCTAATATTCAGAATCTAGGGAGAAATTGGGTCACAGGAGGAGCTCTAGATGAAGAAGGATATTCTATAGATGAACAAATAAAGCCATCTAGCTGAGGGGAAGGGAGGAGGGAGGAAAATTCTCCAATGCACATGAGGTACTTTAACAAGCAATATCCAAGTCAATCACTAAGCCAAACATGAGAAGGAGGGAGGGGGAAGAAATGGAGTGGCAATTGGTAAGAGCTAATTGGGTGATACATGCATGTATCTCTCCATCATCTTGTATGCCTTTAAGGTGTATGACTACAATGCACCAATACAAAAGTAAAAAGAAAAAGAAAAGGAAAATAATAATTAAATACAAAAGTGGTTAAAAGTTCATGGAAAAATAAGAAAAAAGGATAGCTCTATTTCTTAAGGAATAGACATTAAGTCAAAAGCTATCACAAAAAACATCTTTTTTGTTGTTGTTGCTAAGGATTGGACACAGAGACATTCTATCTCTGAGCTACAACTTCATCCCTATTTTACTTTATTTTTATTTGGAAATAGGGTCTTGCTAAGTTGATGAGGCTGACTTTGAACCTGAAATTTTTCATCTCGTCTTCCTAAGTACTGGGTTTAAAAGTGTACCCAAACACACCCATCATTAATTAGTTTTAGGAAAATCTCCAGTCTCTCAATGACAATTCAGCCAGATCTCATTTCTCACTCACAATGGATTTCTGTGCCAGCTGGCATCTGAGGGACACTACTAATCATTCAACAAATGTAAATTTTATACACATCTTGGCACCATCCATTCAATCCCCTGCATCTTGCTAGGATGTAAGTTAAGAGAATTTGAGAAATTTGTGCAAAATTTTACAGGTAAAAGAATAAGTCCTCCACTTCTACTGTCAAGTGTTTTGGACACATTTTTCTCACATGTCTCCAACTGATAGCCTGAGAAATGTTTGTCAGAGTGCCAAAGAGAATATAGTTATTGTCCAACAATCCTTTAGTCTTTGTAGTTCTTCAGGAAGAAGAAAAAAAGAAAAATGATATACTAATAAATATGAGAAAATCTAGGTCTACTCATATAACTACTACATACCTCACAGTTTAAGAGATTTTAAAGTGATTTCTCTGAATAGCATTTCAATTTCCTAACTTACTTATCATTCTATCTTCTACAGATTCCACAAAACATAGAGAAAAAATCTTATAATTTAATCTATTTTTGTCAGAGTCTATAAACAGAAAAAATTAGCATAAATCTTACCTTATTATGATGTGATTCTGGCTCCTGTTGTTACTCTGTGAATTAGAGTTAGAACAAAAATAATAAAAGGTAATGAGCAGATAATCTTCAAAATACACAATTCTAGATGTTTACAAAATTATTTATATAAGACTCAAAATTAGAAATCATTTATATCACAAAATCAAAGTCCTTAAGTAATTTTACAAAGAGAATTTCTTCTGTTTGTAAATTTATAAACAAATAAATTTAAGGTTGTGACTAGCACTAGCTCTTATATTAAAGTCCTGCGAAAGCCAAAGTAGATTCATCTTTCTTTGTTTATTCTCTAATTTTTTTAGATTTGATTACATTTTGAAAAGAAAATAATAAAAACTTTACAGTGAGAGATATAGCAGCAATTCTTAGGTATAGGTATACAAACCAATTTGAAATATTAGAAGTCTGTGGTTTTATTTTATTTTGACTTATGAATGAAGAAAATCCTATTTTACATTTGAAGTATGAAACCTCTGGAGAAATAATTTAAACTATTTACCTCTTTTGATATTATTTATGATGTAGAATGCAACAAGCCATTTTATGCAAATATATTTTGATGGGATTTAGTCACTTTATACAGGACTGTAAATTTACAAGTAGCAGTTTGGCAGCATATAGAGAAAGTGTTTATGTGAAACAGCATAGGTAGAAGACAAAAAAATCACAACTAGACCGCTATACAAAACCATTAAGTATCAACAGACCTCTGGACAATTAGCAATAAACATAAAAAGGCAAAACTATTATTTTCCTTTTATTCTTGATAGTAAAGTTGTCTGTCCTATTATTGTTGTTTTTTACTATAACATTGAATTATAGCAACTTGTAAATTATCTGCAGTCAAAAGGAAATCTTTACTGATAGGTTTCATTTATAATCAGAAGAAATTAAATTTATCAGGTCCAGCTTATAAGTATTTTAAAATAATTGAATTTATTATAAAAACTAAAGAAAGCAGTTGGCTTTAAAGTTGAATTCTATTCTTCATGTTTCACTTGTAAATTAATATTGAAATTAAATAACTCTATTTTTAGATATATTCTTCTGTACCCAAAATTGTCAATATTCATTTATTTGTTTTTGTTACTCTACCTAAAAAGGATGCATAGTGAAGATGAATTCTCATATTCAAAATACAACTAACAGCCAGGCATGCTGGCATATGGTTGCAATCCCAATAAACAGATTTTCACAGATTTTCAGATAGCTTCAGACATTTAGTGAGGCCATCTGCAACTCAGCGAGACCCTGTTTCAAAATAAAAAATAAAATAGGGCTGGGTGGTATAGCTCAGAGGAAGAATGCCCTTGCATTCAATTTCCATTACAAAAAAAAATCACTATAAGATTTTTTTGTTTGTTGAAAATAAGTTACTGGATTAAAAATAAAAAGATGTCTACATGACCCTTTGTACATAAACAAATATTTTGTATTGTCCAAGAAGGTCTTAATGTTCCCTTTAGTGTGACTAAGCCTAGATGTGTTTCTACCTGAGGATAGTTTTCTGACTTTCCTTTCCTAAGAGAATTTACTTTAGAAAATTCCCAGTTGGAAATAAATGTCTTTCTTAGGGACTTAGGAGCCAACCCTTTGAAAGGTATCATTTAAAAAGCTAGAACTGTGTGCATATGTGTCTATTACTCTGTACTTTATTATTCTATGATTACATTATTCTATGATTCTAATGCATCAATAAAATTTATATTAAAAATGACTAGGACCACTATTTTCTAGTCTCCACGAGCAGTTAGGAGACTAACTTGGCAAGACCCAAAATAAGATGGCCTGATCATATTGAACAGTCTCCATCCCAATATTCTCCAGGAATATTCTATTAGCTCACCCCATCCTCTGAGAATCCTTTCACCTGTTGTTTCAGAAAGGTTGAGTTCAGTCGATCTCCTGTTGTAATAGTCTTGACCCACATTTCACTAGTCTGCCTATCTGGAAAAAAAAATTCTTTGACAGTTCATGTAATATTCTCAAGAATTGTTCAGTATCAACTCATGTTTCTCAAATGTATTTGCTGGTATTTTCTCTTACATAATTAAATATTCCAACCCACCATTTAAATAATTACTTTTTTAAGTACATAACTTGGGAAAAAGACGAAATAGATTATAACATAATGCAAACTGTAAAATTTTTTTAATCGATTCTTAGGCATTATTGAGAAAGACAATTTTCCTGTGTGTGTCTTTGAACCTTGTGCTATACGTGCTTTTCAGTAAAGTCTTACTTTGAACACCAAATTGATAAAAAAAGAAACCTTAAGGAATGCTGGAATTATAGATTTGTGGTAGAAAAAAATTAAAATTCCAAAATAGATACAATGCATGAGTAGTAGAATTTAATTTAAGTAATAAATTTCTTTTATGTGGTACTGGAAATTGCACCCAGGGGATTTCTACCTCTGCACTACACTTTCAGTTCTTTAAAAAAAGTTTTTTTTTTTTTTTAAATTTTGAAACAAGGTCTCAATAAATTGCTAAGGCTGGCCTCAAACCTACAATTCTCTTGTCTCAGCCTTCAAAGTACAGGATTACAGGCACATACCACCACACCACTTTTTATTTACTTTAAAAATAATAGTATTTTTAAAGTAAACAGAAAGAATTTAACATAGTACCAGTAACTCACACCAAGACTAGATTAAGTACAAATGGCATAGCTGCTTGTTTAAAACAGAGATGAACCTAACAATATCTGAAGAATTATTCAGCGTAAAACACATTAGTGAGAAGCCCAGAGCCACTTGATAGAACAACAAAAAAAAAAAAATAGCTGAGTAATTTTTCAACAGATTTACATAAAATTTCATTTTATACAAGCAAATTTTATGTAAACAAATCTAAGCAAATTCCCTTCCTTGCCATAACTTCTCAAAGTTTCTGAAACACATGAGAAATTAATCTACCCTATAAGATAAAAGAGTAAAAAAAGTAAAGTTTCTAGTTTATGTATTGACTTTGCTTAATTATAAAGTGTCCCAATCAGAAAAAATAATAAACATAAGGTCAATAATCACTTAATTTAAAAAAATGTCAGGTTAGTTTCAACTCTATGAATTGGGTGACTATATTCTCAATTTTCACATTATGAAAGCAATAACAGTTCATTGTACTCAGCCACTAAGCATTGATCAGTATTCAACTAAGAGCCTGTTTCAGGATGGCAGTAAAGGAGCAGAGAGTGAGTAGACTATTAACAGTCATTATCTGGGGCAAATATCATTCTAGGAAAATTCAACTTAAGTCAGAAAAATGTGCAACCCCAGGAAAACCATCAAGAAAACACATGTATCAAAGCACAGTCCTGTGATGTTATTGGGTGAGGAGAACAGATGAGCTACTACTATTCCATAAACAACAATGTGGATGGATCTTTCAAGCATGACATAGAATTTTTTAAAAGTACATAAATTAAACTCAAGAGAATATATCTCTTTCTGTACTAATATCCTGCCATTCTTCTAGCAAAAAAAAAAAAAACATAAACAGGTGTGTTTATAGTAGGTCAAATGTGAAAATAAAAATTTGGAAAGCCAAGTCCATCAACAGTAGATGTACCAACAAATTGTGCTATGTACATGCAATGGTATACTGCATAGTAATGAGGCAAACAATTTCCAGTTCCAACAATACTGACTCTCAAAAACTTAATGTCAAGTAAAAGAAAAGTCAAAGAAAAAAGAATTAGTGTAAGTGATTCCATTTTTAAATAATTGATGATAAAGGGCAAGATCATTCCGTGTGTGTGTGTGTGTGTGTGTGTGTGTGTGTGTGTGTGTGTGTGTGCTGTACTGGGCATAGAACCCCAGGGCATTCTACCTCTGAGCTACAGCCCCAGCACTATTTTTTATTTTTTATTTTGAAACAGGGTCTCACTGAGTTGCAAAGGGCATCACTAAGTAGTAGCTGAGGCTGTCCTTGAGCTGCAGTTCTCCTGTTTCAGCCTCCCAAATTCTGGGATTACAAGTGTGAGCCACCATGCTTGGGTAAAACCATTCTATCAAGAAGAAAATCAAGAGTGTGATTACCTTTGTGGAGAAATGTGAAGGTAACTTTGGGAGCCAACATTGTCCTGTTTGATCTCTACACAGAATTTACTTTGTAAAAATGTGTCATGCTGAAGTCTCCTCATGTGTAAACTTTGTGGGAGTTCTAAGTTTATTAAAATAGCAAGCCCACCTGCATTATCCAATATCTTTCCTTTTTTAGTATAATCTTTTAATTATAAAGAGTTATTTTTTACAAAGTCAATCTGCTTTATATAAATGGTTTAGAAATACAAAATGACTCCATATGGGCAACTGTAATGGTTAAGAAAATATTATGATTCAGGGTGTATTCATTTTGAGTCACCCCTTCATGCCAGTCTGGTATGGAGCTGTATTTCTATTTTCTGTATTTCTATCATTCTAATAAACTTCTTTAAATATTCAAAAACATATTATGATTCACTTAGTCTGGTCTCTGTAATATTTTTAAGTTGGGGACAAAAGAGATACAAAATGAGCTATAGTTAGAATATTTACAATTTATCATAAAATTATCTGAGAAATAACTGGCTGTGTTGTGCCTTGGAGCATAAAAAATATAAAACAAATGTTATCTAATTTATCTTCACAAAAGTATCATACATGTATATGTATATCTTCACAAATATAAATATATGTGTATACATATATGTATATGTATATCTTCACAGATGTATCATATATGTATATATTATCATTATCATATAATATTGTGTATTGATATAAATCAATATCTGTCTGTCTCTCTATATATAGAATGCTTCAGCAAATAATGATACTCTTAGCAATGTATCAATACCCTGTTTCAAAACAAAAACAATTAAAAAAGGGCTAAATATTTCAGTTGGATGCAGAAAGCCCCTGGGTTTGTCTCTAGTAACATAAATAAATGATAAATAAATAAGTTCTAACTTTTTGAGATTAACATATCAATCATTCTGAAAAAATGTGTAATATGATAACACTATATTAGATATTTAAATTTAGAAATAAACTGCTAAGATACTTTATGAAAACTAGTCAATATGCATCAATGTGTGAGGCATCCTTCTCTTGTCATTCATGGTTCAATTATACCTTTCTTTTTATCACAAATACTGGGGTATCATGCCCATCAGCTGTCAGATGACTTCCTCTGGATAAATAGCACTGCGCTTTGTGGTACAAGATGTTGACCAAAATCTTCAGACTTTCTATTATAGAAACTGTTTTCTGAATTCTTTTTTTTTTAATTTTTTATTGGTGCACTGTATTCATACATCATAGTGGGATACAAAGAAAACTTTTGTAGACATACATGCACACATCGCCCAGTCAGCCCCCACCCGATCCCCACCCCATTCCCTCCCCATCCCTTCTTCCCATGCTTGGCTTAGTGGTTGACATCTAGTATTATAGCAATTTATCCAAAATTAAAAATTATAATCTCACATAACAGTTTCATTTGTCTGATACCAAGCTTTTGATAACATAAAGATAATATTTTAATATTTCAATATTTCTTTTTGCTTTCTTTCTTACCAGAGAATATTTTTTTCTTTTTTTTAGGTGAAACTATCATATATTTATATATTTATTTTTCAGAAAAAAATCTATCCTAATATGGAATATCGATTCTAGATACCCAAAACGATCTCGAAAAAGAACAAAGTTAGGAGATATATATTTTCTGATTTCAAACCATATAAAGCTACAATAATTGAAAGAGTGTAGTACTGTTCTAAAGGGAGATATATAAACTATTGGAGCTGAATAAGAGCCTAGAGCTAAATTCTTCCATATATTGTCAAGTTATATTTGACAAGGTTTCCAGGAACATTTGGTGGAGGAAATAATAATCTTTTAACTAAATAATGTTGAAAAATTAAAATTACATGAAAACATTTCAATATTTCCTTTTGCTTTCTTTCTTACCAGAGAATATATTTTCTATTTTTTAGGTGAAACTATCATATATTTATATATTTATTTTTCAGAAAAAAAATCTATCCTAATATGGAATATGGACTCTAGATACCCAAAACGATCTTGAAAAAGAACAAAGCTAGAAGATATATATTTTCTGATTTCAAACCATATAAAGCTACAATAATTTAAACAGTGTAGTACTGTTCTAAAGGCAGATATATAAACCATTGGAGTTAAATAAAAGCCTAGAGCTAAATTCTTCCCTATATTGTCAAGTTATTTTTGACAAGGTTTCCACGAACATTTGGTGGAGGAAATAATAATCTTTTAACTAAATATTGTTGAAAAATAATAATTACATGGAAAGGAATAAAATTGGACCCCTACCTAATCCCATGTACAAATATTAACTCAAAATAGATAAAAGACCTAAATATAAATCTTAAGACTCTAAACTTTTAGAAGAAAATCTGGGTCATAAAACCTCACAACATTGAAATTGGCAGTGATTTCTTGGATATGATTTCAATGGCACAGGAAACAGAAGAGTATACAAACTCCCTAAAAAATAAAAAAAAATATTGTATATCCAAAGACAATGTAAACAGAGTTAACAGTTACTAATAGAATGGGATAAAATATTTCCAAATGCTATATCTGAAGGTATATTAATATTCCAACTAGACATCCTAAAAATTAACAACAATAAAGGCAAACAATACAATTTAGAGATAGGTAACAGACTAACATAAATAATGAATCTCCACAGATAACCAATCTTAGTTGTCTGTTGGATGGAAAATCTTGTTTCTCTGGTTCTGGTGTGTGTTACCTATTTCTTCTTTGTATTAATCTCTTTGAGTATTTTCTCTAGCGCTGGTTTTGAAGACATAAATTCCTTCAGTTTCTGTTTGTCATGGAAACTTCTTATTTTTCCATCTAATTTGATAGAAAGTTTAACTGGGTAGGAAATTTTTGGCTGGAAGTTGTTTTCTTTCAGAGTTTGGAATATGTTACTCCAAGCCCTTCTGGCTCTCATGACTTGGTTTGGGAAGTCTGGAGTGATTCTAATTTGTTTGCCTCTGAATGTCACTTGGTCCTTTGTTTTTGTTGCCTTGAAGATTCTCTGCTTGGCTTCCACATTGGTCATTTAGACAATTATGTGGCGTGGGGATCCTCTTCTCCGATCCTGTCTAAAGGGAGTTCTATAAGTTTCCTGGACCTGTGTATCAACCTCTTGCTCTATGTTTGGAAAATTTTCTGCTATTATTTCCTTGAAAAGATTGTTAATTCCTTTGGTTTCACCTTCTTTTCTCTCCGCTATTCCAATTATTCTTAGGTTAGCTCTCTTAAAATGGGCCCATATTTCTTCAATGTCAGATTCCTGCTCTTGGATTTTTTTTTTCTAAATTAGAAACTATGCGTTCATTTTTTGAATGATCATCTTCTAGGAGCGAGATTCTCTTTTCCATGTGGTCTAATCGGTTGTTTGTACTTTGAATTAAGGCCTTTACTTCATTAATTGCATCCTTTATCTCTTTTTGGCTCTCTCTGAGTTCTTTTCGAAGCACCTCTATTATTTCTACAGTTATTTTCCTGATTTGATCTTCTAGAAATCTCTGATTTTATGTTTTATTGGGTTCTGATGTTGTGGGGTTGTGGGCATTCATTGCTCCAGTATTATTCCGCTTTCCCATGATTTCGGAAGTTTGTGCCTTCTCTGGGTTCTTCCCTTGGGTCACTATGACTTCGCTTAAGGTGCTCTGGATCTCGAGTCTGTAGTATCTCTGACCCTACTACTCCTTTACTGGGTTGTATCACAGAGTCTCCGACCCAGGGAGTCGATAGAGGCTGCTTTAGACTATGGGGGGTGCCAGGTTGCACGTTCTCCTATGGTGTGATATCTCTGCCACCGCCACTCCCCCACTGGGTCAAGTCCCAGGGAGTACAGTACTGGGATTTCTCCTCTGTGGCCCGCAATTTGACTCACTGTTCTTGAGTATGCAGATGTAGCTGTACTGGACTTGGTGAATTCACTGCTGCTGCCGCCGGTGACAATATGGCGCTGCTGCCACGCCCTCGGCTGTGAGACTGGAGTATTTTTTCTTCTCTGGTTTTGAGTTCCACTCTGAGTTCCTGCAGCGTGTGCTGAGCTCAGCCACTGGGAGCTTTAGATGCTTCCTGCGCTGAAAGATCCCGCCTGGCTGTTTCGCAGCGGCTCACCTCGGCTTGCTGTAGCCGTCTGAATTTGCCACTGCCGCCGGCAGTATGGCGCTGCTGCCGCATATTCGGGCGTGAGGCCGGTGTGTCTCCTCTGTGGCTCTGAGCTCTGTTCTCAGTCTGCTTTCTCTCTGGGGCCTGGTGATTTTTTTGTTTCTCTGGTGATGGTGTTTTCTGGCTATGAAAGGTGCTGATTTTGTGGTAATGGAGATTGGTTGTTAGCGGGACTCTTAAGCCCCGCTTTTCTCGGTCGCCTGTTTTCTGAATTCTTAAAGGTGCAATTGGAATATTAACACTACCTTCCATGCATAAACATTTTTGAATGTATAAAATGAAGAAACATTTTTAACTTTTTTTGTTTCACCTACAAGATTCTGTAAACAACATAATATTGGAATCTATGCCTTTAAATAGAAATCAAATTGTGCAATATCATATACTAGTTTGTTTTTTGGGGCTTATTTTCACTAGTTTATTTTTATTTTTTATCTTAGTCAAGAGATTACAATAATCTACTTTGAAATAGCTATGCTGAGTAGCCCTTGATGTACCTCTTGTATCTTCTATGAAAACAATTATGAACATAATGCTTCAAAAATTATTTTAGTTTAATTAGTGTTAGAAATAATGCTTGACTTTAGTCAGAATGTGTTGATTAGAGTCAACAAAGAAAATTGTTGCGTAACAAAGCTTTGAATGTTAAGAGAATAATATAAGTCCATGCTTCAGCTAGAAGCAGAGGGTTAAAAATACTCTTGAAATGTTTTCTTAAAAATCAGTGTGTTGCATACATTTCAATGACTGATCTTTGTATTTCTTTGTTGCTAGTATAGCAAGCAATATCTACTAGGGCCTTGAACATTCCAATAATTAATATCACTGTTTGAGGCTCTATAGAACCAATAGAAGTACTTTTTCTTTGCCCTCCTAGACTACATGTCTAAACTCCCACAAGCAGCTTGAGGAATCATGCTTTCTTCTAATTCAGATTAAAATTGCCATGAGATTCTTATTAGTTGTCAACTGAAAGCAGAGGCACTTCTTCATTCTGAGGTCAGTCAGGGTTCATAAATGATACCTAAAAATGTAAATCAGCAAAAATTTTAAAAGAAAAGTGAAAAATAGATATTTTTCTGTATTAGTTTATTTTTATTCTGGCTTAACACCTTTAATGTGAACTATTGACTGTACATAGAATGCGCCTTTTGAAGATGGCGATTCAGTATCTAAATATTTAACCTTGAAAACTTGGTGGGGTACTTAGATTTCCAAATGTTCTATTTTATAATCTATATAATGAATATAGTTTTTGCTTCTACCACCAAAAACAATAGACAGGGTAAAGATTAGTATGGAAAATTGGTGTAACACATTTGGATCTATGTACAAAGTAAGAACATAACAATCAACTGCTATATTTCTTAGTACTGGTGATAATATGACCATGCCAAATTATAATTTGTAATATTAAAATTTATTTTAGGTTAATTTAAGTTGTAATTTTATATTAATTTAATTTCAAACACCTTTCTTTAACCTCTTTTAAATTTCTCATTCTTTGGAGTCTACTCTTCCATTAAGAAATAATACTTAAGTTAGCACCAAGTGATATGTGCATATATTAATGTATCACTTTGATTCTCACTATAATATATAATTGTACAAATAAAAGTATAAAAATTAAAACATGTTTTTTATATTTAAAACAAACGATGTAAAATAAAGATTTCACTAAGCCAAAGTTTACACTATCATATTTGAATTAAAGAAATGGGAGGTGTTAGATAATTATAAAGTCTCCAAGGAAAAGGCTAGTTACAAACAAATGTAAATTAGCTCAGCTTTTGTCTTCTCCCAGGTGTCATGAATTCAGAATCTTCAGGACTTTTACAGAAGATGCAGCCAGGTTTTCACTTTTCCTAAGATGAGTTATCTTATACCTCTTAAGAAGAATCCCTAGGATGTAGGCAGTTCTTCCTCACAGGCCAATAGTAGAAAAAAGACAGAAAAGCCTGCTCTGGGGACAAAAAAAATTATGTTTTATAACTCTAAGCCTCAGGGAGAAAAAATTGTATTAAATATTATATTTTGATTAAATTATTGGATTATGCCTTTTATATCTTTTGAGAAACAACATCTAAAATAAAAATCTGATATTTTAAGTCCTGCTATTTTTATTAACACACTAATGTGAGAAGGTATAAGTCTTCTTATTTCAGATTCTGCCATTTTCTAGTCCAAATAGTGCTCAGCTATTCTTCACATAAATTTCTTTAGAGACATGAAAATCTACCTGTGTATCATCATAAATATGCCTTTAAGGAAGCAACAGAAATTCATGAAAGTCTGTTTAATCATTGTTCTTTTTTGAAATATAATCTTTCACAAGACAGATTCTATTTATTCTTTACTTATAAAATAAGTTGTTCATATTTTATTTAAATAAAAATAAATGAATCTGGAAAAGCAGAAAACATATTTTACCATAGGCCTTTTTAATTGGATTGTATTCACTAAAATAATAATTTTTAAAATAGCTAGTGAACTATATGCAAGGCTTAGAAGTGTAGGCCTACATTGGTGCTATACATCTGGCACAGATATGGCTGGGTTGGATCCCAGTTCTAGGGTAGTCTGAGTGTGAAGGAGGAGAGATACTTATATTTCCTGAGTTTCATTTGCCTTATAAATAAACAGAGTTATAACCCATCTTTGGAGTTTCTGTAGGAGTTATATAGCATATAAATTTTTATTATAGTTGGATAAAAATAGCAGCTATAGAGTTTCAAAACTAGAAATTTATAATTTAGATCACAAATAATTTAATGCCTCTATACAATTATTGACATTATCGTTGCACATCAGTGAATTTCAGCATAATACAAATAAACATGCACACAGTACCTAGTGTATTTACTTCTGCATTTCACCAGGCACCCCACTACTTCCATGTGCAAGTTACTGAGATTGGAGATGATAACAAAATATATGGATATAACTTATTTGAACTCTTTTCTTTCTTAATTCTCTCCAATTTTATTTCACAATCCCTCTTTATAACAGAATTCTGGTATCTGCACCAATTTGTTGAATCAAATAATTGGGAAAAGTCTTTGGAAACAAGTCTTTGCTAGCAAACTGGAGAAAGCCAGTAGACTTTAGAGTTCAAAATCAAACCTTGGATTTAAAGGAGTCAAGTCCCTTTTAAGAGTTTGTTCTTCAGGGCCACAAGGGTTTGTTAGAGGATATACAATTTATGTCTACGCCATCCGTGAATTGGTTCTTCTTCAGAATTAACAGGTGCCATATGTAGAGTCTTCACTTCTTTGGCCAGTAAATTGATAAGAGCCTGATACTTGTTACAAAAAGAGGAGAGGGAAATGAGGGAAAAAAAGGGAAAAAAAAAAGTCAGCTTTAAAACAAGCCATCTGTTAGCTGCCAGGATCAGAATCAGGCCACCATTATACTTGCAGTCTCTACGCATCTTTCTCTTCCTTTATGTAAAGTTCCTGTGTTTTCTGTTTTCTCTCTAGTTTTTATATACGAGAGAGCTTGACTTTCTAAGACTGGATAATCTCACTTAACATAGTTATTTTCTAGTTCCACCTATTTTTCTGCAAATGACATAAATTTGTTTTTCTTTATGACAGCATAAAATTCCATTAGGTGTATACACCACATGCCATTTATCCATTTATCTGTTGGTTGATTTCATAATTTGGATTTTGTAAATTTTGCTGCCATAACCATTGACATGCATGCATTGGTATAGTATTCTGACCTTAATTCTTTTGAAATGATTTCAAGTAATGGTATAGCTAGACCATATGATGGTTCTATTTCTAGTTTTCTGAGGAATCTTGAAAATAATCTCCATAATGGTTATGCTAATTAATAGTCCTACCAACAGTATATAAAGATTTCAATTTCTTCATGTTCTCACCAGCATTTATTATTTATTGTATTCTTGATGATTGACATTCTAACTGGAGTTAGACGTAATATCAGTGTTGTTTTGATTTGCATTTCCCTAATCTTTTATATATTTACTGACCATTCGGAATTCTTTTATTCTGAGATCTGTCTCCTGAATTCATTTGTCCATTTTTGATTGGTTTGTTTTGTCAGTGTTATGTATTTTTAAATCAAACAAAATGTGTTCTTCAATTTTTATGCTCCCCTAATAAATTAGTTATGAAAATGTTGTACCATTAAAGTTAAATTTAATAATGAATATTTGATTTTTTGGCATATGCCATGGGTCCTTTCCTTAGCTGAGTATAAAAATAAAGAGTCAAGAAACCTGAATATGTTGCTAAAGTAGGATTCATTGGAAAGCAACAAAAAAAGCACCACACTAGAGAAAAGTGAGGTGGAGTGACTGAAAGAGACACTGCTGCACCCTAGAATTTTGGTATAATATTTAGATTATGCTTCCTTATTTTTACAAAGTCAGGCAGGTCTAGTCTGACATTATCAAACACAATATCATAAATCAGAGTATAGCTTAAGTTAGCAACTAGGTCAGGAAATAACGTGGCTTTTTGTTGTGTTGTTATTGCTTTTTGTTTCATTTATTTTGTAGCTATAGATAATAATTGATAAACCACACAACACTGTAAAGAAAATTGACTTGGAAAACATTAAAGTATGTAGGAAGTATAACAACTGAGTGGAAAGATATGTTTATGAGAGAAAACATCATATAATATTTGAACAAAACAATATATGTAGCTGTAGATCATAATAGATAAAGCACACAACACTATTTAAAAATTAACTTGAAATATATTAAACTATATTTATACTATAATAGATGGCTGATTGAAGCAATTCATTTGTAAGACAAAGCATGTAATCTAATATTTATAAAAACAGTGTACATGGCTATATATTATAATAGATAAACAACACAACACTAGATAAATTTGACCTGAAATACATGGAAGTACATAGATACTATAACAAACCTCTGATTGAAAAAAAATGCATTTGGAGAGAAAACATAATTTGATATTTAAAAAAAATAATATATGTATCTATAGATCATAATAGCTATGATGCAACACTATAAACTGACCTGAAAGACATTAAGTGCGTACATACTATAACAAACCACTGATTGGAAAGACAAATTTGTGAGAAAATAAGTATAATATTTTAGGAAAAATATGTACGTATTTACAGAGCATATTAGATAAAACAAACAATACTAAATACAAAGTTAATTTAAAATACATTGTAGTTCACATATAATGTAACAAACAATAGAATGGAACACTGCTTGAGAAAAAAAAATAATTTAAAGCCAAATAGGGCTGGGCGTGTACCTCAGAGGTAGAATGTCCCTGGTTCCATCCTCAGTACCAAAAATAGATAGATAGATAGATAGATATAGATAGATAGATAGATATAATTTAATATTTGAGAAAAAAACATGGTATTTTAATTTAACTCCCCTTTGGTCCAGTGTCCATGCCATTCTATGTCTCAGTATCTTCATTTATCTTATCTTTATTGCTATGTAAACAGCCTGTGACACTTAGAAGCAAAGTAAATATCTACCCTAAATGAGTCATTTTCAGAATATTTCAAAGTAAGAATATGAACATATACATATATTTGTACTATATGCATATATTAATTTTTTCTGAGATAATTACCATTGGCATTCTGCACCATTTTTATTGATTCTTTTGTAGTTTTCTTCCTTTTTTCTTACATTAATTTAAATTTCTGTTTCCTGGATGAAAGAGAAAGGAAAGGAAGAAAGAATACCATTTTGACAGTGCTATAGGAGGTAAGCATGGTAGAAAAGCCATAATCCCATACTTGGGAGGCTAAATAGGAACATCATGGGTTTGATTCAACTACATGGTAATTTAGCAAGACTCTGTTTCAAAGTAAGAAATAAAATAAGGCTGGGACTCTCTCCAAATTAGAATGCCCTATATTCAATCGCTAGCACTGAGGAAAAAAAAAGTACTGCAGAGCTTTTGGTTTGATCACCAATAGAGTTGTATTTTTCCATATTTTATGTGCTAAGTGGAGATGAAAACATTAAAAAAAAAATACAAGCTTATGAAAGGTGAAAATGAGAAAGTTAGATTGTCTAGGGATTTTAGAACTAAAGAAAGACACAATGGTAAATTCACTGTTTTTTGTTTTTTTTTTAATACTCATAATTCTGGACTTGGTAAAGGAGAAGCCAGTATTTTGGAAATCTCAGGTATAAATGATACCAGTAAATACTTCTCTCCATAGAAAGAGAAAGGTATATAAGAGAAAGAAAAAGATCTTTTGGAAAACAGTCACCAAATTTTGTCCAAACATTATGGATAAAAATAGCTCTGCTTTTAAACTTTTTGGCAAAGACATTCACCACTTGCTGGATGAGAGAAAAGGATAGCTGCATCTAGGGGCTGAGGGCTTTATTCTCATCAAACAAGTAAGAAGCTTCCCTATACACTGTCAAGTATTGCTACATGGGTAGCAATAATATGGCATTTCTCTCTTCCGAGTTACAGTGGCAATGGTGAAACTCTAGCAGAGTTTTAATTTCTATCCCCATACTTCAGTATTGAGGCATACTATTTCCTAATATGTCAGCAGAGAGCATGGAAAACCTGAACTCCTGTCACCCAAAAGTAATCATGAAGTACCATCTTTCTTACCATACTTTTGTGGTGCCAGAAAAGGTCTGCTGAAGGAGACCTAAAAAATTTCAGAATTTAATATCATAATGCCCTAAATATTAAGGATGTAAATGAAAAGCATTTACTTTAACAAGAAGGAGAAAAAAATAAAAAGATAAAAGATAATCAATAGTCAATGAATAAACAAAAGGATAAAATTATCTGACAAAATCATTAAAAAAACGATCATCAAACTACTTAGCTAGCATTTTCACATATACTTAAAACATGTTTTTGGAGGACTTCTGAAAACATGGCCTATAAGGGAAGAAGCACATCCTAGTCCTGTTGACACTCTATCTCTGTCGCTATGAAGTGAACGATGCAATCATTGAACAGCAATACTCTCAAAGAAATAATATAAAAAAATCTTCCAAACAAAGAAAAAGTCATAAATACACAGGTATAGGAAACATATATAACCTCCTTTAGACAAAATCAGAAGAAAGGTTACCATGCCATATAATAGGCAACTTCATTAATGCAGAGGCCAAGGAGAGAATCTCAAACACTTCAAAAGAAAAACACCAAGCAACTTTCAAGGGTGAACCAATAGAATCATTCCATACTTCCCAAACCAAGTCATGAAAGCCAGGATAGTCTAGAGCAGCATATTTCAAAGTCTGAAAGAAAACAACTTGCAGCCAAATAATTTTTTTCACAGCAAAAAATATCTCTCAAATTGTACAGAAAAATAAAAATATTTAATAATAAACAGAATTTGAAAAAAAATATGTCTTAATGCAGGACTAGAGAAAATATGAAAAAAAGATTTATATGAAATAAATAATTTATAAAAGAAAGAATGAGATAAACAATAATTTCTATCAATCAAAAAACTAAGAAAGGAAGAACAAACACTACCTCAAATAGATGTTAAAACTCAAAATGTTAGAAATTAAAAAGTATTTTTCACCGGGCATGGTGGCACATGCTTGTATTCCCTGCACTTGGGAGGCAGAGACAGGAGGATCATGCAGGTTCAAAGCCAGCCTCGCTGGCTTAAGAGACCCTGTTTTCAAATAAAAATATAAAAAATAGGTCTCGGAGTATAGCCTAGAGGTAGAAGGGTTTCCAGGAACCCCAGTACCACCATATATATGATCACACTGAATACAAATGTACTATACTCTTCATGAAAAAGACAAAAAGTGGAAAATGGATTAGAAATCAGTATATATCTATATGCTGCCTGCCAAAAATAAACCTTACAAGTGGACAGGAACAAACTAATGGTGAAGGGCTGGAGCAAAATAATTCATGGCAACCAAACTTGAAGAAAAGCAGGAATAGCAACTATGATTTCAGACAAATTAAACTTTAAGCCTAAGATTAAGAGATAAAGCAGGTCATTTTTTACTGGTAAGAGTAACAATACAGAAAGAGAAAATAAATAGTCAAAGCTTATGCCCCAAACATAGGTGAAGCTACTTTCATAAAAGAACTGTTTGTGACATTAAGTCACACACAGATCCTAATATAATAACACTAGGAGAGTTCAACACTCCTCTTACACCATTAGACCAACCTTCTAGACAAAAAAAAAAAAAAAATTAGTAAAGATAACCTCAGACCTAAAGTACACCATAAATCAAATGGACCTATTAGACACCTACAGAATATTCCACCCAACTACAGCTGCTCGTGAAATCTTATCCAAAATAAACTACATCCTGGGCTACAAGGTGAGGACCAGCAAACTCAAAAAATGTTATATACTCTCCTCTGTCTTTATAGACCACAGTGGAATGAAACTAGAAATCAACTATAAGAAGACCCAGAATAACCACACAAACACATAAAGACCAAACAAAACACAATACTGCTGAATGAGAAATGAATCAAAGATGAAGTAAGTGGTGAAATTGAGAAATTCCTAGAAACAAATAAAAGTAGTGATACAACATATCAAAAGCTCTGGAACATCTTGAAGGCATTATTAAGAAGAAAATTTATACCACTAAATGTCTACATAAAAAGAACAAAAAATTACCAAATAAATAATCTAATAACACACCACAAAGCCCTATAAAGCAGGAACATTCTAATCCCAAAGTCAGTAAAAAATATAAAATTTTTAAAATCAGAGCAGAAATCAATGAAGTATAGAATCAAAAATCTATAGAAAATCAACAAAACCAAAAGCTAGTTTCTCAAATAAATAAAAAAGATAGATAAACCACTGGCTCTCCAACCACAAAGGAGCACCAATTCAAATTACAAATACAAGAAATTTAAAAAGAGATATTACCACCAACAGCATAAAATTCAGAGGACTTCTAGAAACTACTTTAAAATGAAAAAAAGTCAACAACAAATGATGGTAAGGATGTGGAGAAATAGGAACTCTAACTGGAGGATCCTCAGAAGAATAAGAATGAACTTACCATATGATCCAGCAAAACCACTTCTGAAGAATCTACCCAAAATAATGGAAACCAAACTACCAAACTAATGCATGTGTGTCTATGTTCATAGCTGCACAATTCACCATTGCCAAACTCTGGAACCAGCCAAGATGTCCATTAACATATGAATGTATTACAAAACTATAGATTATGTACACAAAGGAATTTTACTCAGCCATAAAGAAAAACACAATTACATCATTTATAGGGAAATAGATGGAACTGGAGAACATTATACTAAGTGAGATGAGTCAGTTACAAAAAATAAGAAATTGGACACTCTGCCTAATAATAGAGAAAGCTAGAGAGAAAATGAGTCATAGGAGGAACTCTAGACAAAGAATGGGATACTATAGATGAGCAAATTAGGTGACCTGAGGGGATGGGAAGGGGAAAATGGAAATTCTGTAGTGTTTATGATGTATATTAACAAGCATATCAAAGTCAATCACTAACCCAAACATAAGAAGGAGGGAAGGGGAGGGAAAGGGGTGGGAATTTAGTAAGGGTTAATTGGGTGATATGTGCATGTATGCCTTTACCATCTTGTACCCCATTAAGATGTATGACTACAGTGTATCAATAAAAAGTTGAAAAAATAAAATAATAAACATCATATTACTAATAAAAATGAAAAAGTAAAAATTTCAAAAATGACTAATTTTGAGACACATAGACCCTTCTTAAGATAAGTCAAGAAGATATAGAAAATTTAAACTGACCAGTAACAATCAAAGAGATTAAAGCAGACATAAAGAGTCTACCATCAAACGAAAGCCCAGGACCAGATGATTTACAGATTAAATTTTATAAAAGTTTTATAGAAGAGCTGATTCCAATACTCCTCAATATATTCCATGGAAAAGATATAGGACTCTCACAAATACACTGTAAAAAGCCAACATCACATTAATATCTAAACCAAATAAAGACAGCTCAAAAAAACTATAATCTTATATTTTTATGAACATAGACACAGAAGTGCTAAAAAATATTACTAGCAATGTGCATCCAAAACCACATCAAGAGCCAGGCGTGGTGGTGCACGCTTGTAATCCCCGTGCTTGGGAGGCAGAAACAGGAGGATCGCGCAGGTTTGAAGCCAGCCCCGCGCGCTGGCTTAGGAGACCCTGTTTCCAAATAAAAATGTAAAAATAGGTCTGGGAGTGTAGCCCAGAGGTAAAAGGGCTTCCAGGAACCCCAGTACCACCAAAAAAAAAAAAAAAAAACACATCAAGAAAAAAATACACCATAACCAAATATGTTTTATACCAGGAATTCAAGCCTGATTCAACATATAAAAAATAGAAACAAAACCAAAAATTACATGAACATTTCAAAAGAGACTGAAAAAATATTTGACAAAAAGCAACACTCATTTATGCTAAAAATACTGCAGAGAATCAAAGAGAAGAAACATACATCGATATTAATAAAGGCAATATACAATAGACCCACAGCTAACATCATATTAAACTGGAAAATAATTTCAAGAATTCCCCCTAAAAATAGAAATAGAACAAGGATGTCCATTATCACCACTTCTTTTCAGTATAGTACTTGAGGCTCTAGCCAGAGCAATAGGCAAGAGAAGAAGAAAATAAAGTGCAAATAGAAAAAAAAGAACTAAAGCTATTTTTATTTTCAGATGACATGATATCATACTTAAAAGATACAACAAACTCAACCAAAAGGCTTCGAAAACTCATCAACAAATTCAGTAATGTGTCTATCTACCAAAAAATCAATTTAAAAAATACTCAGAAGCTTTTCTGTATACCATTCTCTGTAGGTCACAGTGCCAGCCGTCCAGATGTGGTTAGTCAAGATGGTATTAACACAGTCTGCACTGCCACAGCTATTCTCCAGGGGAGTCAGGTATGGTACTTTTCTGTCCTTTGTTCTGTCATCTACCAATTTTCTGTTGCCTTTCAATTTTCATTGCTCAGTTCAATTTTATGCTGTTTTTTTTTTTCTTTTGTCAAGACACTATTCACAGCAATAGAGTTTGAGTGTCAGCAGGACTGAGACAGGCAGCTTCCCTCATTCACCATCTTCCTGAAGTTCTTGTAGTTTGATTTTTAACTGACAATAAAATGTTTTATCTTTTATTTTCACAACTCTTTGATTAAATTGATTTGACTGGTACATAAAACATAAGACTTCTATGCAGGGCATGGTGGCACCTGCTTGTCCTCTCAGTCTTGAGTGACAGACAAGAAGGATCACAGGTTTGTGGCCAGCCGTAGCAATTTGGCAAGTCTCTACACAACTTAGTAAGAGCCTGTTCCAAATTAGAAAAATAAAATAGAGCCAGGGTATATCTCAGAGGTAGAATGCCCCTGGGTTCAATCTTCAGTACCATAAACAAAACAAATAAGAAAGAATTGTACATGTTAATAAAGTGCCATGTGCTGGTTCAATACATGTGTTTCTTAAATGTTTAAATAAAGTTAAATATATATATATATATATATTAATATATTAATATATAATATTATATTCTTTGTGGTATAAACTTACAAACTTTCTTCTTTACTTTTTTGAGATGTAAGTACATTACTGCTGTCTATACTTATTCTATTGTGCAACAGCACATAAAACCTTTTTATTTTCATATAGCTCTAATTTAGTACCTAATGATCAACTTTTCCCATTCCTTACTTTCTTGCTATTCTCTGAGTTTCTGGCAATCATCCTTCTACCTTCAACTGCTATGTATCAAGTGTAATCTCAGATAAAGAAGTGGAAATTCCAGTGGGGCAATGGAGGCGGTTTAGGAGAAGGGGCTATACAGACATAAAATAATAGTTGAAATAATGCTATATACTGTATTAGACTTCCAACAGGTTTATAAGCCAATGAATTTATAACTTGAAAGTATGTAAGTAAAAAATGCATTTATACAACTAACCTACCAAACAGTATAATTTAGCAACACAGTACACTATAAAGTATTTTTTCTCATGATTACTTAGTGGATTGTGAGCTATGCTTACAGCTGCTGCTCAGCATTGTGATAGAGTATCTTATCACAGACTGCTAGCCATGAAAGAGCTGACAATTCAAAATTCAAAGACAACTTTTTTTTTTTTTTTTTTTTTTTATAGTACTGGAGTTCCTGGAAACCCTTCTACCTCCAGGCTACACTCCCAGACCCATTTTTTTTTTTTTTAAACAGGGTCTCTTAAGCCAGGGAAGTTGGCTTCAAACCTGTGCGATCCTCCTGTCTCTGCCTCCCAAACGCAGGGATTACAAGTGTGTGCCACCACGCCTGGCGAAAGACAATTTTTTTACTGAGTATATATTGCTATTTTATTATCTTAACACTGAAAATTATTAATTTATATAATTGTAAGTTAGATATTATTTGTACATATGGAGATAGAAATGAATAAATTCACCAACTTAGCAAAAAAATTTAACAAAACTTTCTTAATAAGTCAAGATGAAAAAGAATTAAAAAATAAGAAATTTTGGGGTGCTAAAATAAGGGAGTATGATGTGTTGGACATATAAAGAATCTTGCCTAATGATGAGAAAATAAAAATTATGATATACTAGATAAGGATCACTTGTAAAAACCGATTATATATTTTAGCACTAAAATATTCTAATACCATTATCATTCACAACACATATGCTGCTGGCAGTATAATTAAATTCACAGCCAATAATGACAATATGAATAAAGAAAACTACCATCTGTTTTAAATTGAAAAACATATTTCTGACTACCTCAAGATTCAAAAATACATTTAGAATCAAACACATTGTGCACTAAGAGATATAGGCTGAAGTAAAATAGTAATAAGTGAAATTCATAGCTTGAAAAGTACATATTAGAAAAAAGAAAAATTAAAGATAGAACTGAAAAAACTTGAATGGAATGTAGAATAAATCCAGAGAGCAGAAGTAACGTTAAAATGAAGCTAAGGTGGCTTTATTAACAATGAAAAATTACATTAGAAAAGTAGGAACAAAATATAAAATTTAAAAATAAAATTGTGTTTTTAATCAAATTATGGAAGAGTCAAATTTTTGGTTAGATATATAAAAAGTTATTAGATAAATAAATAAAAAATAGTGACATAACTTTACAAAGATATATTAGTCAACTGAGATCTAATTATACTATGATAAAATATCTTATTAGTTTAAATAGCAATGAAGTATAATTTATTCCTGTTAAATTGTTTGTAACTATGTTTATCAGTTCCAAATTCGCTTTGTTCTGCTATTTCTTTGGCTAAGGAATTAACAGTGTTGAAATCACATAGTAGTTCTTAAAGGTCTTTGATATATATATATCATATCTTTGATGTTTCATTGACCAAAGAAAATTATATGGCAACTGTTGTTAAATGGGCTAGAAAGTAAAGTATAAAGATAATTAGAATACACACACACATACACACACACACACACACACACACACACACATATCGTATTGGAAGTCATTACTATGAGGAATAACCATGTGAGGAAGAACTTCGGAGGGAACAGAAGATTTTGTTTTCAGTACTAAAGAAGAAGCAATTTATAATTATAAATAAAATGGACTATTCCTATAAATATAAAACAAAATGATGAGGTGAGAATTAAATCAGATTTTTTTCATCTGTTATCATATTCTGGCTTCCAAAATAAGGCTTTATTTATTTGCGCTACCATATGATTAAGCTATTGTTACAAATTATGTTTTCATCAGTTCTTAAATCCAGAACTTGGCTCCATGCCCAGACACTCAGACAACCAGCTCCTTCTGTACTGGAGTTGTGAATCTAACACACGTTTTCTATGGCTGTTTTCTAAATCTTTATGCCCCAAAGGCTATGAGAAGAAAATCACTAAGGCCAGAAAATGAAGTAGAGTTAACTTATGAAGACTAGGGATAGCAGTAAAGAATGGACATCCTTCAGTTGATCTCAAGTATACAAAAATAAAATTAACAAATAAGTTATATAAGTTGCAAGAGAAAGACAATGTGAGATTCAAGAATGCATTAATAGAGCTAAGAAAAAGGGGATCGACTCTTCTTGAAAATGTTACAGTAAGATAACCAATAGAAGTGGATTTTCTTTCATATTTGGAAGCTAGAGAGGAAATAGGAAACATAAGAAATTTTAAATAATATAAAGAAAGACCCATAGACTAAAAGAAGGGGATTGGAGTGAGGAAGTTAGGAAGGGGAAGAGGAATGATTGAGGGAAAAAAAAGTTAAAATAATATTATGATAATATGTAAAAGTATCTCTACCAATTTTACTAACATGTACTGGGAGGGAAGAGAGGGGAGAAGAATGGTATGTGGAAGGAAATACACCAAGAACTGTGTGCATGTAGCTTTTTATCATATCAAAATTGAATCTCACTATGACGTTTAATTGCGATGCACTAAAATATTTTTAATGGGTCACAGGAGGAACTCTAGATGAAGAAGGAGAAACTATAAATGAGCAAATAAGGTGACCTAATTGAAGGGGATGGAGAAGAGAGGGCAATTTCCTAATGTAAACCAAACATAAGGAGGAAGGAGGAGGGAATGAGGAGATAATTGGACAAGGGCTAATTGTGCATGTATGTTTCTACCATCTTGTACTATATTAGGATGTATGACTACAATGTACCAACAAAAAATTTAAAAGAAAATGTAACAAGTATCAGCCAGTTCGGAAGTTACTAAAAGAGTTAAATATGGAATTACCATGTAAATCAGTTTTTTCACCATACATATATAACCAAGAGAAAAATATATACATTATGCAAAAATATTTTAAAATAATTTTAAAATATTAAGATTTTGATTAATTTTCTATTTATATGGAGATTAGTACCAGAACAGTTGTGTGGCTTTTGATTAAATTATTAAATACTGAGAAACGAAGACAAAAAATATAAAACTATTTTCTAATGCATAGTTTTATAAAAAGCATGTTATTAAGCTTCATATATTTTTTATTCATTCCTCTTAAATGGGACAAAAATCACAATAACCAACCAACAATTACTTAAAATTACAGGATAAACCATTGTCATTCTGTTCTACTTTCATGTGGTTGAGAGAAAGGAGTTAAGCTATACTTTAGAATAAATGCACTTTGCAGAGAGCTCTAACAATATAAAGGCACCATGCATTACAAAGGTACTAAAAAAATCACCCCTTGTGCAGAGATGAATATAGAGAGTCCAGTCACCAGGGTTCACAGCTCTGCCCTCTAGTTAGCTTGTAGATGCGCTCTATTTTCTCTCATTTCAGGAGTTAATCTTACACTAAAAATCAGGAAATAAGCATGAATACATTTTTTTCCTATGACAAGAAACAAAAGTTAGATCCTTTTTGCCTTAGACACAAAACAGACACAGTTATATTTTTGTTGATTCTTCACAAGTTAAAGAACCTGTCAATCAGGAAAGCCATCAGGTTTTAAAATCACAGAAAATGAGCACATGCTCATTTTCTTACTGAGGCTACCAAGAATTGACAGGTACTCCTTAGGTAAACTGTCATTGCTAAAAGAAAACACATATTTAGATTTACAAAGACACAGAGATCTTAAAGTAAAAATTATTTCATAGAAGGAGATGCTGAGTTGAGTAGAATGAAAGTTTAGGTGTAGGAGAATTTATTTGGATGGTGAGACTATCACGAGGTCCAAAGTCATATTGTCAAAAAATGTCTCAACTCTGCAGACATAAATAAACTTGCCAGTCCAACTTATTAACTAGTTGCTTTAAATTTCATGATTACTATTTGTTATTCTTTTCCTTTTTTTTTGTAAAGTATGTGAGCTCATCACCTCTCTTGAGAAATTGTAGCAGCTTTTATATTTATAAAAAGTTGTGGTTTGGCTTTCTGATATCAAAAATAAAATCCTTATTTCTTTTACTCTCTTTTTTCTTCCCTGATGAAGGACCAACTATGACCTGTCAGCATTATGTGGCAGTTAAATTTAGGTGCAAATATTTCCTTTTGTCCATGCATATTATTCTGTAGCATGTAAAGTAATTTGGTGGTAAAGATTGTGCTTTTCTATTTATTATGTTCAGAACCTGAAATAAATACCAAGTAGCAGCACTGGAGATTATGGTAATCATGCCCTGGGAAGTTCTTTGAATACTCTAATGAAATGCAATATTGGATTACAAAATAGTTAATTGAAGTCATCATCATTACAATAGTTGATTCCTTTGATGTATTGCCTGTGGGCATGATTAAAGATTTAGCAATATTGTTCTTACATCCTGAATGTGAAAAATGCTTAATCATTTGTTCAATGGTGTAATGATTATTTAGAATCAGAAAGCTAGAAAAATGCTGTCTGCATATAAATTAGCCTGACAAATTTGTTTTCCAATCATAATAACATTCCTCATTTCTAAAGATCTATATATAAAAAAGAAAAAAAATACATGTTAAGAAAAAAAGGCATTGCATTTGCAGAGCTGAGAAGTGAAGAGTAATATAACAAGGAAATATAAACTATAGAGTCTCAGAAGACCTAGTTTCCAGTTTTAGTTCCTCTACTTCCTTGTTAGATGATTTTTCAGAAGTCATAATATTCACCTTGGTCTAAAACTATTCTCTCTTAAATAAAGACCTCTAAATTTCCTTTCAAGTCTAACCTTCCATACTATTTAAGTAATGTACTATGAAAAAATTAATGCTTCTCCAACAATGAGATAAATCAACAAAAACTGGAGCACTTATGTTAAGGTATATCAACATTTTTAGGAAAAACTGAATACAGTGCTATTTCATTTATTGGTTGGTTTGTTTTCATGGTACTGGACATTGAAACCAAGGATCTTTTATTTCCAACATATACCCTCAGCCCATTTTGTTTTGTTTTGTTTTGATACAAAGTCTCACTAGATTGCTGAGAGTCTAGCTAAATTGATGAGGCTGGTCTCCTACTTCTGATTCTCTTGTCTCAACCTCTCAAGTACTGGGATTACAAGCATGAATGTCACTCCCAGTTCAATCCTAAAATTATTAAATGTCATTCATAATTATAGATTTTTAGCTAGTGGCAGAGGAAATGATAAAAAATAGTATTAACCATCAGTGTTTAAAATATAATATTCATATTTAATTTCTTACAATTTCAATAACACTTTTGCTAGCATCTATTATGTGTTAATCATTGTTCATCTTAGGTGCATTTTTATACACATAATAATATAATCTATAAGGAGAAAAATGTACATAGAGCTTAAGTAAAATTCTCAATGGAATTCTATTCATAAATAAAGAACAAAATTATTTCATTTGCAGAAAAATGGATGGACCTGGAGAACATTATGTCAGGTGAGATTAGCCAGTCAGAGAAAGTGAGAAGTCATAGGTTTTCTTTCATATGCGAAAGCTAGGGAATAATTGGGATACCAGAGGGACTTCAGTTAATGGAGGAGAAACTTCAGTGGAGCCAAGGAAGTGGTCTAGGGGAGAGGAGGGAAGAATCAGTGAAGGAATCACTTCTATTCACATCCTGTGCGTATGTGAAAATACCAGTGCCAATCTCAATACCTTGTATGGGGAAGGGGAGAATGGGGAAGAGCTGGGGAAAGCCCACCAAATTCTGTGTGCACATATACCACTATCACTGTGAACTACGTTATGATGTGAAACTATAATTCACTAATAAGTCTATAAAAAATAAAAAGCATGTTAGCCCCCCAAATTCAAGCTCAAATACCAGTTAAGCAAGAGTTGTAAATATTAATAGCCTTTCTAGCTCCAGACCCAGATTTTTAACCTTTTAGCTACATAAATATCACCTTTGTTAGTGTCTATGTATGTTCTTTCCTCACAATTAAAAGTTATAGCTCAATTACCGACTGATCATGCTTCTTATCTGGCAACAAGGAGAAAGTGTCTGTCTGAAATTTGCTCCAGACAGATTATTCATAGATAACATTTGTTTTCCAAATGAATAATACATATACAAACTAAACACTAAGTATTAATGCTCAACTTAATATCCTATATATATATATATATATATATGATATTGTATAAAATAATGACAATAATTTCCTTTGAACTACAATTAATGATATGTAGGTCTTTTATATTTTACCTGTGAAATTTTTCCTTGTAAAAATATGCATTACCCTTAAAAGACTAAGATCTGAAAGTATGTAAGTTTGTTTAGAATCAAGTTCTGTTATGGCTTCTGCCCAGGACTTAGCAGTGATGAAACTGATGCTATTCTGACATGAATTTGGTTAATGGGTCTCTAAGTTTGGCCTGTCCATTAGAAGAAATTCCCCACTTGAAGAGAATTATTTCATTTAAATTTGCTCTCAGTTTAAAAAAGCATTTCTCACTTCTCTAAAGTGTTTTATGCATCCATCCACACCTAAAATGAGAGTTGCTTGGAAAATATGCAGTATTATACCTCCTATTTTGTCCTTAAATAAAATAATTTCTATATTTATAGATATCAATATAAAGATTTAAACATACCTACCCAGATATGTGCGCAAGTAAAGTCTTAAACACTTGATCATAGCATAAATAATTTTTTAAAATTTTATTTCAATTAATGCTAACAAATTTCTCTTTTTATATAAATATAGGTTTCTCAAAGATGTTAGAATGTTCACAACAAACTTTCTAAAAATAATCAAAGCTTCACAAGTATAAGCTATAGCACTTTCTAAAAAGTAGTTTGAATTTATAAATTAAAATTTAAAGTAAAAACTAGTTAATGACTCCATCTTCATTTAGGTAAAATTGCTTTTACTTTTACTTTTTCCAGATATATATAAATAAAAACTGGGGAAAATAAACTATTTTCAGTGTCTCTACTCTTATAATTCAGCAATATTAGATTTTAGTATGCTGTTTATTCAGTACAATTGAAAAGGAGGACTAATACCCATCCATAAAAAATGTTTTTATTAATAAAACTATATCAAAACATACCTAGAATTAACCACTAGTTTTTAAAGATACCTCAGGATTTCACAAGATCTTGGGTTTGATGAATGTAATGGCAATTGTAAAACACTAAAACAAACAGAAATTAGTTGTGTATATGTAATTTATTTCATATCTCAAAACCACACTGCAAACCTACTTTCTACATCTCATTGTCGGGAAGCCAGCCCGACAGCTGGCAGGGCTTGACGAGATGATGAGTACCGATGACTCGAACACAAACCCACGAGCCGGGAGTCAAGTCAAGCAAGATCTCATTTATTTCTCTCCAAGCAGTCCTATATATAGCACCAAGCCACAAGGGGCATTTTCATGAGAAATCGCCTAGCCTATCCGGGATAAAGATCACTAGCACGTAGTTTACAGCCAATCCCAGGCCAGTACATGAGCCATTCATGTGTGCGGAAAGCTCCTTTAAAAGTAGAAAGGGAAAAACCGCTCAGTCTCCCCACACATAATGAATGGGGAAACCACGCCTTCCTAGCTTTCTCCAGGCGCCATCTTTGCCCCTTTTCTGCTGAATCACTTTACTTAAAGCTTTGCCTTAGGCCGTAGGCCACTCAGGCCAAATCTCCTTAGGTGCTGTATGGACACACCCCATCATCTCATGATCATTTTGAATATTTTCAAGTCATGATATTGATATTTAACATACTGGATTTGAGGTCATATTGAAAATAGTCACATAAAATTATGTTCATTGTAAAGAATTACTAATTTAGATTGAAGATGAATGATGTTCAGTTAGTTGCCATCAAGTATATAAAATACAGACTATATTAGCAACTTATTAGTGTAGAGATTTTAATAAAAATTTTATATTTTTATCAATGAAGTAATTTGGGCAGAAATTAGAGACCACAAAACACATTGAGCTTTATTCTGGCTAGAATGGTAAGGAACTAAGGTAAGTAATATTACAATACAACCTCCAACTCTAGAACCAGATCTATCATGAAAGACAGACAGACACAAAAAATTTGAGAAAATGGCTGCTATGATTATAGAGAATGGCAAGTTCAAAATCTACTATGTATGCTGCCAAGCTAAAGTTTAAGCAAAAACTGATGTTGAAATTTGATTCTAAGAGCATTTACAGGCAGTGTCCTCTTGCTCAGTAAAGGTCAGTCTTTTTCTGAAGGACTTTATCTGATTAGGTGAGGCTCATTCATATTATGGAGGTAAATCTGATTTATTCAAAGTCTACTGCTATAAGCATTGATCCCATCAAAAGATTCTCAGAGATATCTAAAATACTTTACAAACAAATATGTGAGAATCATGGCTTAGTCAATTTGATACATAAAATTAATTGTCACAGAATTATCAGCTAATATTGGAAACTCAGTAAATGAGAAGTAGTCCAATTTGTCAAAAATAATAATAAGAAGGAGCAGTATTAAGAAAAAATAATGTTGAATTTCAAAGGGCTATTCAATTTGGAAGAGGGCAGATAAAGTTATGTAAAAATTCTAGGAATATAGTATGACATTACAAGGACCAGAAAAGCTATAAACTGAGAAAGAAGCAAATAAAGGATAGCCCACAAGGCAGAACTACAAGGAGTCAGAAATGTGCCCTTATTTTTAGCCATGTGTAGCTACTGATTCAAGAAACTGGAAGAGCAAATAAATGTATGTGTTTTTTGTCAGGATTGAGTCAAAATCTTTTGAACAAAATATATGGGGCAGAAATAAAATTTAAAGATAATATTGAAAGATAATACTTACTTGAGGATATTTGTAAATTAAGCATAAAATACCAGTAGATTGTGAGAAGCCAAAATATGACTAATATCTTGATTGAAGCGTGAAAAAAGAGAGAATGGAATATATTAAGAAACAAAATATGTAAGATATCAATTCATTAAGTACCTATGTTGTTAATAAAATAATTTTTCAAAGAAAAAACAAATTTATTCTATCCAGAAAAGAAAGAAGTAGTAATAAAAGTAATAAAATCTAAAACAAAGACAGAGTTTGAATTTTGATTTTACTACCATGGACGTCTCCACACCCTAGTAAACCTCTTCACCTGAAAGCAAACAAAGGAAAAGGAAAGAAAACTTACTATAAAGCAAATCTTTGAAAACTAACATTTATAGAATAAACATAGTTAAGTAAATGACTTTGGATAGAAATATGAGATTTTCTTTCCATCTTTTACTGATTCCTCATGTTTTTCTGCCTCTAAATTCAAAAGGGTGGAGAAAAAAAACACAAGAAGAGAGGGAGAATTTGTATATATGTATATATGTTAACATATATTCAGAAATAATATTTCTGAGTTTAGTAAAGCTGACAGGAGTTGATTTCCTTTATGTTTGATAGTCAATTTTCTGAAAGTGTTATCATTTAAAAAGCAAGTTGTACAGGTTTATATCTCAATTACCAATACATAACTAACTCAAAAGTACTTTTTATATTCAATCAAATTTCCAAGAAATAAGGAAAGCAAATTGATAAAAATTGTATTTCTGGCTTCTCAAAATGTAATAAAGACTCTAATGAATACATAGTACAGAGATTCACAATATAATAAGAATGTTTCCAGTAACAATATACCCAAAGAGGTAACTAAAGTCAATTTGTGCATGAATTTAACAATTTTCTTATGTGTCTAATTCTACTAAGTTTAATATCATTATAAATATATTATTCAAACAGAAAACCATCAAAATTCCCTTATCTAATTCCCCAAAGTGCCTGAATTACATTTGCAAGCAGTCAGCCTTTCTCTGTTTTTTCTAATTTGTTTATGGTATAATATTAATATACATTTTCTAATTTCTGAGATAGAGAAACTTTAAAGCTCAAGATAGTATTAGCTGAGGTGGAACTAGCTGTTAAGAGGAGAAAGAAACTGGGTTTAAAATGCATAGTAGTGAGCAATGAATAGGAAGTGAACCTAAAAAAACAAATCAGCTAACTTTCAACAGTATGATTATGTGAAAAATCACATGACATATCCTTGTTCTCAAAAGTGGAAACAATTATTTTATTTACCAATTAAATTTGTAGCATGATTGCTTTACCAAACTATATCTCTTATAGACAAGCAAATTTTCATGTTAGATTTACTTGCATAAAATGTCTTCCTTTTCTGAGACACTGATGAAGTAGAGCCTCAAACTAAACTTGACACATGCAGGCTGTTTGTAGGAGACCATCTCGGTATGAAAAAATAAGACTTAGAGAAATGAGGAAAGCATGGAAAATATAACTATGTACTAATGTACTACTGTGTATTAGTACACATGCTGTGGGCAGCTGAAGCTCCATTTCTACTTCAATATTCAAAAAAGGGCACAGAATACCTCCTGGAACTATCTACCTGAAGTTGAATGCATTTGTTCCTGTCATCTCCATGGTGAAGGGCTATTCTTAAGGGCAGTAACTGCTATTTATTTTGGGGTTAGTTTTCAGGTTATTGGAATAACTCCCACTTATGTGTAAATTTCTGGAAATACTCTTAAAAGCAGTTAAGATGCTATTGCACAAATATCTTGAAACCTATAAACTATCCAGAAATTCTATCAGCTAGAATTTTAAGTGAGGCCATGAAAACATATTGTGAGCATCTGAGGCTTATACTACTGTTTAATACTTGTATCATTTTTTTTTTTTTTTGGAAGTACTGAGGATGGAAACCAGAGACATTCTACCTCTAGCACTAGCCCTATTTTTCATTAGTTTGAAACAGGGTTTCACATTTTAGCCTTTTCTAACACTGAATTTTCAAATAGACAGCTTACCTTCCTATGTACATAGTACATTAACTGCTTTCATTCATCCTTTTCCTCTTCTACTCATGTTATAGATTTTTCATCCCTTGGGTCAACAATTCAGCTAGTCTAAATTGCTCCCAGGTAGGTTGACTCTTCTTTCATAAAGTTCTGAGCTTTTTAAATTTCCTGCCCTTTTATACTATGTTCATTTGCTGCTATCACTAGCATACAGTGCAAATATATTAATGGTATAGAACTGTTTTATCATTTATTGTAATACTTGCATTACAGCAGTGCGGTATAGGAGGTTTTGTTTGTTAAATATCCAAAACATTAAGTTCAGAAACCATAAAACATGGATAAAATATAAAAGTTTCTATTTATTCAAATATAATTATTGCTATATAAGGGTATGATATTGGTTACTTGTCTGTATTAATTCTTTATATGCTAAATATTTTTCATTGATTACTCACTTTTCTCACCAAAATTTTGAGGTTGATATGACTTTTCAATACAGATAAAAACTATATGATTCCAGATAAAATATAATGTGTCCAATATTAATCAGTAATTAACGGAAACATAATGTGACTCCAAGGTAGTGAATTGCTGAAAACATCTTATTAATCTCTGTATTATACAACCACTTTATATTATGGCTTTGTATTAAATATACAATTCAGTAAAAGTGAAAATATCCAAATTATTTAAGCATTTTTTAAAAATTTTCAATTCTGTCAAAAACCTTTTTCAATTGAGCATTTATTTAGATAATATTCTTCATTGTTGTGGCTGATATTAAATGAAAACATTGCAGAAAATAGTGACATAAAATATTCCTCCAGAACTTTCTGGAATTTTTTAGTAGACTTACTAACTTTTCTTGGTTGCAGAAGACTGAGAAAGCAAAAGATTATGGGAAGGAGCAGTTAGAAAAAAAGATCTTTGTAACCTCTTCAGGATTTCTTGATTACTTCTCATCTGGTCTAATTTTTCCCTGATGAGAAGCTGTGCTTGAGCGTAATAAGTACCGCATGAACTAAATACATCACACTTGACTGTCTGCATAATGGCAATTGTGGAAAGGAATCAAATGGATTTAGGTTTCATCAACCTGAAGCTATTGATTTTTCAACTTTCCATGAGAAGCAAAATGGAGTTAGCAAAAACCACTTTTTCCACTCAAAAGAGTGAACAGCAAGGGAATATCAATCTCTGCTTGAATATAATGTACATTTCTTTAAGCAACCTGATTCCCACAGTAATAGCTTCCCTTTACTCTACAAATATACACAGCACAAAATAGAAAAGTTTTTTTTTATTTATTAACCCTTTGCTAGCCTGTTGGTAAATCTGAACTGTTACACCACTCAGCAAATATTCAAAATCTGTTACACATCGGTAGATTTTTTTCTTTTACGTTTATAATATAAAAAAATTGAAGAATAATTTTCAAAAGAGGTGTAGAAAAAGCTGTGGTTTACTTTGATTCTACACAGTTATTTAAAATTTTAAATGCTTTTTCCAAAATTAAAAGAAAGCAAAATAAAACCATAAATATACATAAATATACACATTCACCGAAAGTTACTATGTTTTAATTGATAAACTTACCCGTTTTTAGGGAATTATTAAATACCCTATAGCAAGCCTAAATAGAAAAATGGTGGTCATTTTTGTTAGTCTATTTTATCTTTTATAGGTTTTGCTTGAGCAAAAGAGAATTTTTTACAGGTAGAAAAATTATTGTAAATTTTTAGTTAAATGTATATTTTGTTTTGTGAGATTTACCTTTGTCACATCATAAGATTTTTTTTCTTTTATTCTATTCAAATCATATTGCCCTCAGAAATAAACAGGTCCATTCACTCATTAGCTTCAAGATTATCACATGAAATTAAACATCAAGATGTGCAGTAATTAGAAATCACCTCACCCTGGAAAATGGGATAATGACAGAGTCCTTGAAATCAGTGGAGGTTAAAGCTGCATGTTTAGAGCAAATTTGTATAAACTCAAGATAGAGTTCTGATTAAAGATATTGTATGAATGGCACTACAATTAAAAGTTATATTTAACCTAGTAGAAAGAGTTTATTTTAAGCACTGTGACCTTAGAATTGCAAGTAAATCTTGTAAGCAAAAGCATCTCAGGCAGAAAAAAATGTCATATAATGCCCTTCCCTCAATATGTCTCAAGTTCCATCACTTTTAAAGTAATCATTTAGTAATGATATTAATATATAAAATATTTAAAACATAGAAACTGTGCACTAACTTAATGGCTATCATGAATCATTTAAATAGGAAAAAAAGGTAAGCTGGGCCATCCTATTATATAATAAAAATAATAGACTCAGTATGCACAACTGAAAGCTATTTAGACGTATAAGCAAATGTCAATTGCTAGTCTTAGTTTTGGGGTTGGGAATGACATTTCTAAGCACAATATCAAAATCAGAAAAAATAAGTAAAAACAATTATATGTGTAAAAATTTTTTAATCATGTAGAATCCATATTGTTGTGGGAAAAAATTAAAACTTCTGGACTGGAAGAAATAAAAAAATTTATCTAAGGGTAATATTCAAAAGGTAAACCGCCAGTGAATTTTACTCCAAGCCGCCATCAAGGATGGGGAATTTTCAAGGCAAATAATATGTACTTAAAAAGTCTGTTTATGCAATTTGGGTTTTTTTCTTCTCTCACATTTTTCTTTACCTCATGAGTGTAAAAATTAATAGGAAATTTTAACTGTAAAATACTGTGACTTTCTTAGTAACTATTTAACTCTTAGTGATGGTTTTCTTCCCAAGTATTATCAATTCTGTATAATTTTATACTTTTCTTCTTCAATGGGACTTCTTTAGTATGTGAATATATCCTTTAAGTCTAGAGGTATTGTTTTAGTAAGTTTTAAATCTTTTTTATTGGTACATTGTACTCATAATTTTAATGGGGTTCAAGATGGTAGAGAAATATATGCACACATCACCCAATTAGCTCTTACCAAATTCCCACCTCATTCCCTCCCACTCCCTCCTTCTCATGTTTGACTTAATGATTGAAATTGATATATTTGTTAAAGAACATCACGTGCATTAAAGAAATGTAGAGGTATTAACTATCTTTCTCCACTTTCTTTTTGCTAATTTAGTATTTGATATCTTGTATCAGAGGTTACTAGAAATATGGGCTTTCTTGATTTTTTAAATTTTAATTTTAGTATTTATTTATTTATTTTTACCTTTTTGGTGGTACTGGGGTTCCTGGAAGCCCTTCTAACTTTGGGCTACACTCCCAGACCTATTTTATACTTTTTTACATTTGGAAAGAGGGTCTCTTAAACCAGCATGGCTGGCTTTGAACCAGCGCGATCCCCCTGTCTCTGCCTCCCAAGAACGGGGCTTACAAGCGTGCGCCACCACGCCCGGCTTTTTCTTGATATTTAAAAGCAGGTCTGATGCCGGGCTTGGTGGCACACACTTGTAATTCCCAGCTTGGGAGGCGGAGACAGGAGAATCGGGCTGGTTCAAAGCCAGCATTGCTGGTTTAAGAGACCCTGTTTCAAAAAATTAAAAAGTATAAAATAGGTCTGGGAGTGTAGCCCAGAGGTAGAAGGGCTTCCAGGAACCCCAGTACCACAAAAATAAGTAAATAAATTAAATTAAATTAAATTAAAAATATATAAATACATAAATAAATAAAATAAAAGCAGGTCTGATGTTGCAACTCTAGCTAAGTCCCATTACACTGTAGAAATAGTAGCTCTAGTGTATAGAAAGCACTCAAATGGTGCTTGTTCCAGAAAAGTACGTCTATGGTTTAATAACACATATTATACAGTGGGAAAAAAAAAGACAGCCTCTTCAACAAATGGTTTGGCAAAACTGGTTAACCATATGCACAAAAATGGTAATATACCCCACTTGCTCACTGAACAAGAGTTAAGTCATCATGAATGAAGGACTTGGAAGTCAGACCAGAGACCTTGTAGCTCCATGAGGAGTACATAGGTACAACAGTTAAACACATAGGCACAGGTAAAACTTTCTCAATAAGAACCCAATGGCACGGAACATTAAGAGGAGGATTAATACTTGGGATTGCATGAAACTGAAGAGCTTCTGTTCAGCAAAGAAAACTATCAAGAACCTCAATAGAGAGCTGACAGAATGGGAGAAAATTTTTGCCCACTCTTCTATAGAGGACTAATATCTATATTATACAGAGAACTTGAGAAACTAAGAAAGCATTAAGGAGGCAAATAACCCACCCAAAACAAGGGTAAGTAAACTAAATAGACACTTCACAAAAGAAGAAATTCAAATGTCCAATAAATGCATGAAAAAATGTTCAATATCATTAGCAATCAGAGAGATGCAAATGAAAACTAACTATAGATTTAATTTAACTCCAATTAAAATAGCAATCATTAAAAACACAAACAATAACAAATGTCGGTGAGAATGTATAGAAGTAGGAACTCTAATACATACTTGGTGAGATTGCAAATAGTGCAGCCACTTTTGGAAAACTGTATGGAGAATCCTCAGAAGAATGGGAATAAACCTACCATATGATCCAGCAGTACCACTTATGGGTATCTACCCAGAGAAATGGAAAACAAAACTACCAAACTAATGCATGCCTATCTATGTTCATAACCACTCAATTCATAATTGCCAAAATATGGAACCTGTTAAGATGTCCAATAGCAGATGAATAGATTTTTTTTTTTTTTTTGGTGGTGGTACTGGGTTCCTGGAAACCCTTCTACCTCTGGGCTACACTCCCAGACCTAATTTTTATATTTTTTATTTGGAAACAGGGTCTCTTAAGTCAGCGAGACTGGCTTCGAACCTGTGTGATCCTCCTGTCTCCACCTCTAAAGCGTGGGGATTACAAGCGTGTGCCACCACACCCAGCTCCAGATGAATGGATTTTAAAACTATGGAATATGTACACAATGGAATTTAGTAACTTATAAAGAAGAACAAAATTGCATCATTTGCAAGGAAATAGATGGAAATGGAGAATATTAGTCTAAGTGAGATTAGTCAGTTACAGAAACTAAGAAATGTGATGCTGTCCCTAGTATGTAAAGCTAACATCTATGTGGAAATATAAGCAAATGGAGTTGGTTGTCTTAATTTGGGGGTTAGGAATGACATTACTAAGCATAATATCAAAATAAAAAAATAAATAAAAACAAAAATAAATGATGGGGGTAACAAAGATAGAACTTTTCTTAATAAAAACTATGTGGAAAAATTAATAAAAAAATCACAGAGACTAAATTGCTATTAATGGCGTCAGTCTGAAAAGAAAGTATAACTGAAAAAATGGTACTGATTTCAAGACAGTTTCTCCAGAGACATTATAAAGAGAATTTAGTAGATTCTATTCCCCCAATGCTGCAACAAACTTGCTCAGTCCTGAGGGCAATAAATCTGGCACTGAGTCCGTTTGGGACTGAGATCCTCAGAAAGATGGACAAGGGCTTCTGTTGTAGTTCTGCAGCCACTTATCTGCAGCAATTTTTTTCCCTTTTTATGAAATAAACTCCTTTAAGTTCCTGTAGTTCCTGTTCATGGCACTAAAAGTGGAGATTCCTCTCTGGGAAAAAAATCTGAAATAATTGACATGGACAACTGCATTCTGTGCAATTGACAATGTTTTAATTTCTATCACCAGTATTTATACCCTATACCCCGTGTAAGCACCAAAGGACAATAGTAAGGCATTAAGTGTAAACAAGATAAACAGGATTAAAGAAGATCCATGGTGTCACAGTTTAAGATTCATCTGGGACTAGGTGATTGAAGTCAGCCCCCTTTGCCTTTGTCATTGGAATCAGGTTTCTGGCCTCATAGGTGAGCCCTAGGGGGCAAGGTCCGAAGTTTGGAAAGGCATCCAGGACAGGCAGGCATCCATAAAGGCGGGGGTCACACCCAAAGTCCATTTTGGGGAAATTCAGTCTTCTAGGATCTCCTTTGATCCTTCCAGAGTCTTTTTGTCTCTAGGCCTTAGTCCAGTCCCTCCTTTATCAAGATCCATGGGCTGCGTTGCAGATTTGTCCGGTCCTGTCTGCTCCACCAACCTCTATAAGGCAATATTACAATTAGTAGACAGGGCAAAAACATTATACCACAGGTGATTGGATTTCTATAATTGTTCTTTAATGCATGATTTTGAGGCAGACTTTTGAGTTTTTTACTGTCCTGCTGCTGAGTCACTAACGATAGTCTTTTGTTAAGGCCAGATAAGAGCTTATTAGCATCTCTTAAAAGGAAAAATAAATGGCCCAGGTTCCAGAGACAGTTTTACATCTCTTTGGGAAATGGGGCAAAAGGTGGGTTTGCAGCTTTCCCTGCTGGCAGAGAGGTGCTGGGAACTAATCTTTAGATCAAAGGACCTGCCTTCAGAAATAAACTAAAGGAATTTTGCAGCCCCTGAATTCTGGCTGCCCTTTATTATAGCTGGGAGTATTTTTGCCAGAGATGATGCCTCCTCCCTAGGGGCATGGCCTCCGTGGGCCTTGCTGAATGCAAGCGTTTGTCACACTTGCATTTTGCCGAGGGGGGATGGTGGCACCCCAATATAAAAATCACTCACTTATCTCTTGTAATATCATCTCTTTCTTTCCCATTATCAATTTGGAAACTTAAAAATATGTCATATGAAATATTTAAATTCCTGAGTGTGGATGAGGATTAAAGAGGTCTGATCAGCTTTGCTCTTATCATCTATCCAGGAGGAGTACAACTTTTCCCACCTCAAACCTAACTGAATAACTGGCCCATGTACACAAGTCAGAAGGAAGTCTTGAGGCTGGGCGTGGTGGCGCACGCTTGTAATCCCCATGCTTGGGAGGTGGAGACAGGAGGATCGCGCAGGTTTGAAGCCAGCGCGCTGGCTTAAGAGACCCTGTTTCCACATAAAAATGTATAAAAAATAGGTCTGGGAGTGTAGCCCATGGGAGTGTAGCTGGAGGTAGAAGGGCTTCCAGGAACCATAGTACCACCAAAAAAAAAAAAAAAGTCTTGAATTCAATACATAAAAAGTGCCCTTTTAATAAGCTTTAATTTTTAGTAGTAGAACTTTAGAATTCAAAGAATGTGTCGAAGGGGAGATTATGATGAAAAGTAGTAACAAGCCCAAGTGAAAAGGAAAGTACATGAAAAGATTATGTGGAAGAAAAACTGATAAACACATTTTCTAATCTAAGCTCATAATGAAAAATGTTACCAACTTTCCTGTCACATCCATAGATTAAATGGTTTTGTTTTATGCAAATCTTTTCCTTCTTATTGTTTTCCAAGTAGAGCACTTGTTGGAAGCATGAATATAGGAGAGTCTTATTTTGCTTTAACTTTTGTATTGCCTTCCTTTCCTTGGTGTTCTATTTTCTGTTAATTTCAATCATTCTCTTCTTTTGTAGGTGGCTTCACTCAAGAGTACAGGAAGCTCTCAGTGTCCCATTATATTTAAAAGTAAGACCCTTGAGGCTGATTGGAAGTTCTCTATAAAGAATTTTCTCACTGGAGGCCTTTTCTGTGGGCTGAACTACAATGAATCTGTCTTTCCTTAGTTGTATCCTATAATTTCCTCCTGCCTGAATTCACACTACATGGCTGAACTTATTTTCAGAAATAGTGGGGAAAGGGAAATGGTTTCTATTTTCCACTCAATCAATATTATATCTCCAGGTCAGATTTTATCCTTTTCTTTGCTTTGAGTTCAAGTACTGTGTTTTTCTGGAAAACATAACTTCAGTGACAGAGGTTGCATTGTTCATAAGGAAGTGACCTTGGAGCAGTAAGTCCAAATACAAACTTGCTCAATTTCCTCTTTCAATTCCCCTAAATTTACCTTTGTTTTCTTCAATAATTTAAATTTTCAAGAACTGTGAGAACATTCCTTTTTCTTGTCATCCATGCCCCTCCAGGTGTTCTGTTATAAATCATCTGTGTGAGGAGTTTTGCTTCTTTAAGTCAATGGCCTCTCTTGTGTATGACCTCAGGTTTTAATATATTTTGAATACTATTTTTAAATTGAGTTCTTATTAAAAGAATATATATTTGTTAGTGATCAATCAATGTCCCACGTCTAACTAGAAACTTCAGAGTCAAGTTAGAAACCCAGAATTATATAAAGAAAAGTATTGATTAGAAACTTTTTTAATATACATCATTTATAAAATTGCCATTATATTTTATCTCGAGTCATAAATTTATCTAGTGAGTATTTATCAATAACCCTAGGTAGGCAATAAAAATTTGGATTACATGAGCCTTTAAAATTTAAGCCATTCTAGGAAATATTACTATTGGCTATGTGTACATATGTGAATATAACAACATTAATCTTCATATTCTACATTCAGAAGAAGAATAATGGAGATGTTGGGAGACATTAAGTGTGTGTGCATGTATGTTACTATCAACATGATTTACAATATGATGTGAGACTAATAAAATGATGCATTAATAAAAGCACATTATAAAAATTTAAGACAAAATTTAATCAATTTTTCATTTTTTAAAAATTTCATGTGGAACATATTAAAAATGGCATACACTCAGACTGTACTTTGTACAAAAATCTAGCACCAAAATTTGGGAGAATTGTATCATCAGGTTTAAAATGACATAATTTCTTTTATTTTTTTTCAAATAGTTGCTATGAGCTCTTTGCTTTATTTCCTTCTATAAATGAAATTAAAGATCTGTATTCTATTATACTGAAATCTTAAGATTTGTATAGCACTACATTCAATTTAATTTTTTGAGTGATACCTACTTTAGACCTGTAGATATATTTTATCTATATAGTCATAATAGGGAAATATTAAATATGTGGATACTTTAAAATTACTATTCTCTTAAACGTATTTTTTTCTTAGTCATTGAAAATATATTTGTCCTGTGAGCAAACAAGCCTAGACCTCAAAGTATTTACTTCAGAAGTTAAAAGGTCCACATAGGAAGTAAAAACCCACAATGCTCTAATGGAATTTAAACATAGCAAAACCTCTTCTCCCCTGTACTATCTTTAACTGGTATGAGGCTTTTTTTTATGGAGTTTAAAATGCTTCTTCAATAAATTTCCACAAGCAAGGCAAAGTAAGGACAGAGCTATAACTTGAAAGTCAGAGCTTTATTTTTGTGTTTGATTTTATATAAGTATTGCTGTATTCATTTTACACAGTGTTTTCTAAAGCCCGACTCTTGGAATAAAAACAGTATCATCATATTTTTTGTTTGTTTGTTTAATTAAAAGTCAGTAAGGACTGACAGAAAAGGCAATCTATGAGATTTTTTTTTAAAGAAACAACTGGTATCAACCCAAAAGAATGAAAACAAAACTACCAAACCAATATATTGTGTATCTATATTCATGGCCACACAATTTATAATTGCCAAAGTATGGAATCAGCCAAGATGTCCATCAACAGATGAATGGATTACAAAACTATGGAATAGGTACACAATGGAACTTTTCTCAGCCATAAAGAAGAGCAACATTATGTCATTTGCAGGGAAATGGATGGAACTAGAGAACATTATGCTAAGTGAGATTAGTCAGTCACAACAAGTAAAAAACCAATGCTCTCCTTAATATGCAGAAACTAGGGAGAAAAAGGGTCATCAGGTAAACTCTAGATGAGAAAGAAGAAATCATAGATGAGCAAATAACACGACAGCTGAGGCTGTCAACGGACCATAATCCTTTGGTCTCCACCTCCTGAATGCTGGGATTACAACTGTGTGCCACCATGTCCAGCTAGATCCTTGATTTTGATCAGAAGTAAGAGGCTCCATTTCTTTTTAGGCCAAATCACTCCAAACAAGTAGGATTTTAAATTTATCACTGCAAATATCTACCAAATTTATTTGTTTCTCTTTCCTTATCCACAGAGACTTTTGCCTAATTACTTAACATAATTTAGAATAAAAATCATCTAACTTCACATCTATAATTAGAATCAAAATTTTGTTATTGGCTAAAAAGCACTAAGAATTAAATAGATAGAACTAGAATAAATTTGGCTTCAGTCTGACTCCCATTCTTCTGGCATTTCTGAAATCTTCTGTAAGTCTGTCAACTCACAGCACTTTCTACCACTAAGAAAAACAAAACAGTAACTCAGCCTTCTTTCAAGAAAGAATAACTTTTTTTATGAAAGCTAAATAAAGTCAAAGCACCATATTATCTCTTTTGGACCTATGATATCAATACACTTGTATTTTACACAGATAAGCACGTCATATTATTCCTGGTCAAAAGATTATTACAGAAATATTCTTTTTTATTTCTTCTAATTGCTTCTCTTACTGAGACATGATAGAGACTTGGAAAACAACCTAATATTATTCTGGTTCCTAATCATAATGCTAACATTCTAATTAACCTTCATTTAATCATATATATATATATATATATATATATATATATATAAATATATATATATATATATATATAATCTCCATGATAAACATATGTAAATATATATACATATATATAATGCACATATCTGTGCATTGTAGTCATGCATTTTAATGGGGTACAAGATGGTAGAGGCATATATGTACACCTTACTCATTTAGCCCTTCCCTAATTCCTACCCCATCTCCTCCTCTCTCCTTTCTCATGTTTTGCTTGGTGATTGGTACATTTGTGAATGTATTCATTCAATCATTTCTTTCAGCCTATACAGATGGTTTACAGCCCAACATTAAATACAATTTTCTTTTAACTTTCATTGCTCAAACTAATGTATAAATTTGAATATAATATATAAATACTGAAGATTTTATTGTAATTATTGTCAATCAATCTAAGGGAGTCTGGAGAGAGAGGAGAGAAGGGAAAAGAAAGGTGTAGAGAAAAAAATGATCAAGTTTTTATGTGGACATATAAGTGTAGCAATATGAATCTTACAATTATGAATGATTGTAATACACCAATATTTTTAAAAAGAGGGAAGACAGCAAAAAAGACTGCCAGTTTTTATCACTTTGTTAAATTTATACCAAAACAATGTTGAATCTCACAATTCTTGAAATAGTTGTATTTCTGTCACTTTTAGGGTTAATTTAATATCTCAAAGTTTTAAAATTTGCTTCCTACAAATTTTACACAATTAAAAAAGGATTTACCAAGCTGTAACAGGCATGGTGTCACAGGCCTGTAATCCCAGTACTTAGGAGGCTGAGACAGGAGTGTTGTAGGTTTGAAGCCAGCCTCAGAATTTTAGTGAGGACCTCTGCAACTTAGTGAGACCTTGTTCAAAATAAAATAAAATAAAATAAAAATAGAACAGAGGTGTAGCTTGGAGATAGAATGTCCCTGGGATCTCCAGTACCACAAAATTAAGAAAATAAATTTATCAAAAAAATTACAAAAAATGGATATTGAATTGTATTGTACATTTCTATCATTTATCAAGAGAAAAATGATTCTTACTTTTTAATTTGTATGTTGTTAAATATATTGATTATTTGCATGACTTTGAATTATTTTATAATCATAGGCTTTCTTTACATATAAAAGCCATTTGTGATTATAATTCTGCAAAGAGAATTATTCTCTCCATCCATTGCCAAGGTCAAGATTTGCAAGTTTTCCAGTGAGTCTCTTTCTGTGCAATGAGGTTTAATTTTTATTAAGCTGTTATAGTCCTATTTTATTCAGGATCTCCAACTCAGTTCTATATCCTCAGCAGGTCCTAAGTTTTATCATCTGTCCTTTGTGCCCTATTACATAATGGGGTTTATTAAAAAGAACCTCAAGTTCCTAAGGTTTGGTAGAAAACCCTCTTGCTAAAAATTAGCTCTGGCGCTTACTTACCTCCCAAGGTTCCTGCTTTCATTTAAACTTAATCATGGTGTATTTTTTTTTTTTTTTTTACTTTTGTGCAGTTCATTTTAGTGCAATGCATTGAAGTAGGTCTCAACTCTTTTTAAGGGTTGCTCTGTCATTTAAGTTGCTCTAATCAAATATGTCCTTCAGATCTCTAATTTTTAATTTGTCAGATATGAAAAAATAGGGAATGAAATCCATTCACATCTGTGTTTTCATGAAGACACCATTTGAAAATGTATTTGTCAAAGAGATTAACTAAATACAATACTTTCTTTTTTAGTTCTTAAGTGTCTATTCAGCAAAGTTTCCAATTTGACTACTTCTTTCTTAAATAATTTGGTTACAATTTATAACAAAGCACATATCTATCTATCATCTATCTATCTATCATCTATCTATATCTATAATGTTCATTCAATGCTCTTTTTCAGGCTTTTTTTTCCAAGGCACTAAAGACAAACACTTTGAATCTTTATAGTAGACTCTGGACATTTTCTCATTAGAGTACAAACCAGCTCACACCTCTAGCTGACAATGTCCAAAGGTATATCTCTTACACAGACTTCAAAGTCTCAGTTAATTTGTAAACTTGATTTATCTGTATATAAGGCTTTCAATTACTTATCATGTTTAAATTGGACCCAGCTTTCTCTGAAAGTCACTTTCCAGTACGTTCTCTGTCAGCAAATTAGAGAACCTGTTAGAAACCTGGAAATCATTCGTAATTACTCTCTACTCACCATTCCCAGCACCACCTCACCAAACCAAGTCCCTCAGCACATGCTCTCAAGTCTACATGCAAACAGTGTCTCCATAGCTCTCAGGCTATCACCATTGATTTGGCTTCAATCATTTCTCATAGTAATCTGCACAAAATATTTTTAACACATAGCCTTTGTTCCCCCTGCAATCTAGTCTTGATGAGGTTGGAGTGGAATGTAAATCAGAAATTAGATTACACATTCACCTGTTTAAAACTTCTCATTGATTGGCATAAGAGAAGACATAAGTGTCTAAAGGTTTACAAAGAACCTCTAAAGATCTGCATGTGTGGACTTGTTCACAGGACTTGTTACAACCTCGTCTGGTAACTATATCCTCAGCCCTAACCTTTGGGTCTGAGGCTGGTGAACACAAGCTCTGGTATAGCTGAATCAGTCTATCTTCCACTGAGGTGCTGTTTGCTTCCAATAGGCTTCAGGTTCATCGCCACCTACTACCTTTCCTTTTCCTGAACCTCTGTCTACTCTGTATTCTACTTCTTCAGGGGCTGTCTTCTGTCATTCACAGTACTCGTCCTACTTCCCAGTGTTTCCATTGCAAACATAGTCTCTTAGTTTATGCAATACCTTTGGGGCTTTCAACTGTGTTTCTTGAAAATTAAAATGTCAATATTAATGTAGTCCTTTTTCCTCTTTTTCTTTTTTTTTTCTTTCATGGTTGGTGCTTATATGTGACCTAGTTTAAAAAATTACCTTCTCTAATATCATGTCTAGTATCATGAAGATAATCTATGCTTTTTCTCAAATAATTATTTTTTACTTCACATTAATATTTTCTATGTGGAATTAATTTCTAAATGTAATGTGAATTGGAAAGCACTAATATAATTTTCTCAAATATTAATTCAATGGCTCTATGAGCTTTACTGCAAATACTATTGTTTCCCAATTTAGAAAAAAACTTTTGTTAAGCAGGAGGCCCCTATCTTGAGTCTATTTTTAGATTTTTTAATTCGATTCCATTTGTCAACTCTTTCCATACCTATGCCAAAATATATTTTGAAAATTATTATACATATGCATATCTTGATCATGATAGTGTAATTGCTTGGTTTGTTATTTTCATCATTAGAGATTTTTTTTTTTTGCATGCTTTTTTTATTAAGTTATACTAAAATGCAAACACCTTAAATGTTCTGTTTGACGATTTCTGACAATTGTGCATATCCATTTCAGAATCCTCCAGCACAAGATACAGAATGTTACCTTTATACTCCCTGCAATGTTTTGATACACATCTGGGCCACATACTAAAATATGTTTTAGTATATATCGTTTAAATAAAACAATTCTTAAAAGCATAGCCATAATGCAATTATCTCTCTTAAAGATATTAACTTTAATTTTACTAATAATACCAACATTATAAGACTTGATTTTTTAAGTTGAAAATCATGCTTCCTTCCTCAGAGAGCAAATTATAGAAAGTTATAGACAGAAGGATTCCATTTAGCATATTTAAAAGAAAAGTTCTCAAGATCAGCTCTACTCAAGTTGAAACGGAGATTTTTAATATGTTTCCTGTCCCAACCAAAGAATTTTATGGAGAGACAAAATATTTTTTAAAAAGTTTGCAAACCCTAATTTTCTCAATATGTATAATGACAAATATCTCTGAAAACTGTGTCATTTTACATAAATCCAGTGAAGCTCAGAGAATTCAATTTGCCATTTGAGACACATGAGAATGTCCTGGGCCTCCTGCATCTGCTCCCCTCTGCCCTTCCTGATGGAGCTATTCCTTTTATTGGAAGCAATTCCTATGATGAAGGAAGATTTTCTTTCTGCATCTTTAGGTAGATTTCTCAAGAGGAAACCAACCTCACTACCTTTTACCTGCTTTTTGACCATTTTTACACTCGAGGTCAGCAGGATTCCCTTACATCCTTTCTCCATCTTCTCTGAAGCATGTCTATCTTTTTTTAGTTGCACTCACATTTACTCAGATAAAAAATGCAGGTACAAAGCCCTTATGATGCGAGTGAAAAATCACACAACAGTGCTGCTTTCTTTGTAAATCATCTTTTTTGCATTTTGCAGTATTGTTTTCATCTGTGGGTTTTTGTTTTTTGTCAGTCTTGGAGAATTCTTGGCCATCATTAAATATCGCTCTACTCTATTCTTTTTATTCTTTCTTGGAAATTAAACTGCAAGTACATTACATTTCTCTAATGGCTTTCCCTGTGTCTATTATTCACTTCTATATTTTATGCTCTTTTACCCCTACTTAAGCCATTCATAATTCTTCACTTCCAGTCACTAAATATATCTTTTACTGTGTACAATTTGCTATTAAGTTCATCTGTTTATTGTTAATTTTTTAAATTTTCAAATTATACAGATTACATTTTCTGTAATTGTTTCCAGTCCTCAGGTAATTTTTTTTTATTTTATCATCTTTTTTCTTAAAACCTAAATCACCTATTTTTGTGTATATTACTGTTAAATATGATATTCAGTTTTTTGTGGACCATGATTTACTGTCATGTATTTCTCTTGGTACTGTTTTGTTTTTGTTTTTGTTTTTGTTTTTAGTTTGCTTAGTGGTTTTGATTGATCATGATCCATTTTGCATTAATAGTTGTATAGCTTCTAAATATTTTTATCTTGCTTCAGAAAGAATTCACTTTTCCTTTTGCTGAACAGCAAATGGGAACAGCTGAGCTAACTCATGATGCGTTTTTCAAGAGCACTTCTGCATATGTCCTCTAATTTTTGTTTAAACTTCTTTTATACTTTTAAGATTGTCAAAAACTTTATAACATTTTGAACACCCTTCTGTTTATCTCCTTTGTGATTTTTCTTTTGTGGATTAAGATTTCACTAAACGTTGGGTGGGAGTCACAGATTTTGTCTTACTTCCTTCTTTATTTTTTTTTTTTTAAGTTTGGGCCTCTAATTTTTTTTTTTTTTTTTTTTTTTTTTGCTTTTGCAAATCTAAGCTCTATTTCTTTTTTCTTCCCAGACTTATGAAACTACTGAAAGCTCTGCAGGTTTTCCGGATTCTTAGTAATAGTATTGCCTGACCTCACAGCTTTTCTGTCTTCCCTAATAATCATAAAATTCATTGAGGTCAGAGGGTTTTGTAAAATGGCATCCTACCTTCTGGTAGGATTTTTCAAATCCTGGCTAACAACTCTAGAAACTGCAGTTTCTATTGTGTTTCATCTGGTCTTACTTTTCTGCAAGCCATTATCTCATATCAGAAGGAGAAATCAACTCCTGGGCTTTTAAAAATGATTTATTTTAAGGTCTTGTGAGCTGAGAGATGGGGTAGAATTGAAAATTTTGATTGTCAAATAGAAATAAGAATGATGGGTGCTCTGTTGTCATCAAAATGAATTACATTTCAGAAAATTATTATATTTGTTTATAGTATTTTCATCTTTTTAATATTGGCTATTTTAGTAAATAGGCATAATAGCAAAGTCCTCAGTCTCCAATTTTGTTCTGTTTTGTTTTTCAGTTATAGCAAAGTGAATGGTCTCCTTTTTTGTAAAATAAGTCTTTATATTTTAATCATATTAAAATGCAATTGTACTTGCTAAAGTTCTTTTCTTTAAATTTCTAATGGCCTTATCCTATAACTTTCTTAAAAGCCCAGTATGTGTCAGGCTTATTTAGGTCATTTCTTCTGAATAATTCCCTTTCTCTTCACTGGCTACCTATTGAAAGAAAATTTATTGTACTCGGTACAGCTAAAATTTTGCTTCTTTTATGGCTTTTCTTTACATCATTATATTAGAAAGAAAAAGGTCATTTATCCTGACATTCATAGGTTGGATGGGTGGGCAATGCTTTGCTGGGCATGGCCCTGTTAACTGAGTCAATGCTTTATAAGATTCTTATGGCAGAATTCAAAAGGGAATGTTTACGACAAAGCAGTTTACAGCACAGCAAGATTTTAATCATGACAGTCAAATTCTTTTTTAACAGAAATTTATATAGTTATTTAGTCATTCTTCTAAGTTGCACCAAATAACCTGATTTGTTTCATAATATAAAAGTCTATGCACTAATCTGAAATTATATGATAATCTTTGCCATCTATTCTCTCAATAACTTTCTGATGGGTTTTCTGACATCTATATAGTTTCAATGTTAATGTATTTTGTGTGATACATCTTTTATATATCTGTAGCTGGTTAATCACTATAATTTGCTAAGAGTCAAAACTGCTAAACAAAACAAAAAATAAATAAATGACAGGTAGAACAATTATAGTGTTATAAACCATACTTCATAATAAACTTGGTTAAATTAAAACATATATCGAACAAGAGTATAGAATGTAACTCAAATAAAATTTTATATTGTACTATTAAAATTGCTCGATTTTATTATATACAAAAGTATAAAAATCATATAAAAACAATACTATCATAAACCAGAAGGTGGCATAAATTACATGTTTGTACAATCTTGGCATAGCCACAAAGGGATGCTCAACAGAGTTCTGAATGTTATTTGTTTTCTCTTAGGTAGAAAAAGTTTCCAAAATTTTACAATTAATTAGCAATTAAACATTCCTCTACCATATCAGCCTTGAAGCTCTGCATACCCAAGAATCACAGCCAGTTCTTCTGTGTCCAAAGGGTATTTCAGTGTTGCATTAGCCCACATATTAAGTACTTACAGAATAATTGAACCAAAATAAAATATATATCAACTAAATTCCATCTAACCCCATTCAGAGTGGCAAGCATAAAGAAATCAAATAACAACAAATGCTGGTGAGGATGCGGGGAAAGAGGAACTCTTTTACACTGTTTGTGGGAGTGCAAACTAGTTCAGCCACTATGGAGATCTGTGTGGAGATTCCTAAGAAAGCTAGGAAGAGATCCACCATACGATCCAGCCCTACCACTCCTGGATATTTTTCCAAAAGGATTGAATTCAGAGAACTATAAAAACATATGCATACCTATGTTCATAGCAGCACGGTTCGCACTAGCCAAAATATGGAACCAATCCAGGTCTCCATCAACAGATGAATGGATTGCAAAACTCTGGGAAATACACACAATGGAATTCTACTCAGCCATAAAGAAAAACAAAATCATACCATTTGCAAGAAGATGGAAAGTCCTGGAGAGCATTATGTTAAGTGAGATCAGCCAAGCACAGAAGGAGAAGGTACATATGTTTCCTCTAGTATGCCCAAACTAGGGGACATAGAGGATACCAGTGGTACTCCAGATAATGGAAGGGAAATACCAGCAAGGCTTGAATGGAAAGATAGAGGAGGAGGAATGCTGAACTTGATTAATGAGGGCCCACATCCGAATATGTGTAAAATTATGATTATGACATGGTTACCCAGGACAATCATTGGTGGGAGGGGGGAAGAGAAAACAGGAGCAGGGGTGAGAGGACATCAAGTATAGTTTAAATGTATACAATTTATGTTCAATATAAAATAAAAATAAATAAATTAGGAATTCTCCAAGAGGAGATGATGGTCATAGATGTTCAACTAATATTTTTTTTATTATTCCAAATGTCAGCATTTATTGAGTGTTTATTGTCTCCCATGAAATGTGCTGGGCTGGATGATACAGCTCTGAGGAAAAGAAAAAATGCGCCCCTCATGCTCGCCCATCCACCTATCCATTCTCTTCCTTCTGAATCTTATCATTTAGTGTATTTCTACCAAGAAAAAAATATTTATTGAGGACCAAACTTATGAGGAAGCATAAATGACTATTGACATTTATTTTAGAAGCTTTTTATCTCTAGTGCTAGGATAATTCTCTATTTTTGTCTTGCCTTTCATCAATACAACAGAAATTTTGAGAACATAATTGTTCCCTGGTGACTGAGAGGAACTTTGATTATTCAAGGTCCAAATCTGAATTATACAGTTTCTCCCTCTTTAGGAATTCACTCTACATAAAAGTTACAATCTATGCTTGAAAGAAGACATAATTTTCAGAAATTCAAGGATATGTGTGTTAACTGTGATCTTATGTGGAGAAAATTGTCAGGAGTATTAAAAGAGAAGTAATTGTAGTTTAAAAAGCAATAAAAATATTTAAATTTAAATAAGATTTTAGGAGATACAGTTGAAGCTCTCATCTCTCACTCACATTATTTATTTCATTCATGAAATAAATTTTGTTGAAAGCTAACCAAGAGCTCTGTTTTGCACTAATGTTATGAATAAAATAAAGAATAAAATAGCTCAGTGGTAGAGCTCTTGTTTAATATACATGAGGCCTAGTTTCAATCATATGACTAAAGAAAATAAACCCCATAGAAAACTTAGTCTGGGAAAGGTCATAATGTATCAAGAAACCAAGAAAGCTAAAAACCAACTAGAGTATAATTGACAGCTATAATATATATGTGTATGTGCATGTGTCTTAACAATTTACCCAGGACAGGTAATTCATTGCCTTGACAGGGTCACAGCTTCACAGACAAAATTTAAAGTGTACTAAAGAACTAATACTAATATTAATAATCAAATAATAATCAACCAGATGAGAAAAAAATAGCAAGCAACAGAAATAATATATGCAAAGAAAAAAATTATTTGTATAAATTATATTTTATATTATAAAATCCTTTGTAGATAATCCCACACATTTGTCTGGGAAAAGTATGTGTTTGAAGGTTTGGAAAGAGGAGAGGATGAAAAAATGTAATGTATTGAGCTAGGAAAGTAGGCTGGAACTGATTCAGTATTATCTTTGATTCTTTACACATTTCTATTAAAACAATTTTATATCTGGAATTGAGCATGAATGGACATCTCATTAATTAATAAAACAAAAACATGATTACTACCTAGAGATATTTGTCACTATTTGGTGAATATGCTAGAGCTATTCCTCAAAACTCATATAAACAAAATACATATAAATTATTTTTATTTAAAATATGCATTGGATGGTAATGCATATTCAAATTAATTACACACTTTAGTTTTATACAATATATTCATGACAAAACATACTTTCATCACATTTTGAAATTCTAAAATATGAGTTCATGCAGATTTTGAAGACTTTTTCCTTTGAGCAGGGAAGAGTTGTAAATAGGTTTATCTTAGAAAGTAATTTTGGTAATTTTGAACAAGATAATTTGGTAAGTAGAAAGTGGGAACTAGAAACAGGGCGGGAATATTAAAATATTTCACAAGTAAATCTGAAAAATTGGAACTCATACTACATGACTAGATGGGAGAAAGTGAAGAACGAATAGTGTTTGAGGTTTTGACAAAGTGGGAACCAAGCAGAGTGTAGGAATTATTTTAAACAGAAGAAGAACAAATGGAGAAAAACTAGAAGGCACAATGTGCATCTACCACCATGGTTACACACACCTAAAAAAATAAAAGAAAATTAAAAAACCAGAACACCAAGGGGATAAAAAATATGCACTTTGTAATGATATATTAAATTTAAGAGTGTCTATTACTCTTTTATTAACTCTCAAAACCGAGGTAAAACCAAGAATATTGTCAATTAATTAATTTAAAGTACTGGCTTTTTATTTTATCTTTTAGCACTTCATAGCAATACCTCTCTGATTAAAACAAGCAGAGTCAATGGGACAGGAGGCCTTGTTCTGCAGGGGCAGGCACAGTTCCTTATTTTGTCAAATCCACCAGATCCTCTTGACTGGTCCTTGACATGTGTGATTAATTGCCAGGAGTCACTTTATTCTGAGCATCTTCTTTCCCCGTGTTGATCAGGCTCTGCTCTCCAGCTGCCACACTGCATCTCTCAGAAGAATTGAAATATGCCTTTATATTTAAATTTAGTCCTTGTGATCAGGCTGAACCTGTCACACACCTGCCATCCTTACCTAATAATAGGCAAGCCTGAGTGAGTACCAGGACTCTCAGTGTCTTTTCAATACACTATCCATTGTGTGAAAATACTGGCGCGTGTCCCGAAGCCTGCATTTATGCACGCATTTATTTTCTCTTTTCCCACTCACCTTGCCATCTGACAGTTTTTATTAAACCCAGTGTGAGGTTAGTTAATGTCTGTTGTGCTTTCTTTACTTTATTTACTTCAAATACAAAAATCACAAATATTAAAAACTAGCTCCAGCCTTGTTCTTTAGATTCTTCTACCTAAAAATGATATAAGCAAGAAAGCAGTCATCTAGAGAGTAGCTGGTAAAATTAAGAGTTAGTGTCTCTAAAAGGTAACTGAATGCACCACAGTTACTAGATTTTGGGGGGGGAAATTATTTAAAATCAGTCAACCAATCTTTGGACTGTTTCCAAAAGCTTGAAAATAGGGTAGTGAGCATTTGAAGGAAAAATGGCAGCTGTGGGAAACAGCACATCTCAGTAGCTGTAACAAATAAAATTCAACCAAGAAGGCAGCATCTTGAAAAAAATTGGAGTATTGATAAATCAATGCTAATAAGATACCCTTCCTAATACTAATTTAAATATTATTACAGTGCTTTCTATTTAACATAGACACTAATTCAAAATAGCAATATTCTCATTTTCCAAAATGACTGTTAAATTTTCACTTAAAAATAGTGCTCTTTCATTTTATACCTATAAATAACATTTGCCCAATACTTTCACTATTTTTTAATAATTAGTCTAAAGAAGGCTAACAATGGAAGTGGTATTTCACCCCCACACTGTTTTCATTGTCTCTTAAGTAGCCATTCTTTTCCTTGTGTATATTCTGAGCTACATGTCTGCTGCCAGCCATGGCACCAGTGGTGAATGTAAAGAATGATTTGTCCTTTTCCAGAAGAACGCCTAGTCTTCTCTCTTGAGGATACTTACTCTTAATTCTGCAGCTCCTGTTTCTCTGCTTGGCCAGCAAGGAGGTTGATTAAAGAAAGTTTTTTTTTTTTTCCCTTCTGTTTTTACAGCAGGGCAAATTCATATTCCTTTCAGAAAAGAAGAAAAAGAGTTAAATTAGCTGCATTAAATACTCTGAATAGACTAAAATATAATTTTTATTAATCAATGTGAATTTAGAAACTTTTATCATCTATACTGTTTTCTTCAGTTTAGATCATAGAGAGGCAATATCCTTTTTTTTTTTTTTTTTTACTTTAATAAGAATAAAACAGCCACTGTCTAGCAAATTTATTCAGGTACCTTTCTCAAAGTTTAGGTACATTTTATTTCTATTACTCATTCATTTTTTCAATCTTTAAATCATTGATGATTTTCTCACACATTTATTGCAACTGTTAATACAGATATAAAAACAGCTAGTCAGAGATTGGTAAACATTAACATTAAATAGTTCACTGATAATTCCATTTATATTCCAATCAAAACACTATGATATCTAGTTGACATTTAAATTTATTGAGACCTCTTAAAATTCCCCAGGAATACGCCTCAACTTAAGCAAATTTGATTCTGTAGAATCATTTTTTTTGTTGTTGTTTTTTCCCCCTATAAAATAGTTAAGAACCTAGGTATAGTGGCACATGCCTATAATCCCAGGGCAGATTGATATAGGAGGACCATCAGTTTGAGTCCGGCTTCTGCCGCTGAATGAGACCCTTAGCAATTTAGCAAGACTGTTTTCAAATAAAAAACAAAAAGGGCCGGGCATAGTGGCACATGTTTGTAATCCCAGCATTCAGGAAGCTGAGACAGAATGATCTGTCTTCACAGACAGCCTCAGCTATTTAGGGAGGCCCTTCGCAACTCAGTGAGACCCTGTTTCAAAAACAAAAAGACTAAAAAATCGGGCTGGGGGTACAATACTCCTGGATTCCATTCTGGGGGATGGAAAATAAAAATGGGCTGGGGACATAGTCCAGAACCTAGAATGTTCCTGGGTTCAATGTCCAGTACTAAGAAAAAAAAAAAGTTAAGAAATTTTGTTAGATGTTTGATCTTTAAATTTTCTATTAAAAAGATTTGTTGGCTAAGTTTTTGTATTTTGATATTATTAATGGAAGCATTTCTCGACTAAGTGAGGCTTTTATTATGCAATAAGTAAACAAATTCATTCCTTCACTCTCCCAATTGCCTGCTCTATGAGAATGGAATTTCCCTGCCCTAGATGAAATTTTTGACAGGTTCTCCAACTCTGGGCTGCTTTCCATTTTCATTACAATGAGAAAGATCTTATTTAATAGCTTCATTCATAGTTACCTCTTTTTCTGTCAGAAAAGGGAATATTTTAGGGGGGAAGCTTGTAGAAGGAAAATACTGAATACATATTTTTTAGTTTCTATTCTCTGTCTGGATTTTTGTTCTCTTCCATACCTTACTTGTCTGCCTCAGACTGCTTCAGAGTTAAAAGGAAGGGAAAGACTAATGAGAAAAAAGGTAAAACTCAAGGATTTTGTTGCTTATCAATTAGTGTTATTATTTATATTTCTGACTTTCTCTGTGCTTTGCAGGTCATTAGAGCCAAATCTGTTGGAGTTCTGAGCTACTTCTAATGACCTAAATGTTGTGTCTTAATCTAGATGTTCACTTATAGTACCTCCATCAGGGCATCTATGTTCCATTCCCATAGGAAATTGAAACAAGTCTATATCTTATGTATCAGTTAAAAATAAATTTAAAGAAAAAAATTAATCGTGAATATGTTAGAAAAATACTGAATCCAAGATTTTCAAACTTAAGATAGGCTACTTTTTATTGCATTATTTTGAGGAGAAATTTTTATGCCAATTTCAGGCCCATTTCTTACTGTTCCAATTTCCCTGATAAGCGAGAGGATGTGCTAACCCTTTGATAAGTTATCCTTGAGTATTCCACCTAACCTTGGAACCCAGTGGTAGATGGTATTTTGGGGGGAATGGATTCTCACCTGAATTTGAAAAATGTTCTAATTTAATAACTTTATTAACTTTATAAAACTCCTTCCACATTGGTGTATCAGTAGTTATTCATAATGATTTTACATGTTAAAAAAAAATTGAGGTTTTGCCGGGCATGGTTGCACACGCTTGTAATCCCCGTGCTTGGGAAGCGGAGACAAGAGGATCACACAGGTTCGAAGCCAGCCGGGCTGGTTTAAGAGACCCTGTTTCCAAATAAAAATATAAAATAGGTCTGGCAGTGTAACCCGGAGGTAGAAGGGCTTCCAGAAACCCCAGTACCACAAAAAAAAAAAAAAAAAAAAAGTTGAGGGTTAAATTTTCAGAAAACACACAGACACACACACACACACACACACACACACACACACACACACACACACACTTCCAGTGATCTAACATAAGTTTAGACAGGGGATATAGCTCCTGTAGTGTAGGACACTAGATTAGCTGTGTGAGTTCCTGGCTTTCTTCAGAATATCATTTAAAATAAGCATTTTAATGCTTTTTATTCAAGTACAATATCTGAACGGGACAATTCTTACAAATAGAATATCCATATTGATTGGTCTTAAACAGAGTTTTATAATCTGTGTGATCTATATTTTCATATTAACAATGAAAAAATTATAAAATCTGGAAATATCTACACAAGTGCCTATTTAATAAAGCATACATAAGTTAATATTACATACATATTTCTGATATTTCTGAAGTTAGTCAATGATTCCAAAGGAGAAAAAATATTTTTAAGCCATCTAGGAACCACTCAGCAGGACTTGTACGAGTGTGCTTCCCCATGTGGAACTGCTGCAAAGCCCACAGAAGCAGCAAATGCAATTAATAAAAGAAATCTAGAACTCTCATCTATTATACTGAATCATGTGTAAGCAAAAATATATAAAATATGAGAAATCCTTATTTTCCCTATTACTCTCTCAATTCCTTCATCCAGACTGCTCTCTAGTCCCCAAGATACAAGAGGTCTGTACTTTGACTCACTATCTGAATGGGGTTTCAAGAGTGCAAATTAATTTAACAATGTGTTTGGGATTTTGTGGCAAGCATCTTTCCTAATACATTATCTACCCAAGCATCTTTCTCAAGCTACCTTCATCCACTTATTTAATACCTATTCATAGCAGGACAGTGAGCCCCAGGGGCTCCACCTTGTCCAACTTCATTTCTTCCCACTTTAATATCTAAATCCATGCTTCTCTCATAGTCATTAAGTAAATGTGTATTTTTTCTAACTGTCCTTTAATTAAAATGATGAAACATGCTCCAAAAATTCTCATGACTCTCAAATTATGGGTAGGTATAGGAATGGCAAAAAGTGACAAAATTGTTAATGGAAATTTTATTGTCTTTGTAAGGAATGAGTTAAGGAGATTTTTTTAGTACCAAGCTGAAGGTTACTTATCAGACTGTGCCTAATATTCATTTGTAAAATGATCAACAATTCCTTTTATGTACTGGACCTGGTGTGTGTGTGTGTGTGTGTGAAGTACTAGACAACCAATAAAAAATTTGATTTGAATGTAAATGAGATAACAGAATAGTATCCCAGAATATTGTTGATTTCAGATATGAATTAACAAAATCTATCACTTTCTAAGTGTTAAATAAATCACATATCATTTACTCTTAATGGTCCTTTAAAATACATAAATTAATACTATTCTCCAGTTACTGATAATGTAAATGTATTAACTTTTCCACATTCCCACCTTCTGACTCCAGAGACTCCACTGTGGTTTTACACTATTTGAAAGAGGATGTCCAGTGGCCAGCCACTGGAAAAGGACTTATTAGTTACTGTTGCTACTGACCACCTCACTTGACTTTTTTTGTGTGTGTGTCTGGAGGTGGAACCCAGGGGCATTCGACCTCCGAGCTACACCTCCTGCCCTAATTTTTATTCTTTATTTTGAAACAGGGTCTCACTGAGTTGCAAAGGGCCTCACTAAGTAGCTGAGGCTTTCTGTGAACCCAGATCCTCCATTCTCAGCCTCCCAAATGCTGAGATTACAAGAGTGAGCCACCACACCCAGCTGTAATTTTAGTTTTATGAAAAACTTCTATATGGTTTTCCCTAGTGGGTATAGTAATTACATTCCCACCAAAAGTGTATTAGAATTCCTTTTTCTCTACATCCTTGTTAGCATCTATTATTTCTTGTTTTATTGTTTGTTTTTGTTTCTTGATGCTAGCCATTCTAATTGTGGTGAGGTGGAATTTCATGGTCATTTTGAATTGCACTTACTCAAAGACTAAAGATATTGAGCATTTTTAAATAAATTATTTGCCATTTTTATTTCTGCTTCTGAGAAGTGTCCATTCAGATAATTTGTTCTCAAATGTGGTACTCAGCCTTTTTTGAGGTTAAGCTTTTTAAGATTATATAAATGGATAATGTATATGACATATGTTTTATAAAAATATATAATATATATAACATATATAGTACTTTTATTGTTACATTGGAATTATACATAATATTTAGTAAGGTTCAAAGTGATACAAACATCTTTGAACACAGCCCCTGGTGTAATTCCTTACAGATCTCACCCCTGCATTCATCATTCACAGTACACATTAGTGATATTGGCAGTGAAACCTTCATACGTGGACAAAGAATAATGTGAGTTGTTTCCCTCCTCAGGCATCTTTTAGTCCCTCCCAGCCTCTCTACCCAATCCCCTTCCTCTATTCTACTGGCCTTCATCCTCATTTAAATAAACTCTCTATTTTCTTGTTGTTTCCTATTTTCTCTCTGGAAAGATACTGAGAAGTGGTATATCTGAATCCTCTGTTTCTATCATCTGCCAGATGAACAGCTGGCATAGATTTCTCTCATTCCTCAAGCTGTTTATTCACTTTGTTTATTGTTTCTTTTGCTGTAAAGAAGCTTTTTAATTTGCTGTAATCTCATTTTTTTTTAATTCTTGCTTTGGGGATCCCATTCAGTAAATTGTTCTGTGAGCCAATTTCTTTAAGCATTTATCTATGTTTTCTCCTAATAGTTTCAAATTTTCAGGTCTTACATTAGAAACTTTGATTCACTTTTATTTATTTTTATTTAAAATGAGACAGAAATGTCGAGTGTTAGCTTTGTAAATGTAGACATCCAGTTTTCTCACTACTGTTTGTCAAAGATGTCATCCTTTCTAAAATGTATATTTTGGCACTTTTATTTAAAATCAGCTGGCTAAAGATGCATGGATGTATTTCTGCATTTTCTATTCTGTTCCAATGGTCTACATGTCTGGTTTATGCCATTTTTTTATTTTTGTTTTTAGTACTGGGGATTAAAACTAGAGGCATTCTACCTCCAAGCTATACCCTGAGCCATTTTCTTTTCTTTTCTATTTTTTCTTCTTTGAAACAGGCTCTCACTAAATTGCTGAGTTTGGCCTCAACCTGTGATCCTTTTTCTTCAGCCTTCCAAGGATTGGGTTTACAGTAATGTACCACAGTGCCTGGCTTGCATTGGCTATTTTTAATATATATTTGAAAATAAAAATCATACTTTGAAACCTCAAATTTATGACTGATTTAAATTTTTTGAAATCTTGTGAAAAAAACAAGTTAATTTTTTGTAATCTTACATTTGAATCACTTTTCAAAAATACTATATAACACCAAAGCCTGACCAGGTCTCCACAGGTAAATGAAGATGCAGGTGAAGTGCAGCAGCCAGAGCTGGAGAGAGGAAAGCACACCTTGGGGAACAGCTCTGGGGAGGGAGACAAGCATCCTTTGGGGTCTCTATGGAAATCTCAGAGATTTTCCTCAAAGAGGACATATACTATGTGACCCCTGACTTGGTTACTTGTTAACCAAGTAACACATCTTGGCTTGCACCAGAGATAATGGGTGGGCCTACACCTAAATCAGGTCAGGGGCAGATAAAAAATACTTGTTCAATCAGTATGGGAAATAGTGACTCCTTATAATCATAACAAAGGCTTGCATTAGAGATAATAGGTAGCCCTACACTTGCATTAGGTCAGGGGCAGGTAAAAAGACTAATGGTTAAGCAGGATGGAAGAAGAGAAATCCTTATAAAAACTATTTTGTGCTAAAAAAACTTCAGTGTCTTACCTTCAAGGCACTCCACTGCATTTATCTCTCTAATGCAGTGTTTTATTGCTCATTCCCTTCTTTCTACCTTTGTAATAATAAAATTTGCTTAAGGTCGCAGCAGTATAGTTCTAGTTTTTTCTAAACTAGCTAAGAACAAGAACCCATGTCAACTTCTCAAACTGTTAAATGTATATGTGTTTTGGTGGAATATTTTGTATGGTACTTTAATGATATATAAAATAAAGAACCACGATTTTTCTCAAGTATTTAGGTGTTGTTCTTATAACCTGATAATTTCTTAATGTGAGACCTCAGAGACTACCCCTTATAATTATCTTCATACAACCAGATTAATTCTGGGTATCTATCTCTAGAGAGATAACATTGGGGTATATACCAAAATATTTTACACTGGACAATTTTAATGCAGTATATTTAGAAAATGAGCATTTACAAAAATGAACTGAAAGCTAAGCTCTAGATCATAATATATCTGAAAATATAGGTAACATATTAGATTGAAGCCAACCAAAAGGATTATCAAATTGGGTAATAGAAAGAAAATAAGTCCTTGAATATAGCTGAATGAAGCCAGATCTATCTTAGGCATCTGTTGGTATGTATTTTTATAATAAAATAAAGTTGCAGGTAACTTTCTGTTACTTACAACAAAAATAATACTAATAAAAGCACACTTAGAAATTCAAACAGGAATAGTTGGTAAAGATAGAGAAATGACCTCATAATTATTTAATTTAATAGATCAGCTATAATATTTATATCAATAAAGAATTTTACTTAGTAATAGCAGTAAAGAATGTAAATTGAATTAAAAATTTAATGGATTTTTCAATAACAAAACAATACATTTTTCTGAATTTTAAAAGTTACAAAACTATTGTTGTCATACACACCTGTAATGTCATTACTTAGGAAGCTGAGACAAAATGATCCCAGGTTTGAGACCAGTCTCAGAAACTTAATGGGGCACTTAGAAACTTAAAGAGACCCTTTTTCAAAATAAAATAGGAATGGAGGTATCAGATGTAGAATGTCTCTAGGTTCAATCACTACTAATACACATGGACACACACACACACACACACACACACACACACACACATCACACACACACTGTATAACTAAGGATCATCCAGGGATACCAGCCATTTCTTCCAAAGGCTTTTGGTTAATAATACAATTGCTTCTATATTAACTATCAGTTTGGTTTTAATACTTAGTCCTGTCATATGAAAATTATTAATTTTTCTTAATATATTCTGAAGAAGTATACTCCCAAAAGAATATGTAATATTAGTAGGCTTATAGGAGTAAACATATAATACTGCCATGAATTTTAATAATTTCATCTTAAATTAAAATGTTTAAAAATTATAGATTGCAACACATAAGGTCTAAGCATTTAAAGGGCTCTGGAAAGTCAGTGGACCACTCTCCCAAACCTTTATGGTTTAATTAGCAGACACGTGTACAGCTTCTACTTGAATTTTTGCATGTGCCCATCTACATAAGATAATTCTCTCAAATGATATTCCAGTTATACAAGATATACAGATATAAAAGTTATCCAGATATACAAGAGACAATACTGTCTCTTGTATTAAAATAAAATATATCCTCTTCCAAATTTAAATTGTTATTTCTCACTTGGTATTCAGAAACAATATAGGCTATTTCAATCAAGCTATTATATTTTCTTTCAACTACTGTAGTCCAAGTCTCTTCAGTGTATTAAAGCACTTTTGATTCTTCCTGGCATACTCCACATCAAGTATAGTGCTTGGCTCCAAATATGGAAAAAAAAAAAACTGGCAGAGAAAAGTTCTGCTCTCATGGAGCATAGTCTCTAAATAAATAATATGCATATATATATATATATATATATATATATATATATATATATATGAAATAATATGTAGGACTGTCAAGATAAACAAATGAGGTTATGAGGAGATGTTGCTGTAGAATAAAAAGGCTCAATAGACGAAAGTAATAATCAGTAAGAGGTGGTATTTGAGCTAAGACCTGATGATAAGAAGAAATCCTGAGATCTGGTGCAAAAGCATTCCAGACAAAGCCAGTTAACCAGGTTGGTCATTACTTTCTTTTATTATGTGGTTTTTAAGCCCCTCTTTTCTGATATGATCTAGCAGCTTCTTTCACCCAAAGTATAAATTCTAAAGATACATATATTTTAAACTAAATTTTAATAAGCTTGAATACATTGAAATTATTATTTTCTATGATTTGATGTTCTGTTTCAATTAGTGAAGCCAAGACTGCATTAGCCTTTTTAGCACTCAAATTGCATTATTGATTCATATTAATGAAGCGCTATTTTCAGCATAATTTTTAAAATAATTTTACCAGTTAATTAGTTTCATCAACACGGGTCCTTTCCTTGCACTCTTGGGAATTCCTAAAATGAGGGATAGAAACTTTTGCAACATAGTTATATTAATAGTTATAATTAACATCAAATAACTTTAACTCAGGTGCTGTTAAATGAGTATGGGAAATCTTTTCTTCTTCCATGTGCAACTGAACTCGATTTTTATGTTTATCTACAGGCTTATAGTAACTGGAGACAATGGGTGACTTTCTATTAGAATTCCTTGACATTGTGCCTTTCTGCGATCACTGGTTTATTACAGAAAGGAAAATAAATTGTCCTCTCATTTCTTTCTTTCTTTTTTTTTTGTTTGTTTTGTTTTACTGGGGATTGAACCCAAGGGCATTCTATCTCTGAGCTACAACCTCAACCCAATTTTTTATTCTTTATTTTGAAACAAGGTCTTACTCAGTTACGAAGAGACAAACTAAGTAGCTGAGGCTGGCCAAGAACTTGCAGTCCTCCTGTCTCAGCCTCCCAAGTATTGGGATACAAGCATTCAACACCACACCCAGCCCCCCCCCCTTTTTTGTTGGTATATTTTATTTTTCTTAATGGTGCATTATTGCCATACATCTTAATGGGGTACAAGATGGTAGAGGCATACAGGCACACATAACTCATTTAGCCCTTCCCCAATTCCCACCTCCTTTCCTCCCCGATCACTCCTTCTCATGTTTGGCTTGGTGATTGATATGTTTATTAATTTTCAACATGCACATTAGGGAATTTCCCACTTCTCTTCTCCCACCCCCCTCAGTTAGGTTGCCTTATTTTCTCACTAAGGTTTTATTTACTTTTTTTTGTCTAGAGTTCTTCCTCATTTTTTATTTTTTATTTTATGTGAAACATATTGAAAATGGCATACATTCAGGCTGTGCTTGGTGCCCTCTCCATCCTTCACTTTTCCCCCCAACAATGAGTATCCAGATTGATCATGCTACATTCACACTTTTACACATATCTGAATGTAGCTCCTTCATTAATCAACCTCAGCCTTTTTCGTCTCCTACCCTTTCATTCTAGCTGTACTGAAGTTTCCCTTCATTTTTGGGAGACCCTCTGGCATTCCTAATACTCCCTACTTTGGGTATATTAGAGAAAACCTGTCCCTTCTTTTTCTGTGCTTGGATGATTTCACTTACCATAATGTTCTCCAGGTCTTTCCATCTTCTTCCTAATGACATGATTTTCTTCTTCTTTATAGCTGAGTAGAATTCCATTGTGGGTATTTCTCTTAATTTTACAATTCATTTATCTGTTGATGGAGACCTAGGTTGGTTCCATATTTTGGCTATTACAAATTGTGCTGCTATGAACATGGGTATGCATATGTTACTGTAGTTCTCTTGATTTCAACCTCTTTCAAAAAATACCTAGGAATGGTGATGATAGATCATATGGTGTCTCTATTCCCAGTTTTCTAAGGAATCTCCACAATGATCTCCACAGTGGATGAAATACTTTGCATTCCCACCAACAGTGAAAGAGTTCCTCTTTCCCCACATTCTCACCAGCATTTGTTGTTATTTGATTTCTTTATGCTTGACACTCTGATTGGGGTTAGATAGACTCTCAGCGTAGTTTTGATTTGCATCTCCCTGATGGCTAGTGATGTAACACATCTTTATTTGTATCTATTGGCCATCTGTATCTCTTCTTTTGTGAAGTGTCTATTCAATTCAGTTGCCCATTTCTTGATTGGGTTGCTGGTTTTGCTAGTGTAGAGTCTTTTGAGCTCTTTGTATATTCTGGCTATTAGCACCCTATCAGAGTGTTGGCTGGTAAAGATCTTTCCCATTCTGTAGGCTTTCTCTTTAGGTTCTTGATGATTTCCTTTAATGAGAAGAAAACTTTTAGTTTGATGCAATCCAACTTGTTAATCTTGCTTTAATTTCCTGAGCTTTGGGGGTCTTGTTGAGAAAGTTACTGCCTGTGCCTATATGTTGGAGTGTTGATCCTATGCCCTTCTCTAGTAACTTCATAGTCTCTGGTCTAATTTCTAAATCTTTGATCCATCTCAAGTTGATTTCTGTGCATGATGAGAGGTAAGGATTTAGTTCCAACTTTCTACAAATGGATAGCCAGTTCTCCCAGCACCATTTGTTGAAAAGGCTGCCTTTTTTCCAGTGTCTGAGTTTGGCCCCTATGTCAGAGATCAATTGACTACAGGTGTAAAGCTGAAGTGTTTTAACAAAAAGAATACTTTAAAATATTCTCATACTAATTTAGCAGGACACTGCTATGTATTTCCATCTACTCCTCAAGTCTTCTTTGAAGAACTTTTCATTATAATTACATCTGAAAATGTTTTTAAATTTTGCAAATTTATATACGTTGTGTGAAGTTTCTATAAAATATCTCTAAAAAAATAAAAAAAATTAAAGAACAATATGTTGGTTGCTAAGCCAGAAACTCATATTAATGTTTCTGCTGTATTTTCTACTATAAATATTTTTAAAATTTATAACATCAAAGCATTCTAGCATCAAAGCATACTAAAAAAATTGACTATCTAAATATATATCAAACCAGCTTCCAGCTTGAAACCCATCTACCATTTATATTAGTTCAAGGTTTACACTGTTAATATTTAATCTGGTATTTTCAGTGGAGATGTGCTGAGCTTTGTGGTATATATTTAGGCAAAGAAGTCAGCAACCCACAGGCAGACACGTACTGCTTGGCTGTATTTTATTTTATTTCAGATAAACTTCTTCCACAAAAAAAAATGCACAAAATAAATCCCACATTTTTGAAGTCAGATTACATTTCCCTTTACCTTTTGTATAATATCTCTAATTGTACTTGTTACATTAAAATAATAATAGGCCAATAACAAATATTCAAAAAGTAATTTTATTTTTGCATGCACAAAGCTAAAACTTGTTCATTTTCCCCAAACATCAACTTTTAGTAATTATAATAGCTAGAGATAACTTAAATAAAAAGCATTAATTTTGTATATTTGTAGATATATTAAGCCTAAGAATTAACTTTTGATGTATATAATTATGTATTTTATAATTTAGAATCAAATACAGTTATTTCCTTGAGATCTGTCTTTCAAACTCAGCTCAGAATATGTGTTAAGTTATCTTTTTGATGACTATTAAGATAACTACAGAAAATACTAAGCAAATTTTTTATTTCAATGAAAATAATCTTAAATGATAATAACCATTGAAACTTAGGAAAAAACAGCTATTTATGCATTTCAAATGCAAAGTAACAAGAAACATACAGGTGTTAATATAATTTGATACAAAATTTACGGAAATTTTGTCATAAGATACCATTTATTAATTTTTTTATTTTTTATATTGCTTTTTTGTATGAACTTTTAAATTTTTAATTGACAGATAAAACCTGCACATAATGGGTATAATGTAATGCTCTGATATATTTGTGGAATATTAAATCAGGTTCATTAAGATATATATTACCTCATATTTATTTTTTGTGATGAAAAAATTTAAAATCTACTATTTATGCATTTTTAAATTAGAATTTTTGAATTATGGCATAAATTATTATTAAGTGTAGTCACCATTCTATTCAATGTCTCACTAAAACTTCTTTTTATTATCTATATATTATTTTATACTCTACAAATTATGTCGAATAATTTTTTGTGGTTTATTACTACCAAAGTATGTTATTATTATAGCCCCCTATTTTAAACAATTAAAACATACATTAGTGAAATGATTCCTATCTTGAAATAATAACCATTTCACTAGAAAGGTCTTAAATGAAATAAAAGAATATAGTTAAATCTTCATGTAAGAAATGGGTGTATTTCTAGCTCATCATTAAATTGATTTTGAAAATTGTAAGTTTCTTTCTCAACCATGAAATTATAATGGCTTTCTTTTTTCTTCTTTTTTTGAGCCCAGTAAGTGTATTACTAAAGAGAGAAGGAGCATTCAAGAAATAAAAGAAATAATGTGCTCCTTAATTTTGATACTGAAAAGCAATTTTTCATCAATCATTTCAATGTATGATATAGTAATTTCATTGATTTAATAGATGATTCGATTTGCTGAGCTTTGAATACAGGAGTAGAGTGCAAATGAACAATATATATATATATATATATATATATATATATATATATATATATATATATATATAGTGTGTGTGTGTGTGTGTGTGTGTGTGTGTGTGTGTGTGTGGTACTGGTACTGGAGTTCCTGGAAGCCCTTCTGCTTCTTGGCTACACTCCCAGACCTATGTTATACTTTTTTATTTAGAAACAGGTTCTCTTAAGCCAGTCGTGCTTAAGAGAACTGCACGATCCTCCTGTCTCCACCTCCCAAGTGCGGGGATTACAAGCATGCACCACCATGCCCGGATAGGAAAGCATATTTTAATAAAAAGTTGAAAGGAGGAACTTGAAAATGTTTTGTCAGAAAGAAAGAAAGAAAGAAAGAAAGAAAGAAAGAAAGAAAGAAACCACTACTGTTGTTAGAAGTCTGAATTCTAAAAGCCAGACTGTCTGGATTCAAATTCAGCAACATCCTTTGCCAGGTGATGGCTGAAATCTTGCAGCTTGTCTGCATGCTTGTCTGCCTATAACTATTATGATAAAAATTGAAATTGTCCACAAATGATTAGGATTCAAAATGGTGACTGAGGGACACAGCACTTCTCAGTAGCTAAAATAAATAAAGTTCAACTACCTAAAAGGCAGCATCTTAACCAACAAAATAAATATAACTCAGGAACCAGAACTGATCCAGGAACCTTGGAAGAAGCAATCCAGAAACCCTGAACTGTGAGATCCACTGAAAAAAAAAAAAAAATTAGGCATCAGACTTGCTGCAGACACAACTGGGCCGCCCATTGGCGCCACTGCAGGTTGCCGGCCCAAACCACAATTCCTGGACCTGACTGAAATCACCATGGCAAAATAACCCAAGAGTTTGAAAATGGACATAGAGCTCCAACATCTTAAGCAGTGAGCGGCACCCAATCTAGAAGCCAGTGTGCTCACCAAAGACAGAACCACAGCAGCCTAGTGAGTCCTCCAGACACCTGGATCAAGGAAGCCAGGTATCTGAGTGCATCCAGAGAAGCTGTGGGTCTTAGTGTGTGCCCCAGGTCTGGCACTAGCCCTGGGTGCCTGTCCCCTGCCCCAGGACCCAGCACTATCCTTTATGCCCTCCCTGTGCCCCAGGCCCTGTGCTAGTTGTCTGTGCTACCCATACCCCTAGACTCAGTGCTCATCTTGTGCGCCTAGCCCATGCACCCTGCCCAAGCATGAGCACTAACTTTGTGGGCCCTGCCCACTCCCTGGGCAGTAATAGCTGTGTACATCCCACCCACACCAGGAGACCGGGAGCTATCCTTAGGCCCCCAGCCCATGAACAGGGTCCAGCACTAACCGTGTATGCCTAGCGCTACCCTCGGAAGCCCTGCCTGAGCCAGAGACCAGTGCTAGACCCTGCACTATGCCTGCACCCCTGGAACTGCCTATGACCACCCCACACCCCTGACCCACTGCTGGCTGGCTGTGCCTGCCCCACAGCTGGAGGCAAATACAGAAAGAGACTTGGATCTTCATGTTCAGGAGACATACAGAACACAACTAAGACAAGATCAAAGAAGAATGTCCCCACATTATATAATAATCAAAATGACCAACATAGACATCAAGGAAAGAATCTTAAAAGCAGTGAGAAAAAAAGGACAGGTGACATAGAGAAGTAAAACAATAAGAATCACTCCAGACTATACATCCCAAGTCATGAATGCTAGGAGAGACTGGTACGATGTGATCCAGACCCTGGAAGAAAACAACTTTCAACCAAAACTACTATATGAAGCAAAACTAATATTCAAAATTGATGGAGAAACAAAAGTGTTTCAAGATAAGCAGAACTTCAAAAAATTCATGAATTCTAAGCCAACACTAGAGAAAATACTTAAAGAAATAAACCATAAAGAAGAAAAAAGAAGCAGACTTCAGAACCAGAGAAGAGAGAAAGTTAATGAGTGGGCCATTTAAGTAAAGAACAGAAGATAGAACACAAAATGACAGGAAAAAACAACATACTTCAATAATAACACTGAATGTCAAAGGACTTAACTCTCCAATCAAAAGACACAGACTGGAAATGTGAATTCAAAATATAATCCAAATATATCCTGTTTGCAAGAAACACACCTTCCAGCAAAAACCATTCACAGACTGAAAGTGAAAGGATGGAAGAAGATATATCATGCCAATGGGGACCAAAAACAGGCAGGAGTAGCAACACTAATATCCAACAAAACAGACTGTAAGCAAAAATATATCAGAAGAGACAAAGAAGGGCACTTCCTTTTATTAAAAGGAAAAATCCACCAAGAAGATATAATGATAGTTAATGTTTATGCCCCAAATGTGGGTACAGCCACATTTGTAAATCAAACCTTCTTGGACATCACATCTCAAATAGACCCAAATACAATAATAGTGGGAGACTCAATACACCTCTCACACAAGTGGATAGACCTTTAAGGCAAAAGATGAGTAAAAACTCTTCAGAAATAATGAAAACTATAAACCAAATGGACTTAATAGACATATACAGAATATTTCAACCAGGAACAACAGAATACACATTCTTCTCAGCAGCCCATGGCACCTACACCAAAATAGATCACATTCTGGGACAAAAAGCAAGCATCAGCAAATTCAAAAGATGTAATATATTTCCCTGTATCTTTTCAGACCATAATGCAATGAAAGTAGAAACCAACAACAGGAAACCCAAAATAAACTATTTAAATACATGGAGATTGAATTGTTGGACCTGACGGCCCCCCGGGAAGCATGCACCCCTCCCAGAAATCACTCACAGGCAGATATCGATGCAATTTGCAAGAGGTTTATTTCATTCAGCACTGGGGTTGCCTCACGAGTTGAGGAATCGACCCCTAGTAACAGAAGCTTGCAGCTTTTATACTCTTAAAACACAAAAGTACAGTTAACATTAAGCATTAGGTGTCTCATTGTCATTGGTTCTTACTTCTGACCTTTACTAGGATTGGGTAGTTTATCAGGTATTATTCTTTTTGGCACTTAGCAACAGCTGCAGATAGCAACAGTTTCTTTGGTGGGCCAGTTCCTGGAACACAGGGAAGTAAAGTCCCGGTAACGGAAAGTCCCAGTACCTGTAAACAGGGGCACTGGGGCGGAAAGTCCAGAATACTGGGGCAGTTGGGGTCCTACAGAATGATATACTCTTGAATGACGAGTGGGTAAGAGCAGAAATTGGGGGAGAAATAAAGAAATTTATGGAATTAAATGAAAATAGAGAAACAATTTACCAAAATCTATTGGACACTTTGAATGCAGTGTTGAGAGGAAACTTCATAGCATTGAGTACCCACATAAGAAGAACAGAAAATCACCAAGCAAACAACCTAATGACACATCTCAAGGACCTTAAAAACTGCAACAGTCTAATCCCAAAGCCAGCAGAAGGCAGGAAATTATTAAAATCAGAGCAGAATAGCCAGGCGTGGTGGCACACGCTTGTAATCCCAGGATTCGGGAGGCTGAGACTGGAGGATCATAGTTCATGGACAGCCTCAGCTACTACTTAGTGAGGCTCTCTACAACTTAGTGAGACCCAGTTTCAAAATAAAGAATAAAACATAGGGCAGGAGGTGTAGCTCGGAAGTCAATTGCCCCTGGGTTCCATCCCCAGACCCACAAAAAAAAAAAAAAAAAATTCAGTAGAAATAAATGAAATAGAGAACAAAAAACAACTCAACGAATCAACAAAACAGAAAGCTGGTTCTTTGAGATTAATAGGATTTAAAAACCTCTGGCAAAAGAAAGAGAGTATCAACTCAAGTTATTAAAATCAGAAATGAAAAAGTAGATATCACCACAGACAGAGGAGAAATTCAAAGGATTATTAGAAACTATTTTGAGAATTTATACTCCAACAGACTGGAAAACATGGAAGAAACTGATAGATTTCTAAGCACATATAACCTACCTAAACTGAACCAAGAGGACATAACAAGCCTAAACCAACCAATAGCAAAGAAATAGAAACAGGAATCAACAATCTGCCAACAAAAAAAACAGCCCATGCCCTGATGTGTTCCCAGCTGAATTCTACAAATATTTCAATGAAGAACTTATACCAATACTTCACAACTTGTTCTGGGAAATTGAAAGAGATGGAATTCTCCCTAATTCCTTGTATGAATCCAGTATCACATTAATCCCCAAACCCAATAAAGATACTTCAGGAAAGGAAATTTACAAATCAATATCCTTAATAAACGTAGATGCAAAAATTATAAACAAAATATTAGCTATATGCATTCAAAACCATATCAAAAAAATTGTACACCATGACCAAGTTGGTTTCATCCCAGAAAAGCAAGGCTGGTTCAACATACACAAATCGATATGTGTTATTCACCACATAAATAGAACTAAGAACAAAAACCACATGATCATATCAATAGATGCTGAAAAAGCATTTGACAAAATCCAACATCCATTTATGTTAAAAACACTGCAGAAAATTGGAATAGAAGGAACATATTTCAACATCATTAAGGCTATATACAATAAACCCAAAGCCAACATCATATTGAATGGAGAAAAACTGCAAGAATTCCCTTTAAAATCAGGCACAAGATAAGGATGAATATTATCACCACTCCTTTTCAATATAGTACTTGAGACTCTTGCCACAGCAATAAGACAAAAGAAGGAAATAAAAAGAAAATAGGAAGAGAGGAGCTAAAACTATCCTTATTTGCAGATGATATGATTCTTTATCTAGAAGATCCAATGAACTCAACCAAAATACTTCTGGAGCTGATTTACCAATTCAGCAAAGTTGTAGGATACAAAATCAACCTAAAGAAATCAGTTGCTTTTCTTTATGCTAACAATGAATCCACAAAAAAAGAAATAGAAAACTATTCCATTTACTGTAACCTCTAAGCCAATAAAATACATAGGAAAAAAGCTAACCAAAGATGTAAAGGACCTCTAAAGAGAAAACTACAAAACATTAAAGAAAGAAATTGAAGACCTTGGAAGATAGATCTCCCTTGCTAGGCAAAATAAATATCATCAAAATGGCCATTCTGCCAAAAGTGATCTATAGATTCAATGCAATTCCCATTAAAATACCAACAACATTTCTCACAGACCTGGAAAAATCAGTTATGAATTTTGTATGGAGAAAGAAAAGACCCAGAATAGCCAAAGAAGTTCTCAGCAATAAGAACCAAGCAGGAAGAATCACAATCCTGGACTTAAAATTATATTATAGAGCAATAGTAGTAAAAACAGCATAGTATTGGAACAACAATAGGCAGACTAATCAGTCGAACAGAGTAGAGGATACAGAAACAAACCCACACATCTATTATTAATTGATCTTTGACAAAAGGGCCAAACTCACACGCTGGAGAAAAGACAGGCTTTTCAACAAATGGTGCTGGGAGAACTGGCTATCCATTTGTAGAAAGTTGGACCTGACTTCTTACTTTTCACCATACACAAGAATGAACTCAAGATTGAGCAAAGACTTAGAAATTACACAAGAGACTGTGAAGTTACTAGAGAAAGGCATAGGATCAACACTCCAACATATAGGCACAGGGAGTATCTTTCTCAATACAACTTCCAAAGCACAGGAAATTAAAGCAAGAATTAATAAGTGGGATCTCATCAAACTAAAAAGTTTCTTCTCATCAAAGGAAACCATCAAGAACCTAAAGAGGAAAGCTACAGAATGGGATAAGATCTTTCCCAGCCACCACTCTGATAGGGGGCTAATATCCAGAATATACAAAGAGCTCAAAAGACTCTACACTAGCAAAACAGGCAACCCAATCAAGAAATGGACAACTTAATTGAATAGGCACTTCACAAAAGAAGAGATACAGATGGCCAATAGATACATGAAAATATGATCAACATCACTAGCCAGCAGGGAGATGCAAATCATAACTACGCTGAGATTCATCTAACCCCAATCAAACTGGCAAGCATAAAGAAATAAAACAATAATTGCTGGCAAGTATGTGGGGAAAGAGGAACTCTTTCACTATTGGTGGGAATGCAAACTAGGTCATCCACTGTGGAGATATTGTGGAGATTCCTTAGAAAACTGGGAATAGATCCACCATTTGATCCGGCTACACCACTCCTAGGTATCTTTCCAAAGGGGTTGAAATCAGAGAACTACATTAACATATGCATACCCATGTTCATAGCAGCACAGTTTGTAATAGCCAAAATATGGAACCAACCTAGATCTCCATCAACAGATGAATGAATTGCGAAATTATGGGAAATACACACAATGGAATTATACTCAGCTATAAAGAAGAATAAAATAATAGTATTTGCAAGAAGATGGAAGAAACTGGAGAACACTATGTTAAGTGAGATAAGTCAAGCACAGAAAGAGAAAGGACATATGTTTTCTTTCATATGCCTAAGCTAGGGAGTAGTGGTAATATCAGAGGGACTCCAGATGCTGGTGGGGAAATCTCGGCAAAGCTAGAATGGAAGAATAGGAGAGAAAGAAAGCTGAGGTTGTTCAATCGAGGAGCTGCATCTGAATATGTGTAATAGTATAAATATAACATGCTTAACCTTGACACTCTTTTTTTGGGAGAGGGAGGAAAATGGGGGTAGAGGGCACAAAGCACAATCTAAATGTGCAATGTTTTCAGTATGTTCCACTTATAAATAAAACAAAGTATGGAAAAACAAAAAAATAAATAAAAAATAAAATCCATAAATTAAAAATGCCCTGCACATAGGATGCATTCAATGAGTATTTTTTACTGTAAACAAATGGCTAATGTGTCTAAATGTGTGTATTTCTATATCTTTCTGTATCTCTAATAAGAATAGAATTGGAAGAAGTTTACGTATCTAGAAATTTTTTCCAATTTCAATACATGAGCAGATGGAAATTAGCTAATCATGAACATTTGGGGTGAGATAGTTCTTTACAGATATATAAATTCAGGAACTGTGGAAGTCTCTATATACTAAGATATAATGCCGGGATCTTCTTCCTCTCGGCATCTGCACGGGCAAATCGGCATATAGCCCCGAGAGAAGGTGTGGTCTCTGGCTAAAGTTCTTCCCATGTTTAGATATTCTTTCATAACTATTATTCTTTTGGTAATGATTCTTTTAACTCTCCACACGAATTGCTCCAGTGGTGTAAGATCAGGACTGTGAGAGAAATTGAGTCCGTGGAAAATAAAATTTCTGGTAAACGTCCTCGGCTTTGTTCAAATGGTAATAAAAATTAGTTAGAATTTAGATGCAGTGGCAGCATTCCAGTCAGTAATTACAAATGCAGAACTCCTCCCTATCTTTGACCTTCATTCTAATAGAGCCAAGGGCTGAAAGGAATTTTGACCTTTGCACCTAGTGGTAGCGCTGCCTGGAAGCAGGGCAACACCACCTGGTTAAAATAGCTATGTCAAAACAAAGGACAGATAAAATAGATGTATAAATGTGAAAGAAAGAAAATATGGTGAGAATAAGAAAGTATTTTTGTATGAAGAGGAGCTTATCCTAAGATTGTCCCGAATAGGAAAAAAAGGAATTAGAAAGATAAAAAGCAGGTTACAGAAAGAGAGTGGTGAGGAAATGGATTATTAAAAGAGGAATAGGCTTCTAATAAGCCTATCATTTGAGGAAAAGTGCTCAGCTGCTAGAGAAGTACATCTGACAACTAAATCTAAAAACTTCATGTTATTTCTTGGTATTTACCTGCTAACCTGTGTTATGAGCTTTCTTAAGCTTTCAGACAGCAGATGGTATTGCAGACAAAATCCAGCAGACATTCATCGAAATCCTCTAAAATCATCATAAAGGTACACGGATTTCCCTATGCCAACTACATGTATGAAAGCTGGAATCTCGGACTTCATCCCCCATTCAGCTCAAAGGAGGTTGCTAGATAGAGAAGGACATTGGACCAAGCCCTATGAATAAAAGTTCCAAAATGGTTAAAAAGTACTCTTAAAAACTGGATTCTTCAAGTGATTTTGGGTGTAACTTTTTTGTTCTTCTGGAATTAGCCTAGTAAAAGCCTCTGCAACTGCAAGGCCAAAGGGGCTGACTCTGCAAGGCCAAAGGGGCTGACCCGGAGCACAAGACCGGGACTGTGCTTGAGGTCATGGGACTGGTTTCAATCAAAAGGACCTGTGATGTCACAGGCCTCACTTTTGTCTTGTTCAGGGTTGGTAATTTGCATGTGTATCTCTCTATTGTACTTTGGGTGTTTTGCACTTTTCTACTAGAGGATCACTGTAAAATGGGAAAATATAAAAAATCTTGTGTCTAGAATAAAGTGTTCGATTGCACAAGAATCATTGATCCATGTCAGGTTCTTTTCAGAAGTGCCGCTAATAGGAACTTATAGAAACTTATTTCCTAGAAGGGAAAGAATCGCTGCAGATAAGTGGCTGCAGTACGGGCACCCTATCCTCCCCCATCTTTTCTGAGATTGATCGCGAGTGGACTCGCGCCCCAACTGAGCAAAGTCTGTGACAATATAAGATATGATTGCCCAATTTTTCCAGAAGATTGCAGTATTAAATAATAGAACCAATTTTAATATTATGTATGTGTAAAAGGGAAGGAGGGGAAGCTCCCCAAGTGCTGTGTGCATGTATGTCCCTATCACTTTGTACTGCATATTATAATGTGAGACTATAGCACATCAGAAAAAGTATATAAAAATACTGAGAGTTGATGCAGGTGGACTGCAGAGAAGACAAAAGCCCTTGGTGTCCAATGGCTGAGGAAGGAGGGATTGCAGGCCACAAGATGACATTTGTTTGCCTTGCTGGTATAAGTCCTTAGCAGAGCTTCAGAAGGCCTTTTGGATGTGTCTGCTGTTTTCAACAGGCTTTGAAATGTAGGGCTTTTCAGGCAGTGGGGTTCTGTGTTGACCTGGGGGATGTGAGAGGAGCTGAAGAATAGATCTGAAACAGATGAGGACAGTTTCTGCAGAGCTGCTCACACCGGGTTTGCACACAACCTGTGGCCATTTGTCAAGGACCTTGAGGGCCCTTGCTTTTCTTTTGAATCTGTGCCACATAGTGAGTCTGACTACCTAGATGAGGGATTTCAGACATGTTGAAAACTCTGAGCATCCCCAGCATGGGTCCCTGGAGGAAAGCAATGACCCTCTAGGTTTCTGATGCCTCTCGTTCCCGTGGAGGTTAGTGCCCTTCCCACTTTCCTGGGAACAAGACTCAGTCTGGACTCTGCTCTCTTTTTGTATGCAAAAACCAATTTGCTGCACATTGGTATATATCTGTATCTTGGATTTTCAGTTTCTTCACAGTATCATGTAAGGTAGTAGCAAAAGAGCCAAAGAAGATTTGTACAGGTGAGCTCAAAGCTTAGCAGGGGCCAACAGTGAAGGCTGAACCCTGGGAACTCTCCGGGCTCCTCAGCCCAGAATACCAGGTCTCATCTCAGCCCAGCCTCTCCCTGCTCCGCTCTGGTACTTTCTCCTCCTAGTACGCAGCTGGAGCAGGCTGCCCTTGTCCTTAGGAATCTCATGATGCTTCTTGCCTCAGGGAAATGTTTCTTTAATGGGGAGTCTGAGATTTCTTTTTTCTTGATTATGCTTTGTTTGTGGTAACACAAGAGTGAGTACCTTAACCAGCCAGGGTAAGGCAGATCTATGGCTGCCTGCAGCAGAGGGTGAGGCAGAGCCTACTCAGGGATCTTCCAGGTTTCCTTGACAAGCATCAGTCTCTGAGCACTTCCCAGCCATGGTTATTTCTTTGGTGAACAGGGCTGTGGCTTTTGTACAGTAAATATTTTGGTGTTAGGCAGTGGTGTAGAAATTGTTAATCTTGTATAAAACAACTCAATAAATTGTCTCAAGGTTTCCAAATAATAGCAACAACAACAATAATATCTGTTTTCAGGGTTTTATAGTCCTATAATAAAAGATTGTGTGTGTGTGTGTGTGTGTGTGTGTGTGTGTGTGTGTGTGTGTTGGGGTGTACTGGGGATAAAACCAGGGGCATTCTACCTCTGAGCTATACCCCTAGTCCTATTTTTTATTCTTTATTTTGAAACAGGGTCTCAGTGAGTTGTAAAGGGCCTCACTAAGTAGCTGAGGCTGTCTGTAAACCTGGATCCTCCTGTCTCAGTCTCTCAAATGCTGGGATTACAAGCATAAGCCACCATGCCCAGCTGATTCTGTGTGTTTTTAAGCAGTACTGAACAAAAGAAAAAAAAATTGGCAAAGCATTTTCATTTTCAAGAATAAGAGCAAGAACATTCTTTAATTTCCTCTTAACTATACTAGATTCTGCCTAAAATGACAAGGAGTACATTATTAAAATTTTAGTTAGAGATATTATATATATTATGAAAGTGTTTTTCATGTTCCATTGCAAAAATATTAAAAACAAAATCAACAAATATTTCTGATTTGTTCAAAAATAACTAATGTTAACTGTTTTGAACTGTCTATTGGAAGGTTTTAAGATCTTATAAATTTAAATAGAATTTTATGATCTCTACATATATCTGAATAACAAATAATGGGATACAAGTTGATTTTTATAAAGAACATATATTTCTTAAAAATAACTATGTTATGCTTCTTTATGGAATGACCCCTTAAAGTGTCATTTAAGCATAATTGATGTTTAATGAGCAGCAATTTTTCAGGAGATATGATACTGCAATATATCATGCAATGATTTATACCACAGCAAATATTTGTATATTTTATAAAATTGTTTAAGGAAATATTTAAATTATAAACCAAATATATTATGAAATATATGCAGCTTATGATATTGCATAATTGCATGTATCTACAACAATTCTTCCATTGTTAAAATTTATAAAACAACAGCTCAGTAACTCAAATGTAGTGAGTTATTTATACTCCAAAAAGCTAAACTACAGTGACTGCAACCTGATAATTGATGAGTTAAATGAGTTTTATGTCCATAAAAATTTAAAAATCTGAGTAGCCCAAATTTATTGGCCATATCCAGATGGAGTATAAAGTCAATACATTACTGTTTATGTATTGAGTCAATAAAAATTATTAAGAATGATTTCAGCCATAGATGTCTATGTAAAGTACCTTGGTTAAATTTATAATTCAAGAAAATTTTATAGCTGCAAAACTAATATAACAAATACTATCACTGTGTTTTAATAGACTTTAGCTGAACTGTTTTCCTGATATTTAAAAATGTACAACTGGAGTTTAGTAATTACATAAAACATTTTGTTGAGAAGCAGCATTTTTTGCAGGCTTATTAGGATATAAGGCATCATATTCATGGAAATTATAAAAATCATATATAAGCAGATATGTTAATATAACTAAAATAGAAATGAGCTATTGGCAATGTACATTTAAAATGATTCTGCTTTAGCACAATTTTATCACAGAAAATTGGAAAGATTTTTGTTTTCACTGTGGGAAAACATTAAATGACTTTAACTAAAAATAATGGCATATATTTTGTTCATTAGCAATTATCAGAAAAATGAAAATATAACCAGAGAATATCAGAAGAAGAAGGCATATAAGGATAATATTAAAAATATACATTCTCACAGAAACCAGAATTTTTCTCTTCAGTATTAAATGATGTTAGATGGAGTATATTGGCCCCATACTGGAAACCTTAAGTAATTTTGAACAAGAAACTTAAGTCTTCAAGAATAAGCATATTCAAGTGTACTTAGCTCACACCACACCTGCATCTTCAACTAGAATGTAATTGTTGAAAATGTCAAGACTTGAAACATTTTACTCTAGCAAGCTAACAAGTTAACCTGCTACAATGTCATAAACACTTAGCTATGATTTGATATTCCTGGATCAAAGACAAAGGACTGTATTTTGAACATTAGCATGAACATGTTTACCAATTTTGTTTGACTCCAAATCCCACAAAGGAAAAGCACATGAGCCCAGATGGATATCAGCATACATGCTGGCTATGTTTCAGGAAAGAATCATATGGAAAGCATATGGAAAGTGAATCTTTTATAATGGGCCTTACACATTATGCCTACATGTAACTATATAGAGGTTTTTCAAAAAATTAAAAACTGTCTTTATTATACAAAAACAGTAAGCATGTCTCTCTGATGCTACAGAGAGAAGCATTATATCTATCTTTAAAGGCTATTCACTAGGAAAACAGCCTTGCAAGGATGTCCAGAATAAAATGGCAGCCAATGCCTCACAGAAAGATATGAAGACATGTAAGAAAATTATGGGGGAAATGTTTTCTCCCAACAGGAGCAATCACCATTCATTTACTCAGGAAATTAATGGAGCACTATACTCTAAACACTATCCTAGAAACTGATAATATGGTGATGAATAAGGTAGATCAGGTCCCTGTTTTTATGGCACTAAACCAACATAAAGGAAACATGTGAGATAACTTTATGAAATGAGTAGGTTAATAAGACAGAAACTGAATATCTGTGACAAAGTAGTATAGTCAGGGAAAACTTCTTTAAGATTACATTTAAGTTGAGGACAAAATTCTAAGACTTAGGTAGGATTCATAGCAGATGGAAAACTGAATAGAAAGAATTTGAGTGTTGAATATAGGAAAGATGATTTCTGATTAGTATTCTTGCAGCTATAATCTAAAAGACTGACCATATAACTTAGAGAAAAGAAGATTTAATTTTTCATGGTTTTAGATTCAGTCCATGTGAGGCCCAAGGTGGTGGATCTAAGGGCATGGTAGCAGGAAGTGGAGAGAGGGTGAGCTCATGAGCTGTGCTTACATAAAGGAGGCCAGAAGCAAGAGAGATGGAGCAGGGTGAGGGGAATCATATATAATCTCCATGGATGGATTTATCCACTGCTGGAATTACAACCCTCATGACTCTACTATGTCAACCCTGAATATTAATAAATACCTTCTTTGGGGACATCTTATATATAACTATAACAGGTAGCTCTGTCAACAAATTAAAAATTAGACAGATGACAAAATTTCTACAAAATATATCTTAAAATGAATATATAGCTTTTGAATAACTTTATTTATTATTTTAAAATTGCGTTCCACAGAGAAAAAATGTTTGACAGGCAGCTTTTTTCAAACATGTAACAAAAGTATATCTGAGAATTATAACATTATATAAACTTCTCAAAATAAGGAAGAACGGAAAGTAAAAAATAATTGGTAACAGATTTAAATAAATATAACATTCTGTACTGTGAATGACAATAGTCAAAAAATAAAAATATAAGCTATGGACAGGGATAACATATTTTCAAAATATATATCTGATAAAGTGCCATTATAAAAACTATACAGGGAACTTTTAAAATTCAACATTAAGAAAACAAACAATCTGATTAAAACATGGACTAATACCCTAAAATGATATGTCACCAAAGAAGAGATGCATGTCACAAATAGACCTCTGAAAATGTTTTGCATCAGGAAAATGAAACCTAAAACAGTAAGATACTACATCACAGTCAGAAAAATAATGCAAATCCTAAAGACTGACAGTACTAAATTCTGGCTAGGATGTGAGGCAACAGAAACTCTTATTCATTGTTGGTAAGAATTCAAAATTGTTCCACCACTCTAAAAAATAATTTGACAGACTATTATAAAATAAATGTAATATTGCCACACAATCTAGTATTGTACTCCTTGGTATGTACCTAGAAAAATGGAAAGATTAGTACCCACAAAAACCTGCATTTAGATCAATATAGACACTTTATTTTTCCATGATAAATTCTTACAAGTCACCATAATTTCATTCAGTAGGCAATGAAATAAACTGCAGTGCATTCAGAAAATACAATAGTACTTCAGCACTAAAAAGAATTTCAATAGCAAGCCAGGAAATAACATGGAGGAAATACTGCATGCATATTAGTAAGAGAAGGAAGCCAGTTGGAGAAGACTACAAGATGTATGATATCAACTATAAGAAAACTATGGAGCTGTAGATCCATTGTTCCAAGGAATTAGCAAGAAAGGAAAAATAGATTAAACAGCTATCTTAAATATTACTAGAATAATGAATATATACCTTTATAATAATGTCTTCTAAAAAAATGGTCCAAGATAAATAGGGCAACCATTTTTAACAAGTGTAACATTAAAGTAGGGGTTGTAAATAATGGGGAAACTTATGTGTAGGGGGAAAGTATATATGGAAAATCTCAGTGCCTTCCACCCAAATTTTCTAAGAACCTAAAGTTACCCTAAGAAATGGTTTTAAAAAATAAAGGAACTAAAGAGAAGAATGGAACATTTATCAACATATTATGTAAGTCATGTATATGTTTTATACATAAATGAGATGAAGATAGTACAAAAAGAACATTAATGGCTAATTCTACTCAGGAATGAAAAATGAAAACATAAAATAAAATTAAAATATATGTATACCATATATATTTATACATAGAAGTAAATTTACTAAAATATTAATGAAGAAGAAAATTTTCTAAAAGGAAAAGGTGATTACAGTGTTTTGCATACTACTGAGAGATTTTATGAGTCACATTTGAAATTCCAACTAATTGATTGTGACTATAACCAAGAGTGCTTTCAATGAAAGAAATAATAAGAAAGCCCTATTACTTTGTTTTGAGGAAAAATGGGAGTGAGATCAAGCATGTAAAAGTTCATTTATAATAAGGCATTACAGTGAGATCAAGCATGTAGAAGTAGTTCATTTATATTAAAGCATTCAAATATAGCTTAAAATCTCTTCTCTCTGAAACCTCCTTAACTCCAGACTGAGATTTGAAACCATATAATTGAATTGAATTGAAAATTTATGCATATATTAAAGACTTCACATTATGCTTAATGATGCCTTGATTCATTCACAAATAGTAATAATTTAATAATATGTCATCTACTCTTAATATTTTTAAGAAAAACACAACACCATATTTGGACATGCTCAATTGCAAGTTTATCAGTTAAACTCATCTTGTGATTTTTACTTAAGATCACATTGGAGACTATTTAAAATGTCAAAGGAAAGCTGCAGGAACTATACTTTCACACTAAGAAATGTTAAAAATACAATAAATGTGAAGTAAGTATGTAAACAACTGTGAGAATATTTTTCTCAACTTCAATCGTGTGGTGAAACTTCAAGTAAAACTAAATATAGAACTGACAGTGACTTTTTGTCATCAAAAAATATATATTCTAAAACTTTTCATTTTTAAATTTAACTTCTCTAAAATAATATCTGATGAGAGCTTCTTTTCATTTCCTCTTAGGGATGTTAACATAAAAACCATGAAGATGTTGAGTATTGCTTATATTTTGTTTTGCTGTATAATAATACTCTTGTGCCCAAACCAAGGGAAATATATTAAGTGAAAATGAATGTATTTTTATCTTGGTGTTACATGTCTGAGCAAAGCTTTATGAAAATGTAATATTATATATACATGAAACTCGATTAACCAAAATAACTCACTTGATTTCAAGAACACTATCTCGGTATTTTGAAAATAGAAACTTTATATAGTTTCTACTTTGCTATGCTTATACCAAGCATAAAACTTTGGTGATGATTTTCTTGTGAAGCAAATATATTTGCAATAAAACCTAAAGCTTATCTTTAAGCAATCCCAGTAAATATTATGGATATATGTGCATCTTAATACAGTTTCTTCTACAAAATATATGAGAAAAAAGGAAATAGAGCTACCTGATCTTTGCTTTAATTTTACAGCTAATTATGTCTAAGTTACCTGCCTACTTTATTAGTGTAATCAGAAGAAATTATAATAAATTATATGTATCTAAAAATTCCTTAGTTACTAAAAGTTAAGGTCCTTGTCATTAAATAAAATTATAAATCAGTCAAATAGGATCAGCAGGTCCCAAATTATTTCTGACTTTAAAGTTTAGAAATTCTGAATTACTAAAATGAAATGCTGATATTCAGTCATTCCAATCATTTTCACTTCAATACCTCTTCTTCTATCTTTTGTTTCTTACTTCTGCTGATTTGTAGAGTGAGCCTCATCAATCTCCCAGTTTTCTGTCTTTAATATATCTTCCTGAAATCACTCTGATATGAGTTTTGTGCTATGAATCCCTGAAATGGTAATTAATTTCAGTCCTGGGTCACTGAATGATACAGATATGTTCTGAAAAATGTGTCAGGAATTTTGTCAGTGTGCAAACATCATAGAGTATATTTGTACAAATCTAGGTGATACAGCATATCATAATCCTAGATCACATTGTATATATCTCCTCTTGGATATGTGTCCTGTCCTTCATTGTTATGCAGTGAAAGACTGTTTCAATCAGCAATCCCATTGCTGTAACCAATAAATAAATAAATAAATAAATAAATAAATAAATAACAATAAAAAAACTGATGACAACAACTTAGATGAAGAAAGATTTATTTGTTCACAATTCTGGATATTTTAGGTATTCAAGTCTACAGAGCTCAGTAAATGGCAGCAGGAGGCGGAGAGAAAGAAATGCTCTTTTCTCATATTATAAAGGCCAGAAAAACATACTGAGTGAGAAAGAGAGAGAGAGAGAGAGAGAGAGAGAGAGAGAGAGAGAGAGAGAGAGAGGAGACCAAATATAATCCCTGAGGCCACACCGACAAGGATGCCTCCAACATAGCTACTTTGTATCTGTAAGCCCTAAGGGCACATTCGAAATCCAGTCCGTGACACTATTTGCCCCCATAAAAAATACCCACTGCCATTTCTCAGTCTCCTACTCTGATTTGTTAGCAACATGTCACTCTTTTATCTTTGGACTGACCTCTCAAACCTCTGAAATGGCGAGTCAATAAGCCTTTCTTCCTAAAGAAAGAAGTTGTTCAAGCCAGTTATTTTGGTGACAGCAACAAAAAAAGCTAACTAAAACACTTACCTCTTGCATATCTTTACTCAAATGACATTTGAGTTTCTGATGCCTTGTTTTTGTTTTTTTGTTTTTTGTTTGTTTGTTTGTTTGTTTTGGTGGTGGAATCCTTCTACCTCTGGACTACACTCTTATATGTATTTTATATTTTATTTGGAAACAGGGTCTCTTAAGGCAGCAAGGGTGGCTTCAAGCCAATCCTCCTGCCTCTACCTCCCTAGCTCAGGGATTACTAGTTTGTGCCACCATGCCTGGCCAATTTTCTGGTCCCTTTTTATGCTATCTTATTTAAAATGACAACTCATTTACTTTTTTTATTTTTCTTTATAACATTTATTACCATCTAATGAGTATTTACCTATATATTTTATCATTCTCTGTCTCATCCCACTACAGTATGAGCACATAAAAATGATGTTTAATTCTGTAAAATTGTAATTTTGAACATTTCATAGTAATCTGTATGTTTTGCATTATTTTAACATTATTTACTTTCAGAAACAAATCTGACTTCTTTGATACTGATTAACATTTTTATGCTTTTGTACTTCTTGATATTAAGAAAACCTGAAGTCTTTATGTAAAAATAGAATATATGCTGTTTTATATTTGAAGTTTTCTGCCTCAAGTTTTGAATTTTATTTGTACAATATGATGCACACAACATCTCTTTGTGCATTCCCTTCTAAGACCCTTTTTCTAAAAATATAGGAAAGATATTTGGGAAATAAAAATTATTTTCCCTAAAGATATCTAGATATTCTGTGTTTTAAAAAACATAATCTTTCTCATTGCCTTAGACACATATAACACTATATCTTCACCTATATACAACTGCAAGTAAAGGAGAAAGAAGCTATGTCCATATTTAAGTTACTTTTCTAAATCAGCCAGTTCTCTGCTCTTAAAAACTGTTTTAATTAATGAGCTAACATGTAAGATAGGTATTACATAGTAGATGCAAATAAAGCATGTAATGGCATAGTTTTAAAAGCACTGCGTAGATCATGTCAGTAAGGTGGCCTGGGGCCCTCACTGTCTTCTGTCCAGTATGTCACTGACATTTCCCATTTCTTCTCATTTGTGAAACGTATCATCCTGATTTTATGCTGTATGCCACAGCCTCTAATTTTAGAACCAATGTGCACTTTTCCTCAAATGATGTGCTCAGTAGGGTGAAACACAATACAGTTGCTTATAATTAGTAAAGAAGACATAAAAATTTACAGAAGCAAAGCAATTGGGAGCAAAGTTTTCAGTAATCTTAGTACTTTGGTTATCACATGGCAAAATCATGTATCACTCAAGAAAAATGAAAAAGCAGGAAAAGAATATTAATATTAAGATGAACTGGGCATGGTGGCACACCTCTATAGTTCCAGTATTTGGGAGGCTGAGACAGGAGAATTATAGCTTCAAGACCAGCCTCCATAATTTAGCAAGACCCTCAGCAACATGACCCTGTTTCCAAACAAAAAATACAAAGGTCTGAGGGTGTAACTCAGAAGTAGAATGCCTCTGACTTACATCCCAGCATCCCAGTAACAAAGAGAGAGAGAGAGAGAGAGAGAGAGAGAGAGAGAGAGAGAGAGAGAGAAAGGCAACTGAACATAAACATTTAAAATATTTATATTTATATTAAAAACACAAGTGTCTCATATATCTATGAAGACTCAAACCTTTAAGCACTCAAGATATAAATTAAAATGGGATGAGATATGAGACCTATTTATTTTTGCATTATTTTATTCACTTGAAAACTCCAACAGATATAGAGTGTAATATTTTAATATTAGAAAAAGAAGGTCAATTAAAATGAGGAGATAGCCTTTATCCAGTGCTTGGACGATTAAGCCAGAAAATTGTAAATTCTAGACTAGCATGAGAAAAAAAAATCCTTTTGCAAAATAAAAAGAGCTGGGGATGTAGCTCAGTGATAGAATACCCCTGGGTTCAATCCCCAGTACCATAAAAAAGGAGATGTTGTTAGCATTTAATAACTTAAATCATGAATGTTTCTTTCTGAGACATATTTGTTCCTTAATAGGAGATCAGAGAATAACATGAATATTTATTTCTCTCTATTATTTTGTCTAATTAGATATGATCAACTGTGTTTGATTGATTTTTCTTGATTAACAGTGTCTCAATTTTTTTAATTATAAATTCTTATAATAATAACACTCTGCCTTAGAATAATATAGTGATGTTGACTAACAACCTCATAAATCCCCAAAAAATTATGTGCTAGAGAAGAAGTCAAAATGTTAGGCAAAAATATATATTGAATAATTTTATATGTGTGTTGCTAATGTTATCCTACAGTCATCATTATGCTTTAATATTATTTAAGGCTGAGGAGGCATCTGAGAATGACATTTAAATTTCTAATAAAAATATCATTTTTATTATGGCTAAGCTCTAATTTCATTTGATATAAATCTTAAACCTTTAAAAATTTAGAATTTGGAGTAAGCATGTATTTATTATTAAGAGAAACCCAGAAACAAAAGAAAAATATACATGCAGGACTAAATGAATTGTCCTAAACACTCTTTGAAAATCTGTGTATATGCTGCAGTTATAGTTATTTTATAATACTGGAGTGAATTACTGAATTTATCCCCAAAACAGAGAACCATAACTACAAATTCTTCATTCATAATAGTGGGGTAAGTAGCAAAAAAAAGGGGGGGTGAAGATAGGTAAAAGGGAAAAAGAAGAAAGAATAAACAAGAAAATACCTAACAGTCTTTTCTTGAGAAAATCTAATCCACCAAGAGTCCTGAGTATACTTTTCTCCTTTTCTCATAATATTATAATACTTATACTTTTTTTTTTTTTTTTTTTGGTGGTACTGTGAATGGAACCCAGAGGTCTTCTACCTCCAGGTACCTTCCAGGCTTATTTTATATTTTATTTGGAAACAGGGTCTCTTACGCCAGCCGAAGCTGGCTTCGAACCTGCACGATCCTCCTATCTCAGCCTCCCAAGTGCAGGGATTACAAGCATGTACAACCACGCCCAGCATACTTGTACTTTGCTTACTTAATAATTTTTATTGATGCATTGTAGTCATACATCTTAATGGGATACAAGATGGTAGAGGAATACATGCACATATCACTTATTTAGGCCTTCCCCAATCCCCACCCCATTTTCTCCCTCCTCCTTCATTCTCATGTAGGCCTAGTGATTGACTTTGATGTTTGTAAATGTACATTATGTACATTAGGGAATTTCCTTCTTCCTCCCCATGATCTCCCTCAGGTCACCTTAATTGCTCATCTAAGGATTCTCCTTCTTTATCTAGAGTTTGGTAGTTTGGATAGATACCCAGAAGTGGTATTCCTGGAACATATAAATTCATTCCCACTCTTCCTAAGATCTTCCTGTTTTCCAAAGTAGTTTCAATAATTTGAAATTTCATTAACCATGTATTAGAGTTTCCACTTCTCCATACCCTCATTAGCATTTGTTTTTGTTTGTGTTTTTATTGATCACCATTCTAATTAGAGTAAACCAATAAAGTTAAGCTGGGTGTGGTGGTGTACACTTGTAATCTCAGCATTTGGGTGACTGAGGCAAGAGGATCGTGATTCGTGGACAGCCTCATCTACTTGGTGAGGCCCTTTGCAATCAGTGAGACCCTGTTTCAAAATAAAGAATAAAATAGGGTTGAGTGTGTATCTTAGAGGTAAAATGCTCCTGTGTTCCAACCCCTGCACTGAAAAAAAAACCCAACAATTTAAAAACAAAATTGAGTAAAATCTGCACAATGAAAAGAGAGACAATAAGAGAGAGAGAGATGATATAAAAAATTTGTTTCCAGCAAAAAATAGTATAAGTGATCTTATAAAGCTCTGGCCTTTGTGTCTTTGGCAGTACTTTGGTTGAGAGAAATGAGTAGCAATATATTAGTGACAATCGGTGTGTCATGTAAAATACCTGGCTTTTATCCATGAATTAATACAATGAGCATTATTTCTTTGGGCTTGATATTGCTGTGACTAATAATGAATTTAAGCATACTTTTTACTAAATGGTTATGTATTTGAAATTCTCCTTTGGTGAGTGGCCTATTGAAATCCTATACCCAGTACTTTTAATCACTTATTGATTTGTAGAAATTTCTTATAAATTATAGAATCCAGTTGTATGTCAGTTTTAAATAATTCAGATATCTTTGTTTTTTTCTTCGTTAACATTGTCAGTGCTTAGCATTTTGATGTAACCGATTTGTGTCTATTCTTCATCCAGACACCTTATGGTTGGTGCTAATTGAACATTGTTTGAACAATCCATTGTTTACCTAAAGTTTTATATTCTTCAATTTTTAATTGTATTGCCTTATATTTTTTTCCTTTTATATCCTTCATGTACAGGCATATTTTTACAAAACATTTATTATACTTTTACCATTAGTCTTTTCATATGTTCTTTTCTTATAACATTAAAATTAATTTTTTTACTAAGGCTTTCTATAAATTATTTTATTATCAGCCAGAACATAATATCCCAATATTCTCCCTTTTTCTTTTTCACTACAGGAGATTGAACTCTGGGGCATGCTACCTTCAAGCTATACCTCTAAACACAATTTTTTATTTTTATTTTGAAACAGGGTCTCACTAAGTTTCAGAGGTACTCACTAAACAGCTAAGGATGGCTGTGAACCTGTGATCTCCTGTCTCAGCCACTCAAGTACAGAGATTACAAGGGTACATCGCCATGCTCTGATCTTCCCAATATTCTCCATTGTGTACTTTGTTTTCAAAGTTAATATAGTTATCTGAGTACTTTTTTCCCAGTTGTCTTAATACATGTTTAAGAATAATTTAGAAGCTGGTGTGGTGGTGCACACTTGTAATTCCAGTGCTTGGGAGGTTTAGACAGAAGGATCGCACGGGTTCAAAGCCAGCCTCAGCTACTTAGTGAGGCTCTCAGCAACTTAGTGAGACCCTGTTTTCAAATAAAATATAAAATAGGTCTGGGAGCTTAGCCTGGAGATAGAAACGCCCCTGGCTTCCACCCCCAGTACCACAAAAAAAAAAAAAAAAGAATTTGGAATAATTTTAGAATTAAAAAATTAGAATTAGAATTAACATATACAATTAAAAGTTACAATAAAAAGTTAAGAGAATTTAACTGGGATTACAATTAGTTGAAGTAATTACCATTAGTTATGTAACACTGATGGAAAAATGACAGGTAAAAATAAATAGGTTTGATGGGCATGGTGGCACACTCTTGTAATACATATGCTTGGGAGGCTGAGACAGGAGGATCAAACAGGTTTGATCCTCAGCTGGCTTAAGAGACCCTGTTTCCAAATAACAATATAAAATAGGTCTGGGAGTATAGCCCAGAGGTAGAAGGCCCCTGGGTTCTATCTCCAGTACCACCAAAAAGATAAATAAATAAAATAAATAAATAGGTTATATTAATTTATGTAGTGAATACTTTGTGTGTCCTTTAATAAAATTTAATCACTTTCCAAAAGTTCTGTGTATTAATTTTCAAGATAATATTTATTTGACAAATTTCTTTATAGTTCCTGGGACTTTGTAAGTCATATCTTGTTTTTCCATTGCAATTTTTATTCTCAGTATATTACTGCTGATTATTAAGTAAAATAAAAAATTAAGCAAGTAAAATAAAAAATAATGTGAGTATGACAGAGTGTGAAAACACGAGAGAGGTCCGGTACATGTGGCATGTAAAGTTTTAATTGCACGGCTCTCCCAGGGATCAGGGTGAGGCACCGTGGAGCCCGTGGGCCTGTCCTAAGCTAGAGGACGCGGGCTTTCCTTTTCAAGGTATGCATCTCACAAGATGGGGGGGATTTACTCACTGGAACGCCCAATTCTCGCGGGGGTTTCAGCCCCCCCTTGCCCACGCAGAGGTCATGTGAAGCAAAGTCACCCGAGTGCAGGACCCAATTTATCATCCCGGCCTTTTGATGGTAGGGACAAAAGATGACGATTAGACCCTCTAGCGACTTCCTGCTGTCAAGGGGTGTTGTCAGGGGCCCCAGGCCGGGAGAAGTCGGAGTCCACAGGTAGGGGACAGGTGGGTACATAGCTGCAGTGAGAATTGGAGGTTACCCTGGATAGCTTAGTGATGTGTGCTTGAAGAGGCTTGAACAGGCAAGGGCTATTAAAGAAAAAAAAACAAATTGTGAGATTGAGCAGGCAACCAAAAAGGAGACTGGCTTACTCACTACCTGGAGAGCTATCCTGGGCTGGCAAGGAGGATAGAGGTTGAGGGATCCAGGAGCCATCAGTCTTTAGTCAGGCTGAGTTGGGCCAGCGGCAGGGCCTGGTCTGGAAAGGTGGTCCCGCTGTGCTGAAGCACCTGGGGCTCACCCTTTTCAAAGGGCACTGTTTCAGTGGCCCTCCTGGCCACACACTGGGCATGGTCTGATTAGTGGGCGTGGCTTCACCCTACTTCAGGCAGGCTCCTGGAGGTAGTCATTGTTGCAGTTCTCCACCCCTAGGTGGCGCTCCAGAGGGCTGAGCCGCCACCACCAGCCAAAGGGCAGCTACTAGGGATCTGCCTTTTGGTAAAGTCAGAGTGTACACTCCATCTTCACCTGTTTCTCTCTGGAATTAAAACTTTAGATGCCATGTTAAGGTTGTCAGCTGCGCTACACTCACACACAAAGAGCGCGTCTCGGGGCGGGTGGCCGGCAAGAATGGCAACGCGGACTCCCCACGAATGGCCAGAGGGTGTCACCCTGGCCTCAGCCCTGGCCCTGGCATTTTCCACAGCACTTAGGGTGTGCCCAAGAGGGCTGGAATGGGATCCAGAAGCCAAGTGTGTTTAGGACCGTGCGGAGCTGGCTGGGGAGCCACCCAGCAAAATTGTAGTCTGGAGCTGGTCAAGATGGTGACTGTGACATCACCAGGCAGTGACTGCATGCCATCACAAAATGGCGGCTGGTGGGAAAATAAATGGCAGCTGATGGGGGAGAGCATTTGGAGGGATACCAGACCGCTAACAAAGGTTCGTAACTATTCCTGGGCCACCGCAACCCATTTCCCAACTCATATTAAGGCCAGACAGGCGCTCAGGGCATCTGCTAGTTTAAAGGTTCGACTTCCCATAATTGGTTCATGAGCGGAAATGAAGAACAGGAAATGGGCATCCCCGATTTCCCTGCTCAATCTTTCGGAAACGGAGGTTAAGAGATAGGGAAGGACGTCTCCATCCTTTCTCAAAAACAGAGGATGACCTGGTCATCCGGAGGGTGGTTCCAGTGGACCAGGGGACAGTGGGACACCAAGCACTTAGATTTTGGGGCCCCAGTGGACCAGAAGACCCACGTCCGGAACCTGCTAACCAAGTGAAGGAGAGGAAGCTTACCGGAGTGAAGTGTTGCTGCATAAGCGCTGAGAAGCTTCTAGGGGCGCGGTGGAGCCGGGGTACACTGGTGTCTGTTGTGGATGCCACTGGCAGTCGGCGCAGGCGGGATCAAATGGGGCACCCAGGAGGCATGGCTTGCTGGGCCCACGGCGTGGAGACAAAATGGCTTCTAGGCACGCCAGACGCTGAGGCTGGGCCCCAAGGAGCACCACCAGTGAGCCTGGCTCAGGGCGGGTATAACGGAACAGCAGCAGAGAGTGGAGGTATGCCTGGCACAGGTGGCTGTGGTGGACGCTGAGGCCACCTGTGCGCCACCCAATGAGCCTGGCTCCGGGCGGGCGGGGCAAACTGGCCAGAGGTCCTGGTGGTGACCGGATCGCCAAGCTGGAACAGCAGTTTTATGAGGTCCAAGCGGCAGGCAGAGGTCCTGGCCCGTGCAGGCAGTCAGCAGGCAGAGCAGCCTGGCTTGGGGTGAGTGGAACTGGCAGCCTGGTGGCCAGTGGAGCCTGCATGCCCCGGCGGTGGTGGCTGCGGCCGTGGTGGCAATGGAAGATGGCTGCCAGCTCTCCGGAAGAGAGCGCATGGGTGGGAAAAGATGGCCACTGGCTCTCAGCAGAGCGCGGAGTGGGAAGAAGGCCACCTGCTCTCTGGGGCTGGGGAAGAAGGCTTACGGTCCGGGCAGGCACAGGGCGGCAGCGGCAGCAGTGGCAGGAGCAACGCCTGCAAGTGGAGCGCTGGTGTGGGACCTCGCAGTCGAACTGCTGGCAGGTTGGAGAGTCCGGGGCTCAAAAAGAGAGTAAAAATAAAAAGAGATAAAAGAAAAAGAAAAGAAAAAAGAAAAGGGGAGGGACCCAAAAGTCTTCCGGGGTTTCGGTACCAAATGATAAGTAAAATTAAAAATTATGCAAGTAAAATAAAAAATAATGTGACTATGACAGAGTGTGAAAAACATGAGAGAGGTCTAGTACACGTGGCATGTAAAGTTTTAATTGCACGGCTCTCCCGGGGATCAGGGCAAGGCACCGTGGGGCCTGCGGGCCTGTCCGAAGCTAAAGGATACAGGCTTTCCTTTTCAAGGTATACATCTCGCAAGATGGGGGGGTTTACTCGCAGGAACGCCCAATTCTTGCGAGGGTTTTGCCTCCCCGCCCGTGCAGAGGTCATGTGACACAAAGTCACATGAGTGCAGGATCCAACTTATCACTGATATAAACCATTCTATTAATGTAATAATGTAATGATGGCTCTTAGCAATCTTACAATTTTTTAAAATATTTATGGCAATTTATGTGTGTGTGTGTGTGTGTGTGTGTGTGTGTGTGTGTGTGTGTGTGTGTTGGTCAGTGATCTTCATAATAGCTGCCTACTATAATCAAAACACAGTACTTATTGATTTCAAGGAGCTATAGTGCTATACAATGAGTTATCAGATGTAGTAAACAAAATATGTTTTCTAGTTATTTTATATCATAAATAAGAGATTAATAATGCTTTAGTATAAAGTATGTCTTATTCAATAATTGGGACACATTTAATCAGCTTTTTCAATGTTTATATCTTATGTTCAAATGTACCTGCAGATCATGTATTTTATCTGGTAGTCTTATCCTTCATTGATTCTGTTTCACTGACACTACCAAGAATGATGTATATAGATTATTATATTGCCTGCAACTAATAATTTTATTGCTAGACTCCAAAACATTAAATTTCATTTCATTTAATATAATGGTAAATTTCTTTATTATTTATTAAACCAGTGAAAGTAGGTAATATGCTCATTGAAAATGTTTTATTGATCTCTTCCTTTAATTCTGGCCCATGTATTATGGGTGATTTGGTATCCATCTTTTAGAGTGAGTGTACTGTTTGATATCTACCTCTTTTCTTATGTTAATTCTCTTCAAGCATCAACTAACCTTTAGTAATGTTTGGACTTCGCCTTAAGAACCTATGTGAAAATTTAAGAACATATTCAGGCTATTCTGGATGCTATATTGCCTTCATTTTTTTTTGTAGAAAATCTCTAAAATTAAACAAGATAGTTGATGAGCCGTAATCACTTTTTGATTGCTTTCCTTATTTTTGCTTTCCATTTCAGAAAAAATCTGCAAGTTTATGTAAAATGTGGCAGAGATTACATCAGAGAAACAAGGAAAGTGTATTATAAAAGAAAAATAGGTTTTGCAGTAAATTAAGATAAGCGGAAAGTATTATATCACTAATTAATGAAAATAGGCAACTCTGGTTAAGGACTGAGTCATATATCCAGAAGTGAGAGTAAGTATTCAGCAAATAATCAGTAAAATGGAAACAGTTCCTAACTCTTCAAGAAGTTTCAATTTCTGCTTTCTTCTGGGATATCCCTCCAAATATCAATTTTCTTGCAGTGCCAGGCACTGCACTGCCTCTTGTCTTTTGCAGGAGTTGGGGCCCAAGTACTTAATAGCAATGTGTTTTATCTCCCTGCCAAGAGCAGAGGCCCACAGCTTCACCATGGAGAGCAGGTTCTGCGGCTCAGAGCACACCCAGCCCCAGCGGTGCAGAGGAGCGCAGCAGCCAGGAGCGCCTTTCGGCTCCCAGGATGCAGGGCACCAGTCGACCCGACTATGTGGGGCACCATCTGACATGCCCCGAACATTTTTCTTACATAGTGTGTTGTCCAGAGTCCCTGAGCATATGGGGCAGGTGCAGTCTACTTTTGGGAAGATTTCCTCAAAAGTTCAGGGTGGATTAGAATGAATCTACTT